>NC_085858.1:43091042-43153542 GCF_034702125.1 Engraulis encrasicolus | reverse complement strand
TTATGGTGACAGAATGACAGATGACAGAATGTTTTGATGTTGAATGTTTTGATGTTGTGTGTGCGTGGCGCACGTGTGCGTTTTGATGTTTTATGTCCTGGGGGGACTAGGGAGTCCAGATGTGAATTAGCCTGAGGCTAACTCTGATATGATGCATGAAATGGCAGCAGTAATGTGCTAATTAATTGTACATAGTCCCTTATCAGTTCAGTTCAGTTCAGGCTTATTTGAATAGGGACAAATACACATAATGTAGGCTGTACAGCAGCCTAACAGAAAGGCATCATAGCATTTGTAGCCATAGGCTAATTTCCAATGACCATCCCTAGAAGGGCTTTTCAAGTCAAATATAAAAAATGGTTATTTTAAAGGGCAGCCAGCCTATCCATTCATTCAGGCCAATTTTTCAATCTAATCTAATAAACTGAAACGGAACTGAGATGATTCAAGAGTACTCATATTTCACTGGCTCGATAGGCCTGACAACTGGTCAGAAAGGACATCATCATCATGACCTTCTGGACCCTGAACGTCTGGAAGAAAGGATGGGAGAAATCTTTGGGCCTCCTTTAAGCCACATTTATTAATGATTAAAGTCTACCCCCTCCCCTGCACACATACACAAGAGACAGATGGACAGAGTGTGCCTCCATCTGCCCTCCCATGTAGGGTGCTACAGGCCAACCTTGAGAAATCCCAGCAGGACACACTGGCAACTGGCGCACACACGCACATAACCAAAGCATGCGCGCGCACACGCACACACACACACACACACACACACACACACACACACACACACACACACACACACACACACGCACACACACACACACACACACACACACACACACACACACACACAAACAAACGCACACACACACACACACACACACACACACACACACACACACACACACACACACACACACACACACACACACACACACACACACACACACACACACACACACACACAAACAAACACACACACACATACACACACTATAACACACTGGCAATTGGCCTACCATATGTGGTGAACTGTGACAGTGTGTGTATATAAGATTTAAAGGGATACTGCCGTGTGAAATGAAAATGGTCATGGCACATCATATACATATACTGTATATGTAGGAGCAATTCTAGGCTAGACCGCGGCATTCAGAAGTTCAGAAGAAGAAGAAGAAGGGGGAAACACCAATGCAAAGAAATTGGGCCAAAGTGAAACATCTAATTATTTAGTTGTTTTTCAGTGATAAACAAGCTCAAAAACACCCCATACATAACATAACAAAACGAGGCAAAGAAAGATACTGTACACTGTGTGGTATAAACAACAGCCGGTTTGTTGTACTAGGCTCTAAGGAGGAAAATAATGAAAGAGAGAGAGAGAGAGAGAGAGAGAGAGAGAGAGAGAGAGAGAGAGAGAGAGAGAGAGAGAGAGAGAGAGAAATGAAAGCAGATGAAAAGAGAGGATGAGAAAGAGAGGGCTAAAAATGAGCTTCAGTATTTAGCTTGTGACTATATCTTCAAAATGTGAAGGCCTGAACAATAGGCTCCTTGTTGAAAAGTGGTAGTCTTTGATCTGAGGCTACAAAGTTAAAAATCCTTTATTTTAATGGATGACGCCTACACGTTTCGACTGCAACCGCTCTTCAGCAGGACAAACAATTGACCCAGTGCCAGTGTTGCCAGATGGAAAATGCTGAATTATCGTACCAAATCCTCAAAATTATCGTTTTTGGGGGGCTTTTTGAGTGAAAATTGTTGTTTCAAGGTATCTAAATGAACTGAATGACAACTCTGAAATTATCGTACATCATGTTTTTTGATCGTACAGAGGACAAAATGGACAAAATGATGGTACAAATACGATAATTATCGTACATCTGGCAACACTGCCCAGTGCAGCATTCTCCTTGTTCTCATCTTTGAGACAAAAGAGATTCACTGTGTTCCGAGTCCACGAAAAGAGAGCAGGAGAAATGTATAGGCGAGGGGCCGAAACACAGATTGATTTTCGTTCGGAGCTGTTATGTAAAAGTAAATTTTACCCCTGCTCCCTAAACTTACAGTTGACTTCAAATGTATTAAGGCAAAATAAGACAAGATACTGGTATTGTCTTTTACACATGATACAGAAAATGTTCTTTTGGCGTGGCTCCAGTCATTCTCACAGACATTAGACAAGACTTGACAAAACAGGACATAACAAGACAATACAAGACAATGCACCTTAGCAGAGTCCTTGATTACCGTGTAATACTTACTTACTTCTACTTCTACATTACAATGCTATATCATATATCATCATATCATATCTATATCAGAGAGCGTAGATATATATATATACTTAAAGAATCTCTGTCTATATAGTCTGGTCATTTTTATCTTGTCTACCTCAACTCTTAGAGTATGTTCTTTGCACATTTGTTTAATCAGAATATGTTTTTGCACATTGCCTTTTTATTTTTTCTTCCATTTTTATTTTCCCCCTCCCTGACTTTACCTCTGTGCTATGTGTCTTAAATGTCCATGTGGGCATTATGTGTTTTTATGTTAGCTACTTGACACCTGAATTTCCCCTCAGGGATCAATAAAGTTACTCTACTCTCTACTCTACTCTACATGTACGGCACATGTATGTTGAGGCTGCTGGTTATGCTCATCTGGTGTTGAGTAGGACGACAGCAGAGGGGATGAAGGATTTCTTGTATCTGTTTATTTGTGCTAGTGGAACATTGAACCGTCGTCCCGATGGCACCAGTTGGAAGGAGTGATAGAGGGAGGGGGTGGGAGTGGTCCTCTGTGATCAGGCTGGCTTTCCTGATCACTGCACCACTGCACACCTCAGATAGGGAGGGTTAAGGTGAGCCATTGATTTTCATAGCCTGGTTTACTAAGACTGAAAGTTTGTTCTTTTGTCTACTGCCAATTCAGTTGTACCAGGAGGTAGGGGTGTAACGGTATGCAAAAATCACGGTTCGTTACGTGCCTCGATTTTGGGGTCACGGTTCAGTATTTTCTCGGTACAGTATATATAAAAGGAAAATATAATCAACGCAATCCCTGCGAATTTAGACACCCCTTCGACAATCGTGGGATTACACTCACAGCATTCACGACTTATTTTGACATTTATAGCGATTTTTTTCCATGTGCGTTTCACGGATACAATGACCATTACACATTGGGACAATGTTAAACTTAGTACAATTCAACAATTATTTCAACTGTAAAGCCGTAAATTATTTATATTTGTGTGCTTTTGTTGATACCACCAATTTTGAAGGCATTGGTTAGGTTAGGTTAGGTTAGGACTCTGTGCAGGGCCGTCACATTAATCCATACCAGACTCCTTCATCCATGTCTTTATGGACCTTGATTTATGCACTTGTGCACGACCATGTTGCAAGAGGAATAGGCCCGCTCTAAACTGTTTCCACAAGGTTGCATGTAGCAAGGAGCATGGAGTTGTCAAAAATGTTTTGGTATCCTGAAGCATTCAAAAGCCAAGTGATTAGGACACCTGATTCTGATCATTTGGAACGAGCGAATACTTTTTATACTTTTGTTGCAGTAGCGACTTCACTGGAAAACATGATGTATTCAACACAGCATGTCGACAAGTCTCTAATGACAGCATGTTGACAGGTCTCTGTTTTGTAGATCCATCATAGTCCAATCCAGTCCACACTCAGCTTTTCTGCCATCTGTAGGTATGCTTTTCTCAATGTGAAAAACAAAAATGCCATATCTGAGATAATCAAGGTAAGCAAATACAGTAACATAACTGGTGTTCAACAGAAAAGCATGACTGCATTATATGAAGAACGGGTAATCAGGAAGGCTGAATCTATTTTGGATAATTACACCCAGTGCTGGAAGTGGGGGAGAACTCGGGGGAACTCAGTTCCCCTTCCTCATAATTTTCATCATCAGCGTTCTGGCAGAAATGATCTCGTGCGCCGCATTTTATAAGTGGTGAGGGAACAAAGCTGGAAGAGGAATATGCATGGGACTGGGAGTTGGGATGACACTGGGGACACTGACACTATTCTATTAAAGACAATATAGGTCTACTCTATGTTATTCACAATTAATATCCTAGAGTCATTGTGAGAACACATCTGTTCAAACAACAAATTCTGTAACACAATAACAGCTGAAAACAGTAGAGAGCATTTCGAAACAAGTTTTCCAAAATGCATGCAGGCAATAGGCCTACAAAAACGTGACTTGTACTGATTTGGTACTGATGGAAAATCAGGGATCCTGCACTTCTTTTTGGATGGCATTTTCGGACGATTAGGGTTCCTGCACCTGTTTTTTTCCACTTCATGCACTGATTACACCCATCCACTGCACAGTGAATTTCACTTTTTGCCTTCTGGCTCCCGTTGTAAATATCCACTAGCCTGGACAAACAGATCCAAGCCCTCTTTTACACCCTACACTGTTCAGCTGCTTAACTCCACTAGGAAGCACAGATAGCCACCATATGCCACGTTGTGTATTTATTTATTTGAAGTAGGCCTATATTTTACACTGTGCAGTACATCTCACTTCTCCATAGCATTTTTACTATTTTTCTTAATCTGCACACTGTGTATCTCTTTCCCCCCCAGCATTTATTTATTATTTTTAGATCTTTTATGTGTTGTTATAATGTATTGTGGAAGAGTGTGAGTGTATGTGTGTAGGCTACTACTGCTGCAAAAACAATTGTCCAAGCTGGGACAAATAAATCTACTTGACATGACTTGACTTGACAAATCTCATTAGGACTGACAGCATAGCTACAGTAGTGCAACTTTGCTGTCAAGGATGTCGCTCATGAGGCTATACACAATGCTTGAGCTTTAATGGTTTGAAAAGTTTTATCTTGAGGCTCCCTTGGTTTCCCTCCCCTGAAGACCCTGCCATGGCCAGTCCAATCTACAGGCCCCAGCAACGTTGAAGACCCTGCCATGGCCAGCCCAATCTCCAGGCCCGAGCACCATTGAAAACCGATGGAATGTGATGAAGAGGAAGATGGATGGTCACAAGCCATCAAACAAAGCTGACCAATTAGAATTCTAGCACCAGCTATTGCAACAAAGTCATCCAAGAACAGTGTGAACGACTGGTGGAGAGTAGGCCAAACAACACGAAAGCCAATGAGAAAAAAAACAGGGTTATTCCACCAAATATTGATTTCTGAACTCTTCCTCAGCTAAAATATTATTATTGTGTTCCTTTAAAGTGAATATCATCTTGTTCCTATGCATTCTTAGAGGTCTGACATGTTCTAAATGACAATCATTTCATAATTGGTAGGAATGAATGAAACACAAGCATTAATTTTACACAAGTTGTAAAATGAGATAAACTGATAATTTTGAAGTGGTCTCTGATTTATTTCAGGGCTGCATATGGCTGTAAAAATTAGCACTGATCCAGGTTTTTTTCCCTCATCCAAATAGCTTACTTGGAAGGAACTGCACTTCTTCTTGGGGGGGGGGTGAAAACACATGATGTTCCTCAATTTGAACTCGGACAGCATATTAAATATAAAAGAAGCTCTTTATCCGTTTTCTTTTCACCTACGGAAAGCTTAGTTACTCACCTTGAGCCATGTTTACCTTTGAAATGAGTCAGTGTTCACCTGGGAATTATGATACGGATGCCAAGATTGTAATCCGCAGCAGTAATGCTGATTAATTAACAGGAATTCACACTATTAATCGCACATTTGCTTAAATAGTCATTTATGTTAGTTAAACATCACTTCCTATGTACATATTTCATGTCTTCTTTAACCACATTAACTATTATCTACAATAGTGGTTGGGTTGTGAACATATTTGTAGTTCAAAAAGGGGGGCCCTGCTGAAAAAGTTTGGGAACCACTGACTTACAACATTGTTCCACTACGACTCGTGCATCATTATTGTAAAGTGTTACCTAATAGGATAGAAGACAATGTTATGCAGAGCGGTTCAGACCAAACCTCCTACGTACAGTATATACATTTTGCATTACTCAATTATATGCACAATATCTTCTGGAATTGTATTTACCAAAGCTATTTAAAGGCACATTTCTCATCTCAAACCATTAGGGAAAAGACATCCGGTACATGTAAATGCAGTTTTAAGATATTATGAAGTATATGATTTGATCTATGGCCTATGATGATCTACTGTATGGAAGAAAGGTAGACATATTATACAGTATTTAGTGTAAGGTTGGGCCTTGATCGAACACATGTGCACAATGCACAATGTGTACAATCCAAGTAATTCATGAACCAAGTGTCCAATCAGCATTGTCTCCAACTGTTTTTTTTGCTTTTGTTTGAAGTTACATACTTTTTAACAGAACAAACCAGTATTTGCTAACAAGAATGACCACGCCCATCCCACAGTTGTCTACCATATCTAGAAGAAATTGTGAGGTGAAGTACAGAAGATTTGTTATCTTTTCAGCCTCATGACCTGCTCTGGGCAGACACGTCTGGATTATCAGTGTGGACAAGTTATTGCCCAATACTAATTGAGGCAGCCGTGGCCTAACGGTTAAGGTCTAAGGCCTAATTTAGTCTTTCAATCTGAGAGTTGTAGGTTTGAATCCCTCCTGACCTCTCCCTACACCTGCATCCATGGTTGAAGTGCCCTTGAGCAAGGCATCTAACCCCACATTGCTTCAGGGACTGTAACCAAGACCCTGCCAAATAGTAAATGTAATTGCTCTGGATAAAAGTGATACTAAATGTAATGTAATAATGTAATGTAATCAAATGTATCTAATTCTGAAATAATTCGTCATCTGTCATGGTGTGTGTGTGTGTGTGAGTGTACTGCACCAATCTACCTTCGTGAGGCCACTGATATTGGAGCACACCAACGAGGTGGGATCCTCGCTCCATGTGGGGCCTAAATCCTAGACCCTATGTTTTGACCCCTTTTGCTGGGGTAGTTTTGTTGTTACTGGTAAAAGTAAAAGTGTAAAAATATTTCCTCACTGACAGGTTAAGGTTAGGGATTGTTTTGGTTTGGGCACTGTTTTAGCTATTGTTAGGGTTAATATGAATGGAAGTCAATGGGAGGGCCCCACAAAGATATTAAGGTGAGGCTGTGTGCGTGCGTGTGTGATGTGTGCGTGTGCGTGTGCGTGCGCGCGCGCGCGTGTGTGTGTAAGTGTGATGGGGTTGGGGGGGTTAGTCACCTCTTCCGTCAGAATGGGATGACATTGTGAGTAGTTCCCCTTCACTGCCCACGTTCCATTGGCGAGGCATTCTCGGTACACGTTGTCTGCAGGACAGAGAGAGAGAGGCACAGTGATATTACTGTGAGGCTAATGTGGGATGACTATGGCCAGAGCCATTGAAGTCAGAGTTGTGACAACCGGGTTACAGGAAGTCTTTCTGTTCACAAGACTAACACAGAAGCACTAAATAACAAGCAACCGGCGGCGTGTCAACATGAGCCATCAGTCAGCAGCTGAAATTAAGCTGGGCCGTGCTGTCAATTGACTTAGGGCCAATCCCATTTGTATTTTTCTACCCCTACCCCTTACCCCTCCAAACGGAGTCTGCCTGTCCGAACCCCTCCTTTTTTAGGGCTACAAAGCCCTCCCCCTTACCCCTACCCCTCTGCCTTAACGACTATTGGGATACCCCTACCCCTACACAAAACGGAAGGGGAGGGGTAAGGGGTAGGACCAAGGGGTGAATTGAGGTTGGGCCTTAGTATGGGGCTGACCTAGCCTGGTAAACCAGCGCCACCCGCTGGGACGCCGAAATTTTTCAGCTGCGAGTGGGTCTGGCCTCGGATCCGAGAACGTTTTGAACACTGTGCCCTGAGTCTGGCAAACCCAATCACAACGCAGAGATTTGTCAGAGCGCCGGCACGGTTTGAAAAAACAACAGGTTGTTCTCATCAACAATCTTCAGAGGTATCGTTCATCGGGGCCAGACTAAATTACTCCGGTCTCACATTTAGGCTGGTTTATCAGGCTAGGGCTGACCAGAAGGATAACAGCCTGATGGCTCTATGGGGCCAGCGGGCTCTGACCTAGTCTGAAGCTCTGACAGCAGGCCACTTGGTCTTTTATGTTTTGTCGAACTTCCACCATGGATACGTAGTTTTCATAGTAAAATCGGTTAATTTTCGTAAGAGGCTACTACTATGACAGCTGCTGTAGTCCTATGGATAAACCACAATAAAACTATGGTTGGTTCATAGTACTTAGAATCATCATGAAATACCATAGTAAAACAATGGTTACTAGGGCTGGGAATCGATCCAAATTTCCTGGATCGATTCGATTCCGATACAGAAGGCTACGATCCGATTCAATCCAAGACCCGATTTGATTCGATTCGATATCGAGCTCTTGTTGCTGGGCTGTCACTTTAACCCATTGATGCCTAGAACTCTAAGACCGGTTATAAAAACCAAAATATCTCTGGCTTTGATGCCCACACAAACATAAAATATGTTGTTTTGTGAGAAATAAGTGGGAAACTGTGGAAGAGCGCTACAGGTTGTGGTTGAGAAAATAGCGCCTATAATGATCTTCAAAAGATCGATCCACAAAGTTTTGAATCGATATTGCCCTTTTCGAACATGAATCGATATTGGATCACGATTCGATCTTTTGAACCCAGCCCTAATGGTTACTACCATGGATAAGCCATAGTAAGACTATGGTTGGTTCAGATAACCATGAGTATGACACACCAGGGTAGAAGCATGTCTACTAAAGAAAAAAACATAGTATAACCACCATGATGACAGCATTAAAACCATGGTAAAACTATAGTAAATCATGGCAGATTTTCATAAGGGCCTGCGGCCATTGGTTGATGGAGTTTTGACAGGTGATCGGCACAAGCTCCCGTTATAAGTGCGGCAGGGCAGAGGAGACCCCTGTTGTGGAGTGGCTGGTTGCTCTGTAGTGGAGGAGGGTCTGTGACAGTGCGGCACTGAGGGAAAATCCTTCTGATATATGAGCACACAGTCCATTTTTGAGGGATTAATTGAATCGTTCCACCCCACATCCAAACACATCCAATGGGAGTGATAGATGGAGGTTACACCGCAGTTTGAGTTACGCCGCGAGGAAGGTCTTAAATTCTGAGGACAGGAACAGAGCCCCGTTGTCCATGGTAATTGCGTGAGGCAGGCTCCAGCAGTCGGTCAAGGACGTTGATCACAGTGGTAGAGGTAGCTGTACCCATGGGAGCCACCTCAGGCCAATTGGAATGCCGGTCGTAGACTACCACGAGGAACCTTTGGTGCTGTAGCACGTTCGGCAGCTCCCCACAGACATCCAGCTGTAAGTAGCCCCAGGGTACAGATGACCAGTGAAGTGTAGTGTAGTAGCCTGATTATCATGACGTTCAAATCTCTTCGAGATTTGGTCTGACCAAGACCATAACAACTAACATTCGGCATGGTTGACCCACCTCCCTTGGTTTGCTGCTGGTTGAGGGCAGAACAGGCTGAGCCAAAGTTTAAACCAAACATTTCTTAGTCCCAATAGAACGTCTCTGCTTAAACAACGTCACTGCCTTGAACACGCCTCTACCCAGGACGGTTGGAAAAGCCTGGGTATGGTGGAGCTGGAGTGGATGGCCCAGTCATGTCACTGGTGAGGCACGCTGAGCAGGAGCGGATGAGACCCTCCAGCTCACAGTCAATGGCAAGCCACCACACGACCACAAGACCTCCCAGCACCTTTCTTTGGCTTTGGCAATGATGACGTGTCCCTGATATGCCATCAGTAAGACAATATATCGAAAATGTATCGTTAACGCAATATCACGGCTTGCAATACACATATTGCAAAAGTTGGTTAAATTACGATAACTAGTTTTTACATTTTAATACCAGCAAATGTGGTGAAAAGTAAAAGAAAAGGTTAAAAAGGTTGGCATTTTAAGTTGATGCTGTATATTAGTAGCCAGGCCGTGCCCTCGTAGTGACGCAACAGCTTAACCGTTGCTAGCAGTCAGGTCAAGAGTCAATGCAAGTACTTTCTGAGTTCCCGCAAATATGGGAACTCCTCCCACTTTGTTGGGAAGCAAACAATCATTAGCAAACCAAGGGAGGCCATTTGGGAAATGCTAATTGTTATGCTCTTGGTCAGACCAAGTCTTGAAGATATTTGAAAGTCGATGATAATCAGACTAGTATATTAGCCATGTTTTTTCCTAATAAAAATATTGTTGGAAATAAAACATTGCTCTCAGTACATGATAAAGTGTAGAATGGCAAGTTGAGAGGGAAAATATATGTATATATTAAATATCGAGAGTAATATCGATATCGCGGTATACAGTCATGTTATCGTGTATCGCATATTTTTCTAATATCGTGCAGCCCTAGCAGGTGGCATCCTTTTCATCCTCTGGGGAGGGAGCAGCAGGGCGGTGGTTGGCTGGTAGTTGGAAGTTATACTACCGCAGGCGGTCTGACCATCTGTGGAGACTGAGGGGCCTGTGTCCCCATCCCGAAGCCGACAGCAGGGCCTGGTGGTCTTTCTGTTGGGCAAAACACTGTCCATACAGGTACAAAATGCCACCGTTAGCACGCCCAGATGCATTCAAAGTGGCTGGGAGGCGAAGGCTACAGGCTTTTCCACGCCTCTCTGAAACTGTGACAGGATGGCGCACAGGGCGAGAGCTTATGAGTCACAGTTCATCAAACGCTGCCTGACAGTCCGGACTCCAGATCCAGGGGCCATCTTGAGAGGGATTCTTAGAGCGGCTGTGACGGAGGAGTACTGAGGTAAGAACCGTATGAAGTAGTGTTTTGCAGGGTTACTTTCATATTTAGTATATGGTTAATCTTAGATAGCCATTATAATATATATATGGTTTTCATTGTGATTCCAACCATATGATTTGTGTATCGCTCAGTTGTCCCATTCCTGCTTTTGTTTTCAGAGTGAGAAGTCCGCACACTTAGAATCCTTTTTATTGATTCTTCGATTTTTAGATTCTCTGAAGAAGACTGTTGAGGTCGAAACGTTATCCTGCCATGAAAAAATAAAATGCAAAAAAAAGGATTCTAAGTGTGCAGACTTCTCACTCTGAAAACTACAGTTGGCCTTCGTCCTGCACCTTTCCCTGGGATGTGCACAATCCTCTCCTTCAACCCCATTCCTGCTTTTCCCATTCAATCTGAGATGCCCGTGGTCTTTCTAATCTGAGATAGCTGCCCTGAGGCGTCGACAAGATGGCCGCCAAGTGGAGAGACTTACAGGAAGGGACTTTGCTATGACACTATCAAGTCACCACAGCTATGAGTTGAGAGTCCGCTTGGAACGGGGACGGAAAAGGATAAATGGCTCCTACTGTACAGGGCTGTACACACACGTTGCTGCTAGTTACTCGCTCAGCCAATGAACTCAATAGAATGTCAATGTGTTCCAGCGAGACTCGCAGGCGAGTAGGCGAGTACTGTACAAGCGATGCGGTGTGGGCGGATCCCGAGTTGAAAATATTTTTACTTCGAGCGAGGCGAGTAACCAATTGGAATGCAGAGCTCGGTACTTCTCGCCTGTACATTGACAGTTAAAGCAGCGGGAACTTTCAGCGAACGTTCCATGAAAGAGTAGCGGGCAAGCGAGAAGCTAGCAATGTGTGTGTACGCCGCTTAAGTATAATGTAATTATGCAATGTATATTGTGTAATGTGATGTACTTACTAGAGGAGTTGTAGCGAACACCATTGAGGAACTCCGGACAGGGCCGAGCCACAACTCCACCACTGCTTTTAGGCCAACAAGTGCCAATGCCATCTATAGACGTGTCACAGTATGCACCTGAAGAAAGGGACAGAGAGAGAGAGAGGGAGAGAGAGAAAGATAAAGAGGTGGGGTTGGGGGTGGAATTTATTACACATATTGTTTTAACTTATTTCACAATTAAACATTTAATATACTACTACGTATATAATCTGTATATAAGGTAATACAGGTATATGATAGTATGGGGTGAGAAGTGGTGTGCATTGGCACTGCCCTCATTATTCGGTTCGATTACAATTCTGGAGGTAACGATTCGAATCCATTCAATTCGATTCTACGATGCATTGCAATGCATGACATTTTCTACTGAAAGCAAAGACAATTTTTCATCAGTCACAAGGCAATACAAGCAGTCAGATACTGCATGAACGCTCCAGACATTGGAAAGCTCAAGTTCACCAAAGAAAACATGCATGTGAACATGTACTGTGACTACTGAAGCGGACCGTGACTCTCTCTCTGCATTTTCACATAGAGTTGTACTCAGTTTTTGTTGCAGCTTGAGACATTAATGACTATGTGTTCAATTATTTTGAGGGGGCAATTATTTAAAAGAGCTGTACACTGACTACTTACAGGTGTTGTGTCCCAGTTTTAATTTCCAGTATTTTCCAATGAAAAGACATGATTAGAAATCTGCAGAAATATGAGGGGTACGTGAACTCACATTTGTGATGCACTTATCTTTTCTCAAGAGTAGGCCTACATGTATTTTCCATCGCCATCATCCATTTCTAAGCATTCATAATGACTGAGAAAATGTTACGTGTGGGTGTGTGGGTGACCTTTTTTTTATTCATGAATATTGATGTTGGTGAAGAACATGAGTGTTAACAAAAATGTACAGCTTCAAATCCATTCATCAGTGCCATCCAATCAGAATGAAAGAAAGGGGTGACACGCAAGGTCTTAGTATTGTCTGACGGTGTCAAGCAAATGCAAATGGTTATTCGAGAACGGTGCGGAGGACAGTGGAGTGTTTGATCAATTGTGTATGCTATTGTAGTTGCTTTGTTGTATGCCTTAAAATTAAAAAAAACAACAACAAAAAACAAGTGAAAATCAAATCCAAGGGGAGACTAGTGACAATTCTGTGCAAGATATTCAGGATGTATCAATAGCAGGCTGCTCGCTTACCCCTTTTTAAAACGATCAAGTTAGTTACATGATACAGCAGAGATCACCAAAACAAGAGGTTGAGGGATTATAACGGCAAATAAATTACAATGCATATGATAAGAGCTGGAGGAAGCAAGATACATAAACTTGTACAATTAGCACAATAGCAAGTAATACACTTAGTATCATAGCTTTTTTCCTTCTTTTTATTGACAGTTAATCTAGGGAACAGGAAAGATATATGAAAGAAGCAGTCCTTTTTGTAACATCACATAAAAGACATATAATCAGTCAAATCTTTTAAAAGAAAAAGGGATAGGTCCAAATTCAGGGAGATGTACAAGGGTATGATGTTGCCTGCCTTTCAGGTCCAATATGATTCCCACTCTAACAGATTTTTTCAACCTATCCAGTCTTCTGATTGTCTTTTTAATGTTTTCTATATCTGATATGGCCTTTCACTGCATGTATTGCATCCACCCATTGTGGGCCACAAATCACACCTCATCTGGAAAATGAGTTTCATTGTGGCCTTTGAGTGGCAACTTAAAAATATGTGTCCTTTGTCAATTTGGGGGCTTTGAATCCGTAATCTGCCTGTTGCCACGGCATCAGACTGCTCCCTTGGCCACCATAAGGGGCAGTACTTCCCTTTTTGCTTATTTTACAGATTGTGTGCAGTGTGTGTGTGTGTGTGTGTGTGTGTGTGTGTGTGTGTGTGTGTGTGTGTGTGTGTGTGTGTGTGTGTGTGTGTGTGTGTGTGTGTGTGTGTGTGTGTGTGTGTGTGTGTGTGTGTGTGTGTGTGTGTGTGTGTGTGTGTGCAAACTGATCACTGATCAAACTGTGCAACTGAGAGAAGTGATTTCAACATTTTTGTTTTGGCATGATTATTTGTTACAGTAGGTTTCTGAAAATGTGAGATCTATAGTAGTTACAGATGGGATTGGCAGTGATCTGACTGACTGTTTGATGAAGACTCAACTAAATCATTATAAATTATAAAAAATAGTATAAAAATAGAGCTATGACATTACGGAGAGTCTTGCGTAACAGGCCAAGAGTTCAGTCTTTACCATTTTGGTAAAAGGAGCTCTGCATGAAAGTGATAATGAAGACATGACAATAAAAATAACAATATTGATTTCAAAACTGACCTTTGGCCCACAGTTGGCAATTACTATATTCTACATGTGCCTTGCGTCTATTAGTCTTGTGCCAAAGAGTTGCGCAGTTCGCTTTGTGTTCATAATTGCGATACGCCATAATCTGCTAATTATGATTCATGTCAAGGAATGCACATTGATTTCACTAACTTCACTAACACTTCATTAACTATTTAGCTGTGCTATTTTTGTCACCACACAATTTCCTTCACAAAGAAGGCTATGGTTAATAGATGTTTAATGTTTAATAGCTATACTTAATTGCCATTTCACTCACAGAGAAATCTTGATAGGCATAATACACAGTTACTCCTAAATGAGTTGGTGACATACTTCTTGTTGAACTGGTCAATTTTAATCAAAGGGGCACAATGTAGGATGACGTCGTTTGCGCGGTACCCGTGGCATGCCTGTCTCATGAAAAATTGCTGTTTAACCTCTTAGCGCAGCACTATGGCTCTCTGTAATGTCATAGCAATGTTTTTGTGATGTAGTTAAGCATTTTCAGCAAGTGAATAGGGTCGCCGGCGACCCCTGCTGCAGTAAGAGGCTACATAAACGTGCTGTGAGAATGCTTTTCATCGCGGAATGCTAGCTGTTGATACAAACATGAATACGGTATGTGAAGCAATTTTTCGTATGAGAAGTGTTTCATATGACACTCGTTCGAACCGTGCTGTCAAAAGTTGCATTTTGGGGTTTTCTGACAGCAGACCGTGGAAGTGGTCACGAGAGTCATGCTTCACCTACTAATCACTCAACTAAGCACTGGCTGACTCGGGACAGTGATTAATTAGACTTTTAATCCTACCTAGAGCCCCTTTAAATTACAGATTACATTACCAAAAATAGCTATTTCAACATTTGTTTTTTTTTCATCAAAGAGCAATGATGGCAATACTGTACCTAGAATATTGATTTATGTACTGTCATGGATTTATATCGGTAAAAAACGAGTTTCCACTCGATACTCTCAACTAACTAGGAAATGTTGCATTGTCATCTTCCAATCATTTTTGTTTTGTTTTTTTACCACAGCAACAGATATACTGTATCTTACCAGTGATGTTGGTGTGCATCTGCGATTGATTCAATAGGGCCAAAGTGTACGCTGAAAAAAACAAGAAAAAGGACAAACAAAATGTCATTAGTTTTGGTTACACACCTGCCCTTTACAAAGTAGTAATAGAGATCACTGCAGGAACCATAGGAAACATTAGAAACCATAAGGTCACATTAGAGCCGGACATATGCTGTGAGATTTTTGGCCCGATTTTGGCCCGATTTTGGCATGATTTTTATGTCGCTGCACAGCATTTTGGGAATCGGGGCGATGTTTTTCCTAAATCTGAGGTCAATTGTGAGTCTCGCATTGTGTAGCATACATGGGGTAACGACAAGCAGTTTCACCTCACAACCAGCTTACGATTTGCAATCGTATGGTCGCAAAAAAAATCTAAACGGTTTTGAAATTCTGGTTGCCCCTTGTAATTGAAATGCACAGTTGCAGCAGTGTTATGGCCCGATTTGCCACTACCCATGCACAAAAAGGCACAAATTCCCAGGTCAGCACGATTCGCTCAGGTGCGTGTTTCCTTTTCACGTGTTTGTCATCGGCAGTTTCGGAAAACAAGCCTGTCGTGACGTACGG
Source organism: Engraulis encrasicolus (assembly GCF_034702125.1). NCBI lineage: Eukaryota > Metazoa > Chordata > Actinopteri > Clupeiformes > Engraulidae > Engraulis > Engraulis encrasicolus. The sequence continues at coordinate 43,137,805 of NC_085858.1, read as the reverse complement.
TGTTGTTAGCATTCTGCTCGCATCTGACCCTCGGCTCATGTAGTGAGGACGTGAGTCATGAGATGTGAACTTTTAAGCACTGCTAACAAGGAAGCTGACGGGGGACAACCAGGTATGTTGTCCCGGGCACAGGTAGAGGAGGGGCCCAGAAGTTGGCCCTTATTCCATTGTATGTATGAGGTTGGTGGCCCTTTCAGATGACTTTGTCCTGGGCCCGGCCAAAGCTGTCAGTGGCCTGGCTGCGATTTCCTCATACAGTGTGAGCAGGAGCTGAATACCTGTGGCTGAAATATCGACAGTCTAAGCCTGTCTTTAGGCTAATCCCATTGACCTCCATGGTCCATTTTTACACAAAGATGGCAGCTCATGGAGCCTTCGGCACACAGATCGCCGTCAACATAGTACCAAAATAGTTCCAGGAAGTGAGCATGGAACACAGAAAGTGCAAAAAATTATTTTTTTAATCTTTCCTTGTTATTTAGGGGTTCTGTGCCAATCTGGTGAAAAGAAAGCCGCTGCCCTACAATTATTTTTATCTACCTGAATCATGTCACCAGCCGACTTCCTGTACCCTGGTTGTCACAAATTCTGAATTCCATGGCTCTGGGTCAGGCAGCACACGCCCTCCGGAAATGTCATTCCCCAGTAGCATTGATACTCCCTTCAGCAGAAGGAACCAGCAATAGTCTGGGAGCCAAAGGGCAAAAAACAGCTAAATCTGGCTTCGTCAGTTAAAGGTTTTTTTTGTCCAAGATGTACCAATTAAGATAACAGAGGTGGAACGGCATGCATTATGGGGCTACGTCAAATTATCTCTGAAATGACTCAAGAACACCATAATTTCAGGTGTTGTTAATGACATTTTAGGCTTTGCGTAGAAAAGATATTGGCTATTTTAAAATATATGTTTTTTTGATATTCAACTTTTAACATTTTAACATTGCATAATTCATACTTGGATAACTGTTGCGTTCCATGTTGTTTGTGCGATTTTTAGAGCCAGAAAGAAGCTTTCAAACATCAAAACCATCTCTTTATGACTTAAATCGATTAACATAATCAAGGATGAATAGACAAGTGTATAACCTCTTAATTAAAACTTTCTTAGCCTGTTTCTCCCTATACTGTATATTAGAGCCAGATTCATGCAAATGCAGTTCTGGGGTTCAACCTTGCCACTGAAAAGGCACACTAAGTTGTATTAAAATTTGGGTCGGATCGAGCCCCAAAGTACAGTATCTGATTTCACATGAAATGACACCATTAGCAGTATTTTACCAACACAACTTTACAACTTAAATTGCTTCTGGTGGGAACACACGTTTAGAGTACACAGTTGATTACTTACATGTGATGTTGACTTGTCCAAATGTATGATTCAGGAGGGCCAGTGTGCGAGCTGACAAAGAAATGAAAAGAAAAAACAAAAGGACACAAAACATGTATTAAAGTTTATTACTACCTATATATTAAAATCGACTAGTCACCCCAACTATCTCAGATGAGTTTTATCCAACAGCTCGGCTAAATTTGATGCAGCCCCAAGGTAATGAAAGGGTGTCCTTTAAGCCAACCAACATTTTTTTTAACTATTTTTCAAACATATTCACGTAATTTTAAGTGAAATTATCTATTAAAAGGTAAGATTTACCTCTCATTTCAATGTTCACCAAAGAGTTCATCAAGATTTGTCCACAAAACATTGCATGAAACCTAACTGTAGCTTGCATTTAACATATCCCACAAACACCAAGGTGTAGGAATGCAATTATCCATAAACCTTCTATTCGGACAACCTTAACCAACGATCACAAGCAGAAATTACCCCAGTGGGCCTAGAAACACACCAATATTATTTCCCAAACAGTCTCATTCACTTGGGTGCCGTGCAACCCTGGATGGGCCAGGTATATGAGTGGTATATACTGTCTTACATACAGTACGTATATCTAGGTCAGTGGGTGTGCATAATTCTTGGGTATTTTTGTTTTCCTCTGGGCAAAAGGGCCACAAAAGAGATCTACCAACCAAACTCTGAATATTCTATAAACAGTCTATTCAGTCAATACACAATAAACAAGCAGAAGAATTAAAGGTGAAACTGCCAGAAAACAATTACCCTGCAGTGCTGTCATATTCCAGAACTAAACCCTACATCATGAGTCCAGAAGAACATGGTTTCAACGCTCAGAGACATGGCCATGGTAAGAAAAAGGCTGAAACCTGACAACCAATCACCCTTATAATGCCCAATCGTTCTACAATTGGTGTTGTCCACTGACCTCTATACTAATAATAGACGTCATTGGTGTAGTTTATAGAATTAAAATGTTAATTTTACCTAAACACATACCTATGAGTGGTAAAATCAGAAAAAAACGAATAGTTTTACAGTGGTCACTTATATTTTTCAGAGCTGCATATGACAGAATGTGGTGAATGTCTTTGTAGTGAGTGATATACTGCATAGGGCGAGGGGCTCCATACAGTAAATGATACTAAGATACTGCATGTGATAGTGGCTGTGCGCTTCAGTGATGTGCTGTATAAAGTCAGATGGGGCTCACCTGAGATGTTGGCGGACAGCAGAAAGTATATGTCACAGGTGAGATCTGCTGCCACAGTGACAATCAGCGCCGTCCATACGGTGAATAATGCCTGAATTCCGGAAGGAGGAAAAATGGGGAGAGGGGGAAGAGAGAGAAAGAGGAACAGAAAGGCTTGGTTAGGTAATATTCATGAAGGAAGAGAGATAGGAGAGCGCTGCCTTGGGTCTCAAAGAAATGTATTGCAGGTGCTCTTCAAGGGAAAAGGCCATCAAAACTTCAAAGGAGTAAAGGAGGGTCCCGAGGCTACACTGCTATTTTATTTTTATTTTTCCCACACGCACCGACACCTTGAAAAAGACTCCTGCGCTAGGTAATATTTATGTTTATAGCTTATTTCATACAGCAAGGTTGTTCAATATGCTTCACAAACAAACAAACAAACAAACAAAAAGGCAGATCAATCCGGTATAAGCAAGTACAGTGAAGAGGAAATTGGTCAGAGAGAGAGAGAGAGGGAGAGAGTGAGAAAGGACAGAAAGGGGGAGGGGGATGTAGTGGGTGGTGGATGGAGAGAGGGAATAAAAGTGACCACGTGAAGCATTCTAATGTCCCCTCATCTAGGTCAATCGCCAGCTACTGTGGTCCCTGTAGAAGTGTTGCGAGTGAGTGGGTGGGTGGATGATAGCTGTGGGTGAATGGGTGGGTGATGATATTGTATGATTTGATTGGATGACTATTGATGTGGATGATATGGTGTTATGAATGGGGAAGTGCCTCAGGAGCATCATTAGTGGCGACGGCCCAGTGTGGTCTTCACATCTTCACATCTGGGTCCTCACTTCATCTGACAACTCTGATTGGACAGTTTCGAAGCGGGTGGCTCTAATTGGCTGGTAAATGATGAGTGGGAGAGAAAGAACCAAGAAAATAGAATGAAGGGTATTAAACAAAAAACGAGTTAAAGAATGGGTGAGGTGGTGTCGCGGGGAGATTGAAATAAGAAAGTCAAGGTACATGTTCGGATGGGTTGAGTAAAGAGCAGTGAAATAATATAGGAAAATGAATGAGAGAACAGCACAAATATGTGAAATATGCCAAACTTAAAGGGACCTCTGAGATGTTGGCCTCATAAGATTTAGTAGGATGCCTTAATGCATAAAATCAACGTTATCATGGCAGACTGGTGACTGAAGCGTGAAACCCTCAATCCTCAATGCTTTTAGCTTATAGGAGCCTGACTGACATCTTCATTATCCTGTCAAATAGGTGATCTACTGGGAAATATCCAATGATAGCCCAGGCTATTATTTGTCTCAATCACTTAAGAAACCTGGTGTCAATTTGAAACCAGGCGGTTATTTGGGACAGGCGATTAATTCCTTCTTCAGTCTTCCTCAAAATTATTTTCCAATAAACTGGGAAAATATGGTACTCAATTGGTTTAACCAACAGTGTGTTAAATATAAGATTAGAGTAAGTAAGAGTATATCCATCAATATTCTGTGTGTAGTATATTACATTACATTTAACACATTTATCCAAAGCAACTTATAAAAGCATAAACTAGAAATGCACTGGAAATGCTGTTTCTTAATCCCTGTTTCTTTCTGCGTTCTTTTTGTGGAGTTAGAAACTGGACTGTCGAAATTCGCCCTATCCCGCAATGGTGTAGAAAAATTCCTGGATCCGCATCGTGATCCGAATCACCAGCAGAATTGCGAATCACTTGTTCCTTTTGTCATTTCTAAAACTAACTAAAAAAAATATATACAAATCCGATCACAAATTTTTGAGTTATCCTGCTGACAGACAAACAAACAAACCCACAAACAGACAAACCAACGCGACTAAAAACAAAACCTCCTTGGCAGAGGTAATAATCCATAGCATAGTTTGTGAGCTAGGGCCTTAAAATATGGAAACTGTTACCGAAAAGGTGGCAAAGCCTACCACACCTCTTCTGAAAGCCTGGAATCTCGGCTTTCCAATGATCATCTAACCATCTGACCAGATAAGCTGTGTTGAGGTATGACACATAATGTAAACTAAGGTTGAATATAACACTTATAAATCAAGATGGACACTGCCATAGCTGATCCTCTATAATGGACATGGAATGGAATATTTTATTTTGTTATGTTTGGTGTCATTGTAAAGGGAAGACTGAGATATTGGGCTGTGGGAACACACACACGGCAGGCAGAGAGAAGGGCTAGGCAGGTGGACAGGTGAAGATAGGGCACAGATAGGGCAAGGCAGCCAGCAGGCAGGCCAAGGCCTACATAGGAGTTTAGTGCATACCGGTACAGATAACATAAGGGACCTCAAATGAAGTGGTAAGGGAGGGACCTTGTGCTTGGAAAGTCAAGCCATGTGCAATATAAAGTAGGCAGAGCCACACTGCTCCAAAAAACACCATGCAACTGCAAGTTACCTGTAATCATACCTCTGTGATATCAGCCTGTCCAGTTAGAAAGCAGCACTCATTGTGAATCCATTATGCATAGTGAGCAAATCTTACAATACATTATTAGAAATTAGAGGTAATAACCAAACACTCACCAAAAACAGAGTTATTCAGCAAGTAGTGTACTTGCTGCTTTTTTATCTTTTCTGTTTTTTTGGGTTTTTTTTGGTCTCATGTGCATTTTGTTAGCACTGTAATCCATGCGCAGAAGTACCCTGAGCCAGTGTTTATCTCGCACTGAAGTTGATCGAGCTCCACAGATTGTGGATCGTGTGAACACCGTCCCCTTAGGACTTGGAGGAGCTAAGCCCTACGCACAGAGAAAAGCTCCACAGATGTCTCAAAAGTTGGACAGCGCTCTGACAGGATGCTACCGTCGATCACAAAAAGCCCTCTGTGATGAGAATAGCACGTTCATTAATACAAAACTTGGTTATACTTTATTTTAATGGTTCACTATTACAGTGGATCTACCACATTAGGTACAGTGTAATAACCAGTGTGACAATATTTAATATCATTTAATACTGCTGTAACAATACACTCAACTCACGATTCGGTTTGTATCACAATTTTTGACCTTCGGTTCGATACGCCTCACGATTTCACGTTTTCCAACATTATAAAATAAAATTATGACTAAAAACTATGATGTTTATACACTAGGTAGAAGATATATAATAATAATAATAATGATGATTTGAACCTTGGAAGCACTATCACTTCATATCATGTGGTTGTTGTCTGGCTGATGGGTAACAAAACTCTGAAAGGGCGTATCACGATACCGCCTCCTAGTATCGCGATACAGTATCGTGCCTCTCTATATCGCGATTTCTCGGTTCGATACAACATTACATTACACTTAGCTGACACTTTCATTTATTCAAAGCGTTACAACATCGTTACAGCCCTAATAGGCCTACCAGTGTAATTATTATGTAATTAAGTTATGCTAAGTAAGATAATGTATTTAAGTATGTCGTGAGTCTATTTTGAAATTTTAACCTTTTTCTACTAAAAAGAAATCATAGGAACACGAAAAGTGGCGTTACATATTTGACCCATATATTTGGGGATGGTGTACATGTTATGCACTCTGTGTACTACTCACAATGACCAACAAAAAAGGCTGCCCTTCATTGGACTGATTCTCTTTTTTCCCTGCCCAGATCTAGAGCGGAAAACAGCACACAAACACACACACACACACACGCACACGCACACGCACACGCACACACACACACGCACACACACACACACACACACACACAGAGTGCTGACTGGTGTGCAAGTAATCACAATGATTAACAGGCCTGACCTCCATTGCCACGTGTCTGAAGAGAACTAATAGATCCGGTCAATACGTCTCAGAGCCATCTAATAGGGGACTCAGGCTTATCCCATTTATCTCACCATGCTCTGGTCCACTTTTTCTACGGCTCAGGGTTGTTCATGGCGCTCTCTTCCTGCTCTGTTAGTGCCAGGAAGTGACCTCCACAGCATGGTGTACTATAGTCAAACATCTTCAAGTAGAATAAGATAAATCAAGACTATACCTTTTTTTTAGGATCCATGTTCAGTCAGTTGAATGCCCCTTTAGGGCACCTTAGTTAAGGAGACCTTTAGGTTGAGAAGAAATGAAGTTCCCTTAGCTTAGCGCTATAGATGTCACTAGTGCACATCTTATGGAAGCCGCCACCAAACGCCACAGAAAGAGAAGAAGAAGGAGGGGACAACGCCCCCATATGAGACCAGACTTGATTTATTTGATTTATCATACTCCACTAGAAGATGTTTTGTTAAAAAAAAAAAAAAAAAAGTGGCTCAAAGAAAATGAGATAGACTGATTTTTAAGTTAACTCAATATTTTTAAAAACAGCCTATTTTTTTAAACTCATCATAAATACACAGGGAGATTTTTGCCTCTCTTTCTCCCCTGTTGCACAGATCAAGAGACCATCCTAAACCCACTCTTTAAGCCCTCGCGGACAAAAGGCATTCTGTCTCCCCTGCTTAAATAGGTCAGCACTCTAGCAGGTATAAATGGTAGCCACTTAACCCCACATCATTTACTTGTAAGTGCATTTTGCCATGGTAATGCAACTGTTAGGGGGAAAAAATGGACCAAAAGGACAAAAGTCACATAAATTATACACACCACGCAAATGTATATGGGTTAGCGCAGGATGCTAATGCAGTAGAACAGGGCAGAGCCATGGAATTCAGAGTAGTGACAACCGGGAGTACAGGGGACATGATTCACGTATAACCAAATCATTCTAGGCAGCTGCTTTCTTTTCGCAACACAGAACCACGACGTAGGCTACAGTACGTAACAAGCAGCGGTGACGTTAAACGAACCTTTAATGCACTTTCTGTGTTCGACGCTCACATGACGTCCTGGAACTATTTTGGAACTATGTCAATGGCGATCTGTGTGTGAAATGCTCCGTGAGCTGCCATCTTTGTGTAAAAATGAGGTCAATGGGATTACCCCAACTCTTACTTCCATGGCTCTCTGGAGGAAAGATACAAAAATCTTAAGGCAACATGAAAGTAGGACAGACTTTCTACATTACAGTGAGTCCCATGTTACTGATCGCTGGACTGTCCCACAGAGAGCTTGCAAAATGATTCATACTGTATGGACTACAATTCGTATATGGCACATATAAAAGTGGCCCAATCATATGGACTTGGCAATGTTAAAGTGGGGCGAAAATAGCTGCTAATAAATATTCAGTACTTTATATAGCATGCTACTTATCCCTGAACTGTCATCCCATGCATTGTATAATCGCAAAAACATTTCTAAACTTAGGGGTCTTATGTCAAAACAAGATCTAGATCAACTAATTCATGACTTCATTTCAAGTAGGGTCGACCACTGCAAAAGCATTCCCAAAAAGGCTATCAAACAGCTTCAACTAATCCAAAATGCTGCAAGGGTTTAGGGTTCTTACAACAACAAAAAGCATTGCCTACAATACCCCAAGTACCCGCATTTGCTCCCAGTGTGCTACAGAAACAACTTTATAGTTGTTAAGTTAATGCTTTGAAGTAAACACATTAAAGCACTGTTTAAATCATTAAATGGAATGGGATTCCACTACATGATATGTTTCAGCTGTGTGCACCAACTAGGCCTAACATCAATAGAGAAAAAAAACTTGCTGGTAATACCATTTGTCAAAACAATGTCTGGTGAGGCAGCCTTTTGCAGCTATGCTGCAAAGCTTTGGAACCAGCTTCCAGACGATGTAAAAAAAAAATGCCCCTACTGTTGATAGTTTTAAAATCAGGCTGTGGCAAAGCTGTTCTGAGATGATTTCTCTTCGTAATTAATTAATGATGTCACCACCACCAGACCTGACTGTCATCAAGTATTTAAGAGGGCTGTGCACAGGAGATGCTCTCGCAACCTGTCAGATTTGGAGCGGTTTTGCAAAGTAGCGTGGGCAGAGACTGACACATCAAGATGTGCCACACCGATAGACTGTTTCAAAGATCTGACATAGGCACCAAAAATCTTGGCGTCATGATTGACGACTATCTGTCATTCTCCAACCACATTGCCTCAGCCGCCCGGGCCTGCTGATTTATGCTGTTCAACATTCAGAAAATCAGACCATATCTGACCCAGCATGCAGTGCAATTACTAGTTCGGACGATGGGCATCTCCTGCCTGGATTACTGATACTCCCTCCTGCCAGGTCTACCTGTTTGTGCAATAAAACCACTGCAGATGATGGTGCAGGCTCACTTTCTCGACCTTTATGCCACTTTTGTGTTAAACATAAACACAGTGGCCAGACACAGGCCAGACACAATATACTTGAATTCTTAGCGCCACGTTTCTGTAGAGCCATGTAGGCTAATATAGGCCTACTATACATCCACAAAGTAGAATTGATTGGTACCAGCATTTCTCAGCAAAGTATGAATAGGATAGCCTGGGAACTCCCATACTGCCTTTAGTTCTACACAATCGTTTTGATCTGAAAGACAGTATGGCGAGGATGACTCATAACGTACAAGATCATGGGATCTGTGTCATAATGGCCAAGCATTCCGACCTTAACAGTTTCTCTGCCCAATCAGAGAGCAGGGCAGTGTGTCATAATAGCCAAGTATTCCGGCCCCATACGGAATTTACAATAGGCAACTCCCCAGACCTAATCTCACTTGTGATTAGGTCTGGTGTTAACCAGGCAATGAATAGGGCAGGCCAACAACAAAAGAACGTAAATGGAGAACATGGAACTGGTAGGCCTGTGATACGGCAAAGACCTCCAGAGAATTGAGATATTGCTGCATCCACGGTTTTGTGTCTTCTTTACAAATAATACATTAGGACAGCTACAGCATGTTATCAAACCCCCTCACAAGCATGCATGGCACAGTATGCTTGGTGCACAGCATGGTGCCACTAATTTCTTCGTGATTTGTAGAGCCAGAGCAGAACTTTCAAAACAACAAAACCATCTGTGTGTGTCTTAAATGTACTGGCATAATCAAGGATTGATGTATAATGCGTGCTATTCTTTCAATTAAGACTTTTTCAGTCTGTTTCTGCCTTGATATTGGTACCAGACTCACACGAATACAGTTCTGGGGTTCTACCTTGCCAGTTGCCACTAAAAAGGCACACTTATGCTGGGCTTACACTGTGCAATATTTTCAGTTGCAGGTATTCAGCTCCTGCTCACACTGTAAAAGGAATCACAAGTAGGTTTTAAAGTTCACATCTCACGACTCACGTCCTCACACTATACGAGCCGAAGGTCGGATGCGAGCAAAATGCCCACACTGTAAGACACGCTTGTTTTCCGGAACTGAAGATGACAAAAACACGAAAGGGAAACACGCACCTGAGGTGGAGGCGAGAATCGCGCTGTCCTAGCAATATCGGCATGGGTAGCGTGAAATGTATTGTCCAGTTGGGTCGTAGCATGGCTTCAACTGTGCGATTCACACATGAGGGGTCATTAGGATTTCAAACAGTTTTGCTATTCTTGCGACTATACCATTGCTGATCGCAAGCTGTGAGATGAAATCACTTGTCATTACCCCATGTACACTACACGATTGAGCCAGAAATCGGCCCGATTCCCAAAAAATTGTTCGACTGACCATGGCAAAATCGGGCCAAAATTGCACAGTGTAAACATGGCATAAGTTAAATTGAAATCCATGCCGGTCTGGTATTTAATGTGAAATGACCCTTAAGTCAGAGAATTTTGCCAACATTTTGAGTTCTTACTATGTCATAAGGACTTTGCAGGACTTTTAACACTGAGTAGAAACGGTAGAATGTTCAGGTAAAATTCTAGAAGAACTGGAGGGGAAATCCTTACTCCTCAAATTGTTAAAGCCAGACAGTTGCCTTTTCAAATGACATGAGCATTCTGTCGTGTCTGTGACACGTCTCTGTTGTCTATTTTTTCTACCTCATTAAAACGACTGGATGAACATCCTCCAAGACAGGTGATAACACTTTTTGCCAGGGGTTGTAGAATTAGGGGGACAAACACAAACACACATAAAGTAACAACAAAGAAATAAGTAGGCTGGTTATAGCTTAATGCTCCTTTATAAAAAAAATGTTCTTTTTATTTTGAAGAGTTTATGTGTTGTCACTGCTGGCCTGAGCCTATGGTGTGTGCTGGGTGGGCTGCTGATTTTGAGCCGGATTCCTGTCACTAACAGCTGTCGCTGTAGCTTTCCACAGCAGGCCTATCCAAAATAAGCTGATATACAGCTCTGAGGCAATTGTGGGCTTAACACCTCATATTAAGTAACTTTAAGATGATGTGTTATGGGGGAGAGCAGGGTAAAATGAGCCTAAGGAAAAGATTAGCCAAACCCTGTTTCTAGGAAATGGTAAACAAATGGGATCATGTCACCACATTCTAAGGTGGTGGAAACGGTTTTCTAACACATGCCAAATATGGTGCGACAGATTTTTTGTGGTCTCCAAGTGTGTTTCATGTACCAAAGTGAAGATGATTTACAGAAAACAAAAATAGATTATTTGAATATGAGGGCTAATTAAAGTCCTTTTTGATTAACTTAATCCTTTTGATGAACATTAATTTTCATAATGGTGGCCATAGGGTAAGATGAGCCACTGAGGGTAGGGCAAGTTGAGCCACTTATTCTATTTTGATCTATGAGTCTGGAACAGTGGTTCTTAATCTTTTTTTCTTAAAGCACCCCTTACCTCTGCCAAAGACAAGCTTTGCACCAACAACCCAAACTTCCATAATTTTTCAGTGCTTACACACGTGTAGAAGTGATTAATTACAATGATTCTTGCTTGAGACACTAATCAATATCTTAATACCTTTACATGGGGACCAAAACATTTTGGTCTAATTATAATGTTCGCAAGCCGAGTTTTGGTCACAACCTCAACACAAACAAAATTCTGTGCACCCCCTAAAATCTCTGGCGCACCCACAGGGGGTGCCCGCACCCCAGGTTAAGAACCACTGGTCTGGAAGACCACGCAATAGTACTAGATAAATAACAGGTAATTTGTCGTAGATCATAGCCAGGTGAGATAAGATGAATGAATAAAAACATGCTTCAGCCAACTTAAACAATAAGATTCATTCTTTGATTCTACAATGCAGCCCACATACTGTATTTTCCGTAGTTGTTTCAAACAAAGCTGTTTAGGCCCACAATCTGTATTCTTTCTCTGTTGTTTTAGTTCACAGATTCATTATTGTAGTAAATGAAACTCATTTAGCTGACATTTTTGCTTTGCTTCAACTTGCCCCACACAATGCATTTTATTCAAAGGCAATTTTAGTTTGACCATAAAAGGTTATCAGCTACTTTCTGTCTCTAATAGCAACAGGGCACTTTCAAATTTGGTAGGTTTTGGAGATATTAAACCAATATGTCTTGAACATGTAGCTGTGAAGAAAAAGTGGCTCATGGCTCCTCCGCACAGCTCCATCCCCCCACCCCCCTGCCCAAGCTACAAACACAGGAGTGGTCTTTTGGGAAGGTCTGTGATCTTGAGGCTGTTGTTGTTTCAATAACAATGGTGGCTCGCATCAAGGACTCATACGACGTTTTAAGCATTGTATGGTGTGATTTTTAATTAACATAGAGTGGTGTGAACTCATTGACTGTGGTATGATAACCTTATCCGTGGATCTGGAAAGAGAATCGTTTGAACATTAGACCTTGATGGATTGTATTTTAAAAAAATTGCTTTCAAAACAGCACCCTTGCTTACATGTTTACAACCTCGCTACTTCAGATAACTAGAACTACAGATCAGTATGGCTGCACAACTTTTGAGCTTTGAGATGACCATGAAGGGAGGCACCAGCTCATCTTTGTTTTCAGCTTTGGGAGAGATTTTAAATGTGCCAAGATATGCCTATATCCATATAAACTTACACAAATGGCAATTAAATGATCTTCATTACATAACTTTTCAATGCTGATTTCATTCTTATTTTGTCCACAATTAGTGCCTTTATTCTGAAAGAGATATTTGCAATGCGATGGATATCATTTGGTGAGGGCAAGCCAGTTGATTTACTTACTGAATGCCTCAGGACCCTGATCAAAAACACACTCCTTACTTTACCCTAATCCAGTGTTTCTCAACCTTTTTTAAGGCGAGGCACCCTTTCAATTCATGAAAAAATTCAAGGCACCCCAAACCAACAAGCCGTAACATGGCATCACATCCGATACCACACAAGCTTAGAAAAGTAACACATGTGGAGATGTCACACGACCTACGTTCAAAGTTCCAGCTGACTGGGGCAACCTATATTTACTTTATTGTGCGTAAATGGCAGATGAAAGATTCCATTGACTAAGCATTAACTTATCAATTTATATTAAATATGTATTATATTACATGATTTATTTATCAGCCACGTTTCCACGGCACCCCTGAGGGGGACCTGCGGCACCCCAGGGTGCCCCGGCACCCCTGTTGAGAAACACTGCCCTAATATATTAATTATGCCATCCTGGTGGACACCTCCTTCTAATCAAAACCCGCCTAAAAACCAGATTGACATACCGATTGCATTCCACAAGTGCAAAGTGAAGCTGCACGATGTCATTGTGAGACAGTAGCACTCCACACAGCACCTCCAGGGAGCGATAAGGACTAAAAGCCTGACACCCCTAACAGCTTCCCCATGACTGCGCACGGAAAACACAAGAGGGAGAGGGGGAAAAAAACACTCACAGACAAACACACACTACACACAGGCACACACAGAGAGGGAGGAGAACATAGGGCAACATGGCACTCAGTCTGTATAAATGAAAGTCAAGGTTTTGAGCTCAACCCAACAACATCCACCCATATTGGCCAGACATTTTTGAGGCACTATGATGCAACAGGAGTTCAAATCACAGCTGTGTCAGGACACCTCACAGTGTGGGCTTATTCATATTGGCAGCCATGCTAAAACACAATGCTGGTGGTGTTCACTTTTTTTGTGACTGCCAGCCAGATCTGCTGCTATGTCATGAGTCACTGAGTTTTGCTGGATTGTGTAACGATGGCACAGATCATCTACTGCGGGATACATAGCCTACTGTATGGTGGCCAGCAAGCATGTTAGGGTCTTGCATGGTTAGTCCATTCCTGAGCGTAAAAACTTACCCCAGGTCGTGCTAAGCCCCCCCACATTTGGGCTTGCATGCCCATGGGGACCCCGGTTTGAGTCCGGCCGGGGTCATTTCCCAGCCCTACCCCATGTCTCTCTCCACATCATTTCCTGTCTCCTCTCATCTCACACTATCCTGTCATAATAAAGGCCCAAAAAGTCCCAAAAAAAACTTTAAAAAAAAAAAAAAACTTATCCCAGGTGTGTGAAATGGGAGCTATGTACTGCATAAGTTCTGCCAGGAGGATTTGAATTAGTTCGGCTGACCCATTGCTTTCACTAACCAATCAGTGTTTTCCTTTAATCAACAGGCATCTCTCGCATCAGTATCATCTCATGCATATTGTCCAATCACGGCGCGCCATTTGGGACTCCTCTCTACATAACTAACGCATCCTTTCTCTCTCAGCCAATAGATTGTTGTCGCATCGAATATCCTGCCAAATTTAGCTTTTTGCTTATAGGATAAGCCGACTTTGAGGCCACCTCCACCCCTCCTACCCCTACCACTGTCACCAGATGTGAAGACAGGAGCCTGCGTGATGAAGTGGTCCGCACACTGGGCATTAGCTCCAAAAATATAAACTTAATTTCATTTTTATAAACGGCAATGTTTCGATCCAACAGTGGGATGGATTCCATTGTTGGATCGAAGCGTGGCCGTTTATAAAACTGAAATAAAGTTTATATTATTGGAGCTAATGCCCAGAGTGCGAACCACTTCATCACACTGTCTCCACTTTCGTCTGGCACCTGGATAACTGCTTTGTGGATGTGCGCACCCCAACCTCCAAAAGACAGGAGCCTGCACCAATATTCATATGCAACGTTAGCTAACTTCATGCACAGACACAATGTTAATAAAAGTCAATGATCCTCCTTTTTGCCTCTCGAGTCTTTGTGGTAGAAGTCCTCATTTCTTTCTTCTAAAAAAAATGCTTATTTAGGGGCTTTTATGCCTTGATTTTGGCAGGACAGATTGAGATGGAGACAGGAAGCGAGTGGGACAGAGAGACGGGGGAGGACTGGGAAATGACCACGGCCGGACTCGAACCAGGGTCCCCGTGGGTGGGCATGCAAGCCCAAATGTGGGCTGCGCCGCAGCACACTACGCCATAGTGCCCCAGAAGTCCTCATTTCAACAGTAGAGAAGCTAGAAGAATGAGTCACAGCTTGCATCAAAAAGTGTCGTGGAATTCCACCTTCCCTTATCCACCAGTTGGCGTAGGTAATAAATGAATGTATTGGATTCAGCACTACTGTAGTCTGATGGCACTGTGTCTGTAAGTCATATAAACAGCTTTCACTCTTAAACCGTTTTCACTCTTCAGTTTCCGTGATAAATTGCAATTGCCAGTAATGTTGATGTGGCTTTGAAATGAACTGGAGGAAGGTAGATTAGAAAACTGTGGCCGCACTTTGGCAGTGGAATAAAAACATTTATTTAGCATATTGCATTAATCAGACCACCCTTTTTTGATTTTCACATAATTGCAGTATCTCCAAGCATTATTCATGAACGTGCATATAATTTTCGTCTATGTGTTTGCATTGCCCCGTTTGACAGTATACCCAAATTAGGCATAGTAATGCAAGTCTATGGTACAAAATAAAACACCATCAAATGTACTTCTAAACCACTTTAAAATGAATGTAACATTCACCAGAGTGTAAAACAGCAATTTAATTCGGTCCAGTGATCACTTGTGGCTTGATGCTAAAGATACCAGTTACTTTCAGTGATTATGCTAAGCTATGCTAATAATTCTGATCCAATAAATCTAAGCACTGAAAACACAGAGAAGAAAATGATATGCACATTCATGAACAATGCTGGGAAATACTGCAAATATGTGAAAATCAAAAAAGGGTGGTCTGTTCCTTTAAATCAGTAGCCTATAAAAAAATGTGGTAGAAGTCCTCATTTCAACAGTAGAGAAGCTAGAGAAATGAGTCACAGCAAGAAGTGCCGTGGAATTCCACCCTCCCTTATCACCATGGAGAACCGCTACTGCTGGGGAGCTGAGGAAGACAGCTCTGGTTTTATAAGTGCACCATACAGTAAGCAACAGTGGACAGACTGTCAAAAAAGCAGGCTGAGTTAGAAGGAAGCGTGGGTCATGGAAGCAACAAACAGGAGCTCTGTTGACAGGGGCACTACGATGTTCTCCCAAATAAAATAAAAAAGCTCCTATATAGAGGAAGGGAGACGGACGATTCGTTCAATGGACGTTTAGTAGAAAAAATTTCTTTCACCATAAAGACGTTTCGTAGAAGACGTTTCGTTCACCATATAGACGTTTCCTTCAACCCATGCAGACGTTTCGTTCAACTAGTATTACTATATATTCTGCTGAGCTTCTTTATTATTTGCATTCTTTTTCTATCTGGAGGAAGACCCCAACACGTTCAAGTCCAACAAGCCCAAGTCCAACAAGCCCCTGGTCCATCACTGTCACTCATCAATTTTAAATGCTCAGTTATTATTTGTTACTTCATCACTTTACTGTTATTGGTCCATCACTGTTACTTGTCCTTGCACTTTGATGTCTGTCTGTAAATGTCAGTCCTATGTATGTATATGTCCTTTCATGGTATAGAGAGAGAAATGCAATTTCAATTTCCTGTACGACTTGTTCATATGAAGAAACTGACAATAAAAGCTGACTTGACTTGACTTGACTTGACTTGAACAAGAATCAATGCTCCTGCTATGGAGGATGACCCCAACAAGAATCAATGCTCCTGCTATGGAGGAAGACCCCAACAGGAATCAATGCCAATGGCTTGGCAGGGCTTCCCTGTGAGGTGGCGAGGTCAAGCTTGGGGCTGGGATGTGCAGGATGACCCCAGTTACATAAGGATATACAGCAGAGGTCAAAACAAATATGTTTTCTGAACTGCAAACTGAGGCCCCAACGGTGAATATGGCAGTCTTGATGTTCTCTGCAATCCACAGTGTTGGGCTATAGGCACAGGGTTGGCCTTTTGGAGTTAGACAGCCCATACTGTGACTCCAACAATAAGCCAGAGGAGCATAACAAGAACCCCATTGGTCCGACATCTCATTAGTTCAGACAGATGTGCACCACACTCAGACTACTGGGGTACATGTGGGCAGTACGTCTTTTCAGACAAAAAACACACAGGCAAAAACATGCTTTTACTGATGGTTAGGGTTAGGACATGGTTTGGGCATAGTTTTAACTTTTCAGTTAGTTTTAAAGTGAATATTTACAAAATACTGATGGTTAGGGTTAGGAATTGTTTAGGCTTGGGCCAGGTTCTAATGAGTGTGGTCGGACTAGTGGGATGTCGGACTGATGGGCTGTCGGAACATTGACAAGGAACCGTAAGCACAGTCTCCATGGTTGGACGCTGGGCCCTCATACCCTTCTTAGTGAGTAATCTGTTCCTTATGATTCATTTGAGTGGAAACATGCACATGAATGGCCTACTGCAGCTTATTTGACAGGGCACTGGCTCTCCTGTACCTACTTGAATAAAGAAGCAACTCTGCTACCGGGTTGTAAACCCAACTATGCTAGACCTTCATCCATGTTCTGGACATTGCGTCACAGTTGCCATTGATGTGCATCTTGGATGACCGGCACTGATCTGAGAACTTCAGCGAGTGATGGACACCGCCTTATGGTACAGTGGAGCACTGACAAAATGCACATTTGGCCAAAACATCTGCCAGAAAGGATGAGGACAGAAAAAATGTCAGTGGTCACCATCTTCATTGCCACTCTATCATAGGAGGTGATTTGGTTACCTCTCATTTCCGGCGCCTCCTACCTGTTCAATTTGCACAACAGTAGGTGAAATAGATTCACTATCGTTAAGATACTACACATAGGTACCACCATCGCTACTAGTTACTCGCTCAGTCAGAGAGTCAATAGAATATTTATTCCAGTTAGTATAGATTAGATTAGAGTAAACTTTATTTATCCCCAAGGGGAAATTCTTTTTCCAGTTTGATCTGTAGATTAAATAAATAAGGTGATCATGCAGAAAAGTCCAGGAGTTTCTCTTTGTCCTTAATGGACAAATTATAGAGTTGCATACGGACAAATGATTTCCCCAGTCTGTCAGTCCTGAATTTCAGTGCTCTCAGCCTCCAGCTGAACACACTCTTTTGTTGGATGATTGTGTTGTAGAGTGGGTGCGCCTTATTGTCCAAGATGGTGAGCAGTTTGCTCAAAGATCTTCTATCTGACAATGAAGTGAAGTTGTATACTTCTATCTGACAATGAAGTGAAGTATAGTTTCCAGCGAAGCGAGGTCTGGACAGGCGTGGAGAGTACAAGCAATAGGATGTGGGCGGATTCTGAGATTTAAAAAAATATGGTCATCTTTTATAAGCAGGATGCTGGGATGACGGCTTGTTCTGTTTCACCTTCTTATTCTCTTCTACTATCCTCTTGTACTTCTTGCTTCTATTCATCAACTATGCTAAGCTGTTTTGATTAACATTTTTTTGTGTGTTTTGTAGAACTGGGTGAGCGAGCTGGGAATGAGACCTGTGTGTGTGTGTGTGTGTGTGTGTGTGTGTGTGTGTGTGTGTGTGTGTGTGTGTGTGTGTGTGTGTGTGTGTGTGTGTGTGTGTGTGTGTGTGTGTGTGTGTGTGTGTGTTTGTGTGTGTGTGTGGGGGGTAGATGTTGATTGCTGTCCATTATCGTTGTTTTGTTTGTTTTGTTTGTTTTGTTTTTCTGTGATGTATTAAAAACACAATAAAAAATTGATCACAATTAAAAAAAAAAAAAAAAACTTTGAGTGATGCGAGTAGTGAGAAGCCAATTGGAATGCAGTGTTCAAATTATTGACCGTTTACTTCTCACTTTTGATGTGACAGTTAAACCTGTTGGAACATTAGTAAATGTTGCATGAGCGAGTGGCGAACAAGCGAGTGAGCTAGCAGCAAGTAGTAGCAATGTGTGTGACTGTAGCTTTAGATATGGATATCACAGGAGTCTGACAAGAATTTCCATTGTGTTCTTTTGCTGTTCCCTTCATTTTTGAGCAATGTGTGAACACATTAAGGAGGATCTGAAGTTTTCATCAGACAGATTTACAGACTTGTATCCTGACTGAGAATTTCACACAAAAAGACATCCGTTTATAATTTTGGACATGTGTTTAGGGTGCAGAGCATTGCAAAGTTGTGTGAGGAAGACCACTTCAATATCACTTGCTTAAGTTTCTATGGCAAAGCTGAAAACAGTAATGAGCAGGTACCCGCCTTCAGATTAATATTGTCGATTTGTGTCTCCTTTTAGTTTGAAAAAGTGTATAGCCTACGGACTTCATTCTTGAGACTTTCACCTAAAATCAACACACACTGAAAATGTTGGACTTTGAACCTTGTTTATGGCAAGGTTGCAAATATAAAATACTGCTTACGCTAGATTATGTCCTACATATTTGTATGTCTGCATGGTTATCTACTGCTTGTTTTTATGTCTTTATCTTTATGCCTTGCTTTTTGTGGATATGTTGCCTTTAGTGAGATGTTTGTCTTTGTCTGTATTGTGAGTCCTATGTTTTGCGTCTTTGCTGCTTTCTTGGCTAGGGCCCAATTGGAAAACAGGCAATAGCCTCAATGTGACTGCCCTAGTAAAATAAAGGACAAATAAATAAAATAAATAAAATGATGTATGCCTATTGGTGTGCAGTTTGGCAGCATTGAAATGGAAATTAGGGGGTCAAACCACTGCCCAGTGAGCAGATGATTGTGCAGCTACGTTGACTTAAATTGTTTGCCAAAGCGGAAAAGTGCAAACAATACACATATCGTTGGCCATGCAGGGCAGATAACTGAGCAGTCCTATTGTGCCATGCCCTGATACCCTGAAGCGACCATGCGAGAACAGATCCTGATACCCTGAGTCGACCATGCGAGAGCAGATTGATGTTTTCCCCCCAATTGCTTGTGCAGTCGTCGTGCACATGAGGGGAGACGGGCGGCACTGTTTGGAATCACCACAGCAGGCTTCTGACAGGTGTTTGGCAGGCCACACAGTACAGTATACTGTAGGTGGGTGGTGGTGCATTAGAGGAGGTGGTAGACAGGTGGATAATGGGGAGGCGGAGGGGGAGGGGGAAGGGGAAGGGGAGGGGAGACCAGCGGTAGAGGAGAGCAGCCTCCATATATTCTGTATGATGTAACTGTTTTCCCCCCAAGCAGCAATGTTGAGAGGCCACTGTCTTATGTAGCCTCCATGTCAATTAATTTCAGACAATGCTACTGTGTCAAAATGTAGATTAGCAATCAGCCTAATATTTTATGTAGGCCTAATTGAACTTTAATAGAAACATCGATCTTGTCCTGCATGTCAGTTTCTTTCACTTGATCAAGAATGTGCAGAAAATCCCATTGAATTGGCAAGTAATGTAGCCTATTTTGCACATCTCTACTCAATTGGTTTACATAATCCCATCATCAGCTCATCATTTAGACTGAGTTTAGGCCTGAAGTCTTTGAGTCATCTTTCTTAAAACTTGGGGAAATTTTACCATTGGCCACGTTAACATGAAGTTTTTAATTCAGAAAGAATAATTCAGAATTAAATTGTTCTGTCGAGTTCACAATGCACTTTTTATTTGGGCCTAATTCCGAATTGTTAATTGTTTATTATGGTGTTTTAAAAGCGGAAGTTTTATTCAGAATTTAATTAAGTTAATTCTGAATTAAAAGTCTCACGTAGGCCTAAACGAGGCCATTGTCTCACAGGACATTAGGTAAGGACATTAGGCCTATGAGACCGCTTATTGCTGGCTGCCTAGCAGGGTGCCACATACAGCATGGCTGCACGTTCTCTCAACTCTTCTTGACGTAGGCCTAGCAGCCTAGGAGGAAATTATCAGAAAGTGTCACGTGGAAGACACATTGAGGCATCACTTGTCTCACAACATAGGCGAAGAAATACACAAACAACCATCGAAGACCACAAACCAGCATGCGTTCATGTTCAAAAAGAACCATGCGATTCAAACACTGGATGTAGGCCTATAAGTCAAAGACAGTAGCCTATATCTGCATTTCTATGAGTTTGGCTGAAGTTCGATCCTAAATCAGAAGTCAAAGACGAAACTCCTACCATAACACTGTAGCCTAAAACTTAGGCTAAACAATCCAGTTGTAATTCCCAACCAAACAAAACTTGCTGGTTATCTTCTGATAACCGTTATCATTGTGTGTCTGTTTTTTTCAGTGGTGATTAGGCCTTGATCAAAGTAAAATAACTGTGCTTTTACTCACCTGCTTGCTAATAATGAGACACATTCCTGCGAATGATCAGCAGATCAAATATCATATGGTCCACGAAGCGTAATCCTACTCCCAGGCGATACCTCTTCAGGAGCTATATCGCAGATTTTGCTCTCTAAGACACCACAACAGCTACCTTCCCAATTCCGAAGGTTGAAGTGATGTAGCCTATAGGAAGGCTACTCACGTGCAACCCCTTTGTAATAGCTTGCTCTCTGTATGCGAAAATGAGGTTGGTATTTGTCCCTCTTCTTGGTTCTCAATGCTGTAACACAATGTCCTTCGTAACCACCGAGTGATGCGCCCCAATGTCTTCTCAATTTCATACACAATTCAAAGCAGCACATAAAATAATAGCCAGTGAGAGAAACTTTTTATGCTCTTTGTAAACTGTAGCTGGCGTCTGTGTCCAATTCCAAGTGAATTCCTGCAATTGTGCGGCGGTGGGCAAGTGGCATTGTAGCCTACGCTCGGCTCCCCCGCACCCTCGTGCCGTTAATTCACCGCGCGGGGACGGAACACCGGGTCACCTAATAAAAGCCCGCATAACCTAAGAAACGGGACGAAATAAGACGCGTTGGTTTGTCAGCGTTTTCTGAATGGCGGCTCAATTTTCCGGCAACTTCAGGGGCAGTTCTTCGATTGCGACATTCGTCTGTCCTGGGCACATATCCTCAGGCAAAGGCAACATCCTCCACATTAAAAAAGAGGCTCTCCGAGTAGTCCAAGTTGAAGGATAACAAATCGTCTCAAGCTGTTAAACACTCCTCTCCGGTGTCTCCAGCCGAATTTCCTCGCTGGCATATAACGGTGCTCGCGGCTGTAGGCTAACGTAGGTAAAATGTAACGTAGAAATGCAAATGATAGGGTGCAATAGGACAATAACTCAAATCAGTTGCAATTGATAGTTAATGTGTCTGTTTCCTTCCTGAAGCTATTAAAGAACAATCATGTAGACTCTTGGCGTAATAGGCAGTTCTCAGCAGACCGATTCAATGCCGTCTGTGACTATGGTGGTCAGCACTCAGCAATTTGAACAGCGACAGTCTGTAATGTCGCGTGCGCTCCTATGCGCATGTGGACGCTCAATTCAAACTGAACATGCGCGCGTCATCGGGCAGCAGAGATGAAACAAACTGAAAACAGCTTTAGGTGTATGATTTGACTAAGCTAACTTTATTTTTTATTTGTAAGATGAAGAAAAGGTCTTTTTATTATTCAAAAAAAAAAGAGCAAAGCGGATGCACTCTTCATATCCAAAAAAGGTGTAGGCCTATCCTATAAAAACCTATATTTGCATATGGCTATGTCATGAACTGAGCAGCAAACCTCACGTCGTGGCTCAGACAGCCTTCTTCAAAGTATGATGCGCAAGCAAACAATTTCCTCTTTTAAGGTAACCTGATGATAAACACCTTGGGAACACAGATAATTCACTCCCTGGTAAACACAGCAATGAGTGAAAATCAATGTCGTTCCTCCTGTCTTGGCGTCTGGCCTCTTCCATGAAAAGGTGGCCTTTGCTCTGGTTGGTAACACAGTTGAGTGAGTCAAGTCACTACTGCTGCCCCTTTGCCTTTTGGTGTTTAAAAACATTCAACTGAAGAAGCATTACAGGCATGGACTAAAGCCAAATTCTTCTTTTAGTGTCATTCCATGGAGGAAAAAAATATATTAGGCCTAATGAAAAAAAACCCTTTAATGTCCAACAGTAAATCTCATAATAAGGCCTAAAAATAGTGTTTTTATAGTAAGCACTCATACTAATGGAGTGTGTAGGCTATGTGTGCCATGGCCAACCAACTGTACAGAGGCTACTTTTAAAATGTGTCTTTGCACTTAGTAGTTTTAGTCCGTCACCATCCATAACGTTCTTTGCAATTGCCTTTAGGGCAGTGGTGTCAAACATAAGGCCCGCGGCCGGATGCAAACTTTTTTTTTTTGCTCGTCATCATGTACAGTCAAGGCTCCTGATATACTCACTTTCATCCACCTCAGGAAAACTGTAATACTCTGCAGTTGCATCACTGGTCCGGCCCACGTAAGATCAGATTGGCTGCGTGTGGCCCCGGGAGGGACCAAAATGAGTTTGAGACCCCCTAATTAGAGAGCTGAAGAGCCTGAGAGATCAGATCATCCATGTTGTCATGCGTGACGCGTGTGTGAACAGCAAGTGATCTGCATGCAGCATCTTTTTTTCACTGGCATCACAATAGGGCGTAAGCATTTTAGAGGCCACGGCCCAGTTTTCTGGTGCACAATTCAAAGCTGTCTACTCTACACAGACGCCAGTGAACCTCTGGCCAACCATTTCAAGGGTATGTCTGTGCGGAGGTGGTAGGCCTATGCCGACCCATGCAACAAGCATCAACAAAGATAAGCAACTGCAGGAGCTAGCTGGAGTTTGACACCATGTTACACATCATGGTTTCGTCACAGCATGACTGAATTTGGTCAAGTCGAACACGATTTCTAACCATCACGCAACAGTTCTGCAGAATGTATTGCTGACTGTCTACGCATGTAGTCATTTCACAAAGTCGAATGAGAGGTGCAACCTGGCAATTGCCATGGATGTGCCTCCGACTTGCTCCACAAACATTCATCTTGAACTGTGACAATATGTTTAAAGGGTAACTCCAGTCAATTTCAATATGTTGTTGTATTGCTCACGTTTCCCTTGACTTGTCAGTACCGGTGATGCTGCATTTTTCGGCTCAGCTGTTCCCAAGATCTGAGCTATAATGGGAGCAGATTTTGTTTACATAAAAACTTTCTTAACATACTGTAGGCCTAATCCAAATATTTTCCCATGAGGTATCGCTGTTTGCTAGTTGTCTGCTGATGTTGCACCTTTGGACCTTTTTGGGAATAAATACATTTTTTTTTCTGAAATGTAAACAAACAACTGCCCCCATTACAATGACCAGGATCTCGGAACAGGCTGAAGAAAAATATAAAAATTTCAGGTACTGACAAGTCCATGGTAGTGTGAGCATTACAACTGCATGTTGAAATTGGCTGGAGTTATCCTTTAATAGCACCATGAAGGTGTGATTTTATCAAAATTCCTTGCATGTGATTGGAGAAACCTCTTGTCTGACATTTTGAATGACATGTTAACTTTAAATATTTCCCTTGTGATTGTGCATCCACTCAATGGCTCTTTAATATTTCATAACATACCTTGCTTATTCAGGGAGGCAAAGACGACAGAAGAAAATGGTCACTTAGCTGGATGCTGTGTACAGGGTACACTTAACATGACTCTCGCCAGCTGGTGTGTTTCGACTACATGATGCCATCTGGGAACCCCCCACCACCGACATGTTTTCGCATGATGCTCTTAATCAAAAATTCTTGTATGTGATTGGATTAACAACCTCTCCTCATCATTACTGACGTGCCACTCAAACTGACCTTGACCCAACGCTGAGAGGGACAGTGGAGGAAGAGCCGGTTACACTTTCCTTGACGCCGGCATCATACGTCTGCATAACAGGGTCATACTATTGTCAAAACAGTGCCATGAGACAGTCATGAACGAGTCATAGTCATAACGTCAATGCCATAAACGTTCTATGATCATGAAAAGTTGACATTGTTAGGGATGTCTTTGCCATAACCAAATGTCACTTAATGACATAATCATACATTATGACACATGCATGACTGTGTTACAGTATGACACTATTATGACACTGTTATGTCACACATATGATACCGGCATCAAGTAAAGGGTTGCCGAAGAGTCATAACGCCACCCATCTGAAAGGCCTATGTATACCTCCCTAAAATGTGTTTCCACTGACGTTGAAATCCATGTTAGGATTATTTAGGATGGCCAAAGAAAATTTCAATTGTTAATTTGAACATATGCCATCTCACCGGTTTTGCAGCAAAATATATTCAATACAGTCCATATACACTATATAGCCTACTATACATGTACACCTCCCTAAAATGTGCTAACTCACACGTTTTGTAGGAATCCATGTAAAGGCTTATTTATAGCAGCTGAGGGAGTCCTGCCCCCGTGGTGTCGTAGTTACATTATTTATCCTCATTCTTCAGGAGCACGGGAGGCTATAAATGCCTGCAGAGCTGACGCCTCGCCAGAACCAGCACACACACACACACACACACACGCACGCACACACACGCACGCACGCATGCACACACGCACACACA
This sequence comes from Engraulis encrasicolus, assembly GCF_034702125.1. Classification (NCBI taxonomy): domain Eukaryota; kingdom Metazoa; phylum Chordata; class Actinopteri; order Clupeiformes; family Engraulidae; genus Engraulis; species Engraulis encrasicolus. The sequence goes on along the minus strand of NC_085858.1, from coordinate 43,112,659 downwards.
CCCACACACACACACACGCACACCACATCCCTACGCAGCTCCCAGCTGTAACACACACAGACACACAAGCACGCACGCACACACACACACACACACACACACACACACGCACACCACATCCCTACGCAGCTCCCAGCTGTAACACTCACACACACACACACACACACACACAAGACGGCGCGGTAGTTCTAAATTTAGCTGCCTGTTGAGATGAGGAAGAAAGCTGCGCGGTAGTGTGAGACAGTGGGTATGGGGGCAGGGGTGTATCTACTCTGCTTGAAGCCAATGCCCAACCAATTAACAATACGCTACACCTTCCAGTTAATGACTTAGTTCATTTCATGTTCATATACTTTACAGAAAAGAGTATAAAGTGTATCACAGAAGTGTGTACATCGCTTACATTTATGCAGATTTGTAAGTATATGTATATTTCCATGGGATAACATTGAAGGAACACTCCACCTTTTTTCAGGACATTGTTTATGTGTAATAGTTAAGCCCTGGTACAATATGAGAATATTTTTTTTTCTCTACAGTATGTGTTTGCAATGCATGGTTTGCCATTATAGCCACATTAAGCGTAACAGTGGAAGTATATGGTAGGCCTACCAAATAAAACACCATTAAACGGATTTATATTGCACTTTGAAATGAATGTAAAATGTACCAGGGTGCAACACTATTCAATTCAGTCCAGTGATGAGAGTGTCTTGATGCTAATTGTACCATTTACTTCAGTGTGCTAAGGTGATGTCAATAAGTACTGAATACACTGAGAAGAAAGTGGTGCACATTCCTGTGTAATACTGCAAATATGTGAACATTTAAAAAGGGTGGACTGCTCCTTAAAAGACATTTCTTTGACACAATGAAAAGTCGACAGAGTACAACTTACAGTATATGACCATTTTAATTTATTATTCGCCTAAAATAATTCAAAATACAGCCATTAACATGAAATGATAAAAACAACTTTCGAGACACTCCTTAGCCTACTACAGTTAAAAGCCTTTATTAAACTCTGGTTTCATGCATGTTTCAACACATTGGGTTCATCAGGGCATGATGGTCAATATGTTGCAAAAACTTGGTTCAGGAACATTTCATATAGATTTTTTCCAATTTGGGCTCTTTCATGTTCTGCGAACCCTATAGTCTTCAAATCCACCAGTTTCCAATTTTCGGAAATTCGAAACACCCAACATCCAAGAAGGCGGATATGTGGTCATAGATTCTATGACACAATTGAATGAAATTCAAGAAACATGTAGCTAATACATTTTTTTTTAAATTGGTGTTTTTGCTGGTTCTATTGTCACAAAAATCAGGTTTAGGAACATTTAATTGAGTGATAATTCTTATCCAATCTACGTTCTTTGATCTCAATCAAAGACCGTAGATTGGATAAGACCGTAGATTGGATAATAGTGGGGTCGTAATAGGCTCAGTCATTTCAAATTGATGTTAAAGTTTGGTTTTCACTTCCAAGTTGAAGTTTAGGGTCTATAGAACAATTTGAGTTCGAGTGTCAAACACACAGATAACAAAATGGCCTGCGGGGGGCGCTCTAAAATATATAAACTGCTATAACTTTTTATTAGTTAAACCAAATTTAACATATGAGGTATGTATGGATTCAGCATGAAGAGGAGAAACCGGTGGGCTAAATAGTTGGTTACCAGATTAAAGACACACTATGTAATAAACACACTTTTAGCCAATGGACAGCTAAATCCGGGCTTTTTTAAGATAAAGGGTGGAAATGCCCTCCAAGTTGCAATGAAGCATAATTTATTGTTACAATTTATTGTAAATAAAGCCTGGGTTATCACTTAACTTGATTTGTTCAGAATATCCCTGAAGCACACAGATACTTAGGATACATATACACAAATATAGCTTCATAAAGCCTATGTGATATTTAGGACCCAACTTGCAACTTTGAGTTTATGAATTTAGGATCATGAGTACCAGCTTTTTTCAATCAAGCAATCATTTTATTCACAACTTAAAAACTTTACAACAACAACAATAATAATAATAATAATAATAATAATAATAATAATAATAATAATAATAATAATAATAATAGTAATGATGATGATGATGATAAATACTATGAGGAACATCATTTCTTCTTACATTCAAAAAGTAAACAGACCATAGGGCTAACATTTATTTCAATACTCCACTCTACAATAACTATGACAGAGAACAGATGCAAAAACAGTCAGTAGTCAGTCTTAGAAATTGTATGTGCACTTGCACAGACGTGTGCACTTAAACTCTGCCTTCATGCACTTGCACCGAGATCTGGCAGGTCTATTTGTACAAGCACTAGTACAGCTGCACTTCACCTCTAGTTGGAAAACATCTTTGGCAACTGCATTGCTCTGGTAGTGTAGTCCAAATCTAGGAACGGTTCATTTGTTACCAGATTGGCAGGCATTTCTGGCAAATGCAGATAATAAGAACGGTTTTCATTCTTGTCAACTACGCTGGTAACAAATGGACAGTTCCCAGAGCAGATGATTGTGTCTACCATGTATGAAATAGTCCTATAGTATTATTTAGTATGCTTGCCAAAGGCCTCTGCTTGCCCCCAGCAAGCATACTAATTGTTCTCCAACAGTTTATTTAGTATGCTTGCGGGACAGCATATTAATTGTTCATCAACAGTTTATTATTATTCTACATTTTTCCATTCACCTCGGCATATGGGAATCGCCATTCATTAGTACAGTGGCTTTGAATCGTTGCAGCGTTCGAGATAGAGACACGGTTCGAGTGCCAAAACGAACGGCTCGAAAAGGTCTCAGGGTGGAGTATTTTTCGCTGGCCTACCCCCTTTCATTCGTTCACCAGACTTGTTTTTCCTCAGTTTTCTCTCTGTTTTCCCCCTCATTGAAATGAATGGTAGAATGGTCAAGATGATAATGTCACAAACTGTGGCAGTTAGAGTGAGAGGTGACCTGTCCTGGGGTTTTTGTATCAACTAGGTAAAGGCATTGTCAGAGAGGTATTGGCTCTGAATACAAACTGTGTGAAGATCATAAGCCAACTCTTAAAAATGTTTCAAAGAGAGCAGTTTTAAAATCCCTATGATGTGACCCCATTCACTTACAAAAAAATGTGTGAACAGCTCAGCGCATAGGCCTGAATATGTCCATTTTTTGACTGCACCATTTGGCCAAGAAAAGTGATCTCAGCTTTGACATGAAGAGCAGGTTTGTGCCATTTGTGTGTCAATATCATCTGATATAGTCTAGTACAATTTTCACAAAAGAGGAGTTCTAGCGGCAAATTTGAGGAAAAGCCGGTAAACCATGTTTTTTACATAATTTGAGGGTGCTGATTCTGAATATTGTGTTTACCAAGCTGAATTCTGAGTTTTAAACCTTCTAATTTGCATATTAAAATGAGCAAAACGTTTTTTCTTTTTTTATTATTATTTCTAAACCAATCCGTTAAAAATCATAGCATTAAGGTTAAATGTCATATATAGCTAAAATAGTGCAGGAGTCATAACCAAATATTTATTAAACATGTTGGATGGAATTAAGGCAATAAAACAAGGTTGTTTATTAATAACAACGTTTATTAATAACAGATGGGATAAAGGTAATAAAGCAAACGGTATTCATAAAACGAACCATTTTAACTGCACTGCGACAACTGCATTTGCTTGTATTCCAACCACACTTGCATCTGCAGGTAACCATCAAGCTACGGTTTTTGGGGATTGCTGCAACAGACATCAGTTTGGGTTCCAGGTGTCCATTGATGACATCCCATCCCATTTCCTCTATACACTAGGTGGTAGAATTGGATTTGTTTTTTTGCTTGTCTCCATACTAGAGCTTGATAATGTGCTCTTCTAATATGCCACTGAGCAGCATCACTCGTAGGTGGTAGAGCCTCAGGTCCCCGACATCTGGAGAACAGTGTGGCTCTTGCATCATTCCAGCTGACATCGTTGGTGTCATAAACACGACAAATGAACTTCTCTGCAGAATGTATGGTGGTTTCAGTCAGTTCACCCATGCCAAGTCCATCTAAAAGTGCAGGCTGCTCCAAGAATGTTTTCCAGGATGTTTTCTTGCTATATCCTGCAAAGTAGGACACAGTGTCACAGCCTGTTATTGCATGGAAGGCCAGAATATTCTCAATATCGGGAACCTGCACCCTCAGACTGTCATGCACTTTGTGTATGGGGATATGTTTGGGTTTTTGGAGGTCCCCATTCTCAGCCACAACTGTTTGCACTTCATTTTGCCAAAATGTGCAATTAACAAAATGAGTACATCTGTATCTGGACTTGAAACAACAAGAAATTCTGCATTTGAATGTACACAGTGGAGCACAATCCTTGTGTCTGCTTCCTCGTGGTAGGCCTGGAGAGCAGTGATGTCTATTTCTGAATTACACTTTGCTGTGTTCTCTTCTTTAAAGCCTCCAGCCACAATGATAATTTTGTCGTCTGGAGCTTGAACCAATAGCTCGTCTGATAGAAATGTTGCCAAATCTTCTTTGTCCTTCTCCAAAGCAAGGAAATTGGCCCAGTTCCTTGGTACAGAGCTATCTTCAATGGCACGGCGAATAGGTGTGCATCCTCTTGCACGTTTCCCCCTGGTTGTGCTCTTAATTGATATGTCTCTGTACCTGTCAAATGTAGTGTCAATTCTGTCAAAGTTTTTGCCAAATGCAAGCACTCTTCTCACAAACTTGCTGCTGGCATATTGCCCAAATGTGTTGCAGTCAGATGGTTATCCTAGCATCATAACAAAATTGAATGAATGTCTGTAGGGTAGGCCTACACCACTGCTGGACATTCCACATCACCACATAGCACCTGACTGAGGATAGATTTATTTCCACTTCTCAAATAGCCATCACTATCTGCAATAGCAGTGGGGACATTCATCAACTCGTGTCTGAGGATATTCCCCAAGTCCACATCCCTTCCTGCGGCATATGCTGTGATAATGCGCTGCAAAACATTTCTTTCAGCTTTGGCTTTGGTGACTAACTTTTCCACTCCTTTCTTTCCTGCCCTGTGAAGAGTGGCAAATGTAGGAGGTTTATTTTTTGGCAAAGGTAGAGAGAATGACTAGAGAGAATGGCTATAACATGACACCATGGAGAGAATGACTAGAGAGCATCTCCACGTCATGTTATATATCCCAATATTTCAGTGAAACAATATTCTCAATAAAGGGTAAAAGCTGATGATAGCAAACAGGGAGCAAAGACTTGTTAAAATAAAAACAAGAATGGTCGGTCATCTAGAATCCAACTCTACTTTAGATCTGTGTCAGAAATTTGTGTGTTCTGTTCATCAAATGAATGAAATGAAAAACACAGTTACAATATAGTAGTTGCAGTATAGTGGGCGCTAATGCTAATCAAGCATCATATGGTGATTTATATATTTTATTATAATATTTGTCATATTGATACATTATGTTGATATTTGTTTAGTGGACTTTTTATGAAATATGTTTAATTAAAGAAAAATTCATTCGCCTATATGACTGCTATGCTATTATGCTAATTAACACACTTAATCATCATAATCTGTCTTGGCAAACATAATATTTACAATCACCACCCTCAACTTATAGGTAATATCAATTTAATTTGCTGTTAGATCCCTTTTTCTGAATGTATTTCGGCGATTTTTGCACAGTTGTGTACTAGTACAATTTTATGAAAAAAAGAATGCTAGTGGCATATTTGAAGAAAAGTCGGTACATAGTCTATTTTCATATATTTTGGGGGTGCTGATTAGAAATATTATTTTTACCGAGCTGGATGTTTTGTGCCATCCTTGTAATTTGCATTAGTATGGGACTTTTTGTTAACATTTTATGAGTCGGCCATCTTGGAAGTCAGTCATCTTGAAACCAGTGGCTTCCAAAATATAGAAAATACAAATCAGCATACAAGATTTGGTGACAATTTATCAATCCTTTCAAAATATATAGCAGAGACAAAGAATCTCCATTCGCCTAGTATGACTGCTATGCTATTATGCTAATTAGCAGGCTTAAAACTCCAAATTCAGCTTGGTAAACATAATATTTGGATTCAGCACCCTCAAATTATGGGAAATAGCATGTTTACCGACTTTTCCTCAAATTTGCCGCTAGACCCTTTTTCTGAAGGGTTTCCTGAGATTTCTGCCTAGTCTAACAACTTGCAAAACTTTTGGAGATATGACAGCGTAAAAATAAGGCTGCACATATTACTCAGCTATTGACTGCCAATCTGTCACCTTTAGAATCTTCAGTCATACACACACACACACATGCAGCCTTGTAGAACTTTAGACCTCTGCTGTCAGTAAGTGGCAGTGGCCTACTGGGTAGGGTGTTGGTCTGTCAGAGGGTTGCAGGTTTGAATCCCACCCTTACCTCTCCCTACCCACCCATTGCTGAAAGGCACCTGAAGCATCTCCATACATGCACGCACACGCACACGCACACGCACACACACACACACACACGCACACACACACACATCTCTCTCTCTCTCTCGCACAGAGACACACACACACACACACACACACACACACACACACACACACACACACACACACACACACACACACACACACACACACACACACACACACCTCTATCTCTTTCCCTCGTGTTTCTGTGTGTGTATACAACAGCTCTGTGTGTGTGTGTGCATAATCCGCAAGCATACCAATAGCATTGTCTCTCCGGAAATGCAGTATTATTATTATTATTATTATTATTATTATTATTATTATTATTATTATTATTATTATTGTTATGATTGATTTATTTTCTTCCAAATTTTTTTGTGATTTTATGTGTGAATAGAATATGGCTTCATCAAAAAAAGTTGATACTCGTGATCCTAAATTCATAAACTCAAAGTTGCAAGTTGGGTCCTAAATATCACATAGGCTTTATGCAGCCATATTTGCGTATAGGTATTCTAGGTATCTTTGTGCTTCAGGGATATCCTGAACAAATCAAGTTGAATGATATACCAGGCTTAATTTACAATAACTTAAATTAAATTAAATTATGGTTATTAAAAAGTTATAGCAGTTTTTATCTTTTAGAGCGCCCCCCGCAGGCCATTTTGTTATCTGTGTGTTTGACACTCGAACCCAAATTGTTCTATAGACCCTAAACTTCAACTTGGGAGTGAAAACCAAACTTTAACACAAATTTGAAATGACTGAGAAAAAATGCACATACCTACGACCCCACTACTTAAGAACTATCACTCAGTGGAAAATGCATTGGCCACGGTGTAGAATGGGGGCGTTGCTTCAATACCATAGAACTAATACATTTCTATGCCTAAATACACAGTGCGCATGGTCAGTGGGTAATGGATAAAATGTGTACTCCACAAAATCGGTCGAAAGAGGATTGTCAGTGGATGAAGCCAAATTAACTGCAGCTGTTGGTCAACAGTAATTGCTGGGGATAATTAAGACAGCTGTATTCACGTTGTCCTATGACCTGTTCCACACTCCAACCCTGGCGGTAGGTGGCAGGTCACCTTAGGGAAGGCCATGTCAGGGTATGACCGTCACTAGAGTTGTGGATATGATCTGACTGTCATGCCAAAGAGCCTGGTTCTGAGAGAGCATGGTAAGATTGTTGGCAGGAATGCAACATCCTGGACAGAACATGGACAGATATATGCTTGGCATGTCCGGAGGTATCCAGTTGCAGTCCGAAACAGTTAGAATACATGAAAACAGATCTTCCCTTGCACACTGGAGTGCAGTGTAAGCGTGGGGCATGTCCGGGTCCGCGAGCGGGCAACTCAGTTGAACAAAATGCTTTCTCTCTCCTGCTCTCAGGGCAGAAATAGTTTTGTAGGCTATCGTCATGGCTTGTTACGCTCATCTGGTCCCAGGGCAAAGACCGCTGTTTCCCACCATCTAGTCTGAGGGCAGGTGAATCACTCCTGCCCTCAGGAAAGAAGTCATAGTTCGGCTGTTCTCAGGGCAACATAGTTGAACAAAATGCTTTCGCTCTCCTGCTGTCCGGGCAGAATGGTTTTGTAGGCGATTTTCATGCCTGTTTACTCTCATCTGATCCCAGGGCAGAGAGACATGAGGGCAGAACGTTCACTGCATCTCGATACACAGAGCGCAGAGCACAGCGGAGAGAATGGAACAGATCAGTTATCTTCAGAATGTTACTGCTAGAAGACCACATTCTGACAGGAAATGCAAAGGTTTGCTTGCCTTTTGTGCCAGAAGTTAGCAATTTATATTAATGAGCAATTATTTACAATAATGATTAACAATTAATTGCTATTGATTTCATAATTAGCATTGTTAGCTGAGCACTAATCTACCTTAGCAAAGTCGGGGTTCAACCTCCATTCCGACCATAGAGAGTAAATTTACTCTCAGTGATTCCGACAAACAGCCATTCCGACATACCTAAATTCCGACATTCCGTCACTCTGTCATACCGCCACTCCGTCATAACGCCACTCCGTCATGCCGCCATTCCGACACTTTCTCATACTGCCATTCCGACACTTTCTCATACTGCCATTCCGACACAAAGTTGCTTACAGTTTTTCTCGATTGCCTCTACACAATTTCTGGTACTTCACACACAATTCTAGGAACATCTCACCCATTTCCCAACTCTCCTAACCAATGTCACTGAACACTAAGCACGATTCCTTCTTTACACTCACATTTCAGTTTTAAAACACACTTGTTTCAAACCACTACACACAATTATCTGGATTACACCCAATTTTCATGAAGAAAATCCCTGGTTGTTGCATTGAACACACTGTCATTCAGGGCCGGTTCTGGCTTATTTGGTGCCCTAGGCGAGTTTGATTTCTGCCCCCCCCCCCCCAACCCCCCCCCCCAGACCCCCCCACCCCCTACCTTTGAAAGAAAAAAAAAAAATCTTTCTTATACCTCACAGAACACAAGACTAATATCCTTAGTAAGCTTAACTAAATAGCATCAAGAACAATAACCGTTTTTCATCAAATGGATTTGTGTTTTTTTTGACAGGCGACCAACACATCAGATTGAGTCGCATGAAAGTAGCTTCACTGTGTGGTGTGTTGGATGTGATGGTGGTGGGGCCCCCAACCCCAGATGAGAGGGAGGTTATCAATGTGTTTGAATTGTAACGTGACATTGAAATGCCAGGAGAGTGATACAGTACATTTGCATGTAAAATGCATGTGTAGACAATAAGCCTACCAATAGGCCGGAAGGTGACCCTCGAAAAGTGCTTCAGAAACCGAACTTCGCTCCACAGCCTCCGAACAAACAGACATTCAGTTCATAAAAAAGAAAGACTTATATAGAGGATTTAAAACCTCTGTTCAGAATAGTCCGCACTGCAAGGCTATTCAAATTCGCAACGTGTAATGACGAACTACTGTCTCCGAGGCGTATGTAGATATTCGGCCGGCGTAATAATACTTTTCGCCTCGAGAGGTGCCACGGTTGAAGCGTCATCAGAAGGAACGAATCAGCTAACTGCTATGTCAGCTGAGATGAGGAGTAAACGGAAGTAGCATGGCGAAGGAGCTGGTCGATCATAGTAGTACCGATGAAGACGAAATCTCGACCGAAAATGTACAAAAAAAGACATCTTCGAAACGCAAGTTGTGTTACATGCATATATCTTCGGTCAACACAGCATTTCACCAATATACGGTGGAATACATATCGAAATTCGGCAGCGGCTAGAATTGAAGGGTGAGTGCAGAGACGTAGCAGAACAATGTGGACCTTTAAGCAATGTATTGAGTTGGAGTTTGACGAAATTCCCGAGGATGCGGCTCTCCATCCCACATGCTACCGGAGGTTTATTGACAAGCGGGAAATTGAACGAGTCACACGGCGTGTCTTGCGAGAGGCAGAGAGGGGAGATGGCCAACAAGACCCCCGAACTAGCCAGGCTACCTCCGCTTTATCGGCTGTGACCACCACTCCGACCAGGAAACTGCGATCCAGATCAAGCTTGGCCATCAGGAGCTCTGGCCCCGTTCTTCCTGCTGTCTGCATGATTTGCAAGAAAGACAGCAAATTTATCGTCGCGAGTGGCAGACGTCAAAGAGAACGAAAACACAGACTTTAACCGCAGGTAAGATTACTCTCACCCCCACCACACAGTCTATGCGAATGCATCCCATCCCCCAAATCACACACACACACACACACACACACACACACACACACACACACACCATGGGCGCAGATAGCGGGGGGGACGGGGGGGACATGACGTACCCAGATTTTCATTCACTTAGATCCGTCCCCCTCACCTTTTTGGAGAAAATATCTGATTTCTGCCTTTGCATTTTGCAATGTGTGAAATAGCGCCTCCCTGGACCATTCACTTTCATATGTGGCAAAAAAAACGGTATTACACCATATATATATATAAATCTATTTTTTGATTGGCTAACAGCCACTGAAGTCCCAGATTTGAAGCGCCATAAACAGAGCTGGCTTTATGAAGGAAGTGGAGCGAAGAGCAGACGTCATATTTACATTACATTTTTGGCTCAGACCAGTTGCTTGCTTTTATAATTAAAGTTAATCTCGTGGATAGTCCCATTCTTGCTAGCTATGATGTGGATTACAAAAACTGTGGAACGTGAATGATGATGGTGGAAACGCATGGATTAAAAGTTGGGATAAATAGTTCTACTGCGGTCAAGACAACTTTTAAGGTAAGGTCAATAATAGGTTCATGTCCGCTGAGACGCTGTTTGTAGCCTAGTTGCTGATGTTAGCTGATGTTAATTGTTCAGAAGGGCTTTTTGGTCTCTTTGTCGCCTGTTTTCGAGTGAAAAGACATCTTTGTTGGGCCATGCCATGACAGCTGTCAATCAAGTAGGCTAGCCTAACGCAGGTAGCTGTCGTGTTCACTGTCCCTGGTCTGTATGCTGTCAACGTCTGACTTCATTAATTTTTTTAAGGAGCTCCTTTTTGGAATGATGACTGCGGTGGTGTTAATCTGTTGGACGCATTTACTGTGAATTGTTGTTAAGCGGTACTACAACGCAAACGTGTGGCTTGTAGCGGTGGAGTGTAGATGCAATTGAAACGCAGCGTGGTAGAAAAATGACTGAGTAGAACTAGTAGCAAGGAGGTTGTCTTAAGAGCTCAAGATCACCATTTAAATGCGCCGCTTTTATCAAAAATGTCTAATCTGGGGGAGACCCCAATATCACACGCCCCAAAACCGCGCCTGGATTGAAGTTGTGTTTTACATGCAATAGGCCTACCACCGCGAGACTGGTCGTCTTAAAATGTCTACAGTACTAAATCACACACTGTTGCATAGCCTGCTGTAGGCCTACATTAGTAGTACAACGTGAAATTTGTTGACACAGTTGTCCTGTTTAAAGGTTGAATTGGTTGGGAAAGTACTGTAGCACTTGCTGATGGGATGGGAGAGGTATGTTTAGAAGCGCGCGCAGGGGCGGGTGAGTCTTGGTGGGAGGGAGACTCGTGCACATTCTCAGTAGAATCTGTAAAGCTGGAGCGGTTTAAACATTTGTTAAAAAATATCATGTATCAAGATTTAAAATAGTTAATGTAGTAGACCTACAAAAGCAAATCATTTAGCGGAAGATGAATATGCCACTAACAATAAAAAAAATGATATTCCAGTGTACAATAATAATCCCCCCCCCCCCCCCCCCCCCCCCCACCCCGGACGGTTGGTTGTGAAAATGTCCCCCCCAGTTTTTAAAAGCTATCTGCGCCCATGACACACACACACACACACACACACACACACACACACAGATGTTAGTAGAAGTTGACTGACTATCTAGCCCACACTGCTGCACAATCATTGTTTTTTTTTGTCTAATTCTAATATGAATGCACGTGTGAATTGGCATAATGTGTTATGTGTGTGGGTGTGAAATTACATTCCAATAGCCTGCAAAACATCCCCATGCCTATAGTACCCCCAGTGTTTTAGGTTTTAGATGTTTAAATGAATCACACTTTGTCTTAAATAGGATAGGGTATGTTTATATGGATGTCAAAGCATGCCTGATGTTGATATGACTCTGAATATCTGTTCAGAAATGTGGCTCCTCAGCCTGATGGCCTGTCTGGTTAAGACACTGCTTCTGCCATCCCATCCCCCGTGCCATTCCCCTACCCCCCACTGCCCCCCTCTCTCACTTGTACACTTGGGATTTTTCCGCTTCTGTCCCTGGGCAGCGACCAGGCTCAAGAGGTGTGTCCTGGCTGTGCTGTACATCTGTGTGCTTAACCCCTTAGCACAGCACCTATGTTATAACCTTACTGTCACCAAAATTTTAATATGTATGTCTTAATCTGTTACTCTGCACTGTCATAGCAATGTTGTTATGATGTAGTTTTCAGCAAATAGTGAATAAGCCCGCTGGCAACCCCATCTGCACTGCAGTAAGAGGCTACGGAATGCTTTTTTGGGAGGTGCAACACCCATCGCCATTTTTTTTTTTTTACAATACCACTCCACCAGGAAAAATGTCTAATTGTTTGCCTGTCTATTTATTCATTCTTTTTTCTTTTCTTTTGTACAAGGCAAGTTGCAGGAAGCAGCTGAAGTAAAGGAAGCCAAGAGCATCCTCATTCACATCAAGGACAGAGACTGTGTGGCTCTGGAGGTGCAGTACCACAGAAGTTGCTACAGAGAGTACACAAGGTTTTTGAGTGAGCCTGTCAGAGCAGAGAAAGAACAGTAAGTCAATCTTAATTTTATATAGAAACACAGTACAATGTGTGTCCTATGATTGAGACAGTTTGTTCTCACAACATGGATCTCACAAAGAAAGCTCTCACAACACACATCTTCTTCTATATTTTTGTAAGGATTGGGCCAACATTTGATCTGAGCTACAAGTTATTCTGCGAGAGGGTAATCCGCTAAAGGCTACTGATCAACCAAGAGGTGCTGAGGATGAGCCAACTGAGGAAGGCCTTTATTGCCCTTGTGCAGTCAAGTGAAGGTGTTGATGCTTCAACCTACAGGTAATTGCAAGTCAGTGTATTACGAATTTGTCAAATCCAAGGGAAAGTTCACGCATGTGACTTAAAGGACCACTTCAGTCAATTTCAATATGCTGTTGTATTGCTCATACCCTTAACTTGTCAGTACCCGGTGATGGCACATTTTTCGGCTCAGCCCTTTCCGAGATATGAGCTATTCTAATGGGGGCAGCATTTGTTTACATTGTTTACAACATAGGCCTACTCCAAATATTTAAAGGGTGTCGCTGTTTGCTAGTTGTCAGCTGATGTTGTATAACCTTTTGGATGTTTTTGGGAATAAATAAAAATGTTTTTTGAAATGTAAACAAAGCGCTGCCCTCATTACAATGACCAGAATCTCGGAAAAGGCTGAAGAAGAAGAAAAAAAATCTCTAGTACTGACACGTCCAGGGTAGTGTGAGCATTACAACTGCATGTTGAAATTGACTGAAATTATTCTCTAACACTCTGCTTGTCATCTGCACATACTGTACTTGTAATATTTTGAAATAAGGAGGATGGCAGTATTCTTGATAGTGTGATGTTCGTTACAGTATGTGCTTCCCTTGGGAATACTTGGTATTATATCTGTTGCATAGCAAGTAAACTCCACCAATATTATTTATTCACTCCGAGTTAATGTGTGAGGGTGGCTATTGCATATCAGCGACTACATGAAGCCCCACTATGCTTGTACTGATATGCCTCTTTTTTTGTTGATTTGTGTTTACAGACAGGATATATTGATTTTCCTCAGCTAGTGTTCCACACCCCCGCCAAACGCAACACATCTGAACTGGTTTTTGCTGAGAACTTGTCGACGAATGCAGTCTTGGACTTGTTACCATCAGGTGCGGAGACGACTCAGTCCAGCGAAATGAGCCAGACAGACAGCGACACAGAAAGGAGGAAGTCAAAGCAACCAACCACAGCAGAGGAGACACGGACACTTTACACAGCAGCTTTGCTTTTGAAGAGGCTGCTTAGTCACAGTCCTGGCATGTCATGCCCATGGCCCCCAACTGCAGTAAACTTCAATCTCACTGAAGTCATTTGCTGTGGCATGCGCAAAAGATGTGTACCTGGATGCTTTCACACAGTTCATGAAAATGCCGGTTCATGTGTATGCCACTTGTTTTGATTTTTTTATTTGTTGTATAGTTATTAGTGAATAAATGAATACATGAATACCTGAATGGTCCTTATCATTGATCATTAGATTATTTCCATTTATTAATGTGAATATGAAAAGGTAACCTTATCATCCACTTGCATAATAGTTGTTGGTGCTATAAACAAAGCACTGTTACAATCACTTAGAGGGTTATCAATAGCCTGTGTTATCTATATTCTACTTATTGTAATTGTTTCCATTAATTGCTCAAAACCACAGTATGAAATGTCAATTGCAAAATTGTGCCTTGTGCTGTAAATAAAGCACTGTTTATGATTTATTTAGAACTTATCCCAATCCAGAGATATATGCATGAGTATTATTTTTGATAATTGTTATTATATGTGAACATGAAAAGGTAACCTTATCATCCACTTGCACAATAGTTGTTGGTGCTATAAACAAAGCACTGTTTGGAGTTACAATCACTTAGAGGGTTATCAATAGCCTGGGTTATCTATAGCCTACTTATTGCAATTGTTTCCATTAATTGCTCAAATCCACAGTATGAAATGTCAATAGCATAATTATGCTTTGTTCAGTAAATAAAGCATTATTTATTATTTATTTAGAATTTGTCCCAATCCAGAAATATAGGCACGAGTATTATTTTTGGTAATTGTTATTATATACCCTCTTCAAAAAAGGTATTTTAGGAGATTCTTACAGGTAGGTCAGACAGACGGCTTGTCATTATTTTCAGTTTTTCAAACGGCTTGCCACTTTTTCGCCGTAAATCGGCTACGTGATTGGTTTAAAACGGTCACATGGTGTCCAGTGACGTAAAAATCGTCATTCCCTACAGAGGGTAAGATTTCTTACTAAAATGTCACCGTTTTAATTACGTGCACGATTACATGAAGCGGACATTTCACGGTAAGTTGAACATAGCTTTGGTCGTTTCATCATCTAATGGACCTGCTGTTCGGAAGCTGTGGAGCGAGGCTGAACGAAAAGGGCTGTCACCCTACGGCCTACAAGGAGGTCTGCATTGATCTACACTATCTACAGCATCACAAAGCATGGCAGCATAACAATTTTAATAAGCTACACATTTGTGCTGTCTTCCAAACCAATTTCATTTCTGGACTGGAAATAGTGGTGCATTTGTGAGTAGGAGAATGAGAAGGGGGCTATCTATGTGTTTGGAGGGACAGGGTGAGAGAAAGGGAGAAGAGCTGTCACGCTATTGAATTTCATAATATACAAAATAAAGTAAATGGCCTCACTTGTCTGCTGTGCATGGTTCTGTTACATGATTAATGTAGGCTATGTCATTCTGGTCTGGAAATTAATGTTTTTTTAAGCTTACAACAAGCAGGTAATTCATGTGGATGGAAGGAGATATGGCAGCTAAAATTGTTTTAAACATTGCACCAGTCTTACTTTACATTGCTTGTCAACCTAAGCAAGTATTATGATATCAGGTGGGTGTTAGTGAGTAGTGAGTAGGCTACTAACAGCTACTTTACTGGATTTCATTGCTTGGCATACTTGGCTAATGTTAGCATGCTAACTAGCGATTTCTCTGATCAAAAACAAAGCTCTTTTTCTCTCTAATTCCAAATAGTAACCTCATAACTATTAGGCTTTCCATAATCACAAACGGTTGCTGATTAAATCACATAGTTCCAAAACACCCTCTGAAACTCCTGCATCATGCAATGAGTGGTTTAATGAGAACATAATAATCTCCATCCAGCAGAGCAGCACTACTGTTTGCGCTTGCCCCCTCTGTCTCTGGAGTGAGTCTCCAAATTCAAAATAGACCGCAAGCTGTCACTCGTCCCGCCCCCTTTCTCAGAACTGTCTGTTTATTGGTTCACAGACTTCCCAGAGACAGTTGGAAGATATATTACTATTGGCTGAGGGGCGCTTTGCCGTGAGGAGCGCTTTCGCCACTCTTTGTTGATTGCGACTTCATAAAAAAACTTCATATCGCAAAATTACGCATAGGAGAGCGCCATTTCGGCGCCCCTTCTTCACATGGCGCTCTAGGCGACCGCCTAGCCGGCCTATGCTAAAAACCGGCCCTGCTCTCATTCAAAACACTAAAATCAACTGCCATACTATGTTCACTTCCTCATCACATGGGCAAACTCTCTTCATACCGGTTTACAATCATAAATCATCACCCCATAAGGACACACTGCATGTGATATTGATGAAAACATGAGTGGATGCAGTGAGAAAACACATTTGTTTAGTTTTTGAACTCCAAAATACGTTATACAAGTGATCACTTTCATGTGGTTACCCAATATTTTACAATAAATTTGTGCAATTTTTTAAAATGTCATAAAAATATGTAAAATATATTTTTTGCCACACATATCTGTACTCTTATTCTAAAAACAATATTTCAGTATTTTATTACAGAAAAATACCCTCTTTAGTAAGTAGAACACTGAAGAAAATACAGTTTTTCTTGATTGCTTACACACAATTTTCGGAATCAGTTCTCGAATTCTCAAAACTCTACACACAAATCTCCAAACCTCACACACAACGGGCAAAACTCTTCACTTCCTCTGAAAAATGCACGTCTTGTCTCAAAACAATGTACTCTCTTCTAAAAAGGTCATTTTGTTCTCAAATGACACACACAAGCAGTCATTTCAATACACTCTTATGTGAACCATTGAACACT
The DNA here is from genome assembly GCF_034702125.1 of Engraulis encrasicolus. Lineage (NCBI taxonomy): Eukaryota > Metazoa > Chordata > Actinopteri > Clupeiformes > Engraulidae > Engraulis > Engraulis encrasicolus. Next base: position 43,095,796 of record NC_085858.1, on the reverse strand, counting down.
AATATGCACATGGTAAAACTCTATACTCAACTTGACACATAGTAGAAACTTATTTTCTTCACTGTTCTACTTACTAAAGAGGGTATTTTTCTGTAACAAAATACTGAAATATTGTTTTTAGACTCGGAGTACACAGGTGTGTGGCAAAAAAAATACATTTTACATATTTTTCTGACATTTACCGTTTTTCTCGATTGCTTACACACAATTTCTGATACTTCACACACAATTCTCGGAACATCTCACCCATTTCCCAACTCCCCTAACCAATGTCACTGAACACTAAGCACAATTCCTTCTTTAAGGGCCGTACACACACGTCGCTGCTAGTTACTCGCTCAGCGAATGAACTCAATAGAATGTCAATGTGTCCCAGCGAGACTCGCAGGCGAGTAGGCGAGTACTGTACAAGCGATGCGATGTGGGCGGATTCCGAGTTGAAAATATTTTATCTTCGAGCGAGGCGAGTAAGCGAGTAACCAATTGGAATGCAGAGTTCGGTACTTCTCGGCTGTCCATTGTCAGTTAAAGCCGCGGGAACTGTCAGCGAACGTTCCATGAAAGAGTGGCGAGTAGGCGAGCAAGTGAAAAGCTAGCTTTGTGTGTGTACGCCGCATTACACTCACAGTTCAGTTTTAAAACACAATCTTTTCAGACCACTACACACAATTCTCTGAATTACATACAATTTTCATGAAGAAAAACCCTGGTTGTCCTATTGAACACACTGCCATTCAAAATACTAAAATCAACTACCATACTATATTCACTTCCTCATCACATGGGCAAACTCTCTTCATACCGGTTTACAATCTGAAATCATCACCCCATAAGGACACACATTGCATGTGATACTGATGAAAGCATGTGTGAATGCAGTGAGAAAACAGATTTGTTTAGTTTTTGAACGCCAAAATATGTTATACAACAGATAACTTTCATGTGGTTACCCAATATTTTACAATAAATTAGTGCAATTTTTTAAATGTCAGAAAAATATGTAAAATATACACACATCTGTGAACTCCGAGTCTAAAAACAATATTTCAGTATTTTACTACAGAAAAATACCCTCTTTAGTAAGTAGAACACGGAAGAAAATAAGTTTCTACTGTGTGTGAAGTTGAGTATACAGGTAGAGTTTTACCTTGTGCATATTAGTGTTCAAAGGTTCACATAAGAGTGTATTAAAATGACTGCTTGTGTGTGTCATTTGAGAACAAAATTACCATTTTAGAAGAGAGTACATTGTTTTGAGACAAGACGTGCATTTTTCAGAGGTAGTGAGGAGTTTTGCCCGTTGTGTGTGAGGTTTGGAGATTTGTGTGTAGAGTTCTGAGAATTCGAGAACTGATTCCGAAAATTGTGTGTAAGCAATCGAGAAAAACTGTAAAAAAAAAAAAAATGCACTAATTAATTGTAAAATATTGGGTAACCACATGAAAGTGATCTCTTGTATAACAGATTTTGGAGTTCAAAAACTAAACAAATGTGTTTTCTCACTGCATCCACTCATGTTTTCATCAATATCACATGCAATGTGTGTCCTTATGGGGTGATGATTTCAGATTGTAAACCGGTATGAAGAGAGTTTGCCCATGTGATGAGGAAGTGAACATAGTATGGCAGTTGATTTCAGTATTTTGAATGGCAGTGTGTTCAATGCGACAACCAGGGATTTTCTTCATGAAAATTGTGTGTAATCCAGAAAATTGTGTGTAATGGTTTGAAAAGAGTATGTTTTAAAACTGAAATGTGAGTGTAAAGAAGGAATTTTGCTTAGTGTTCAGTGACATTGGTTAGGGGAGTTGGGAAATGGGTGAGATGTCCAGAGAATTGTGTGTGAAGTACCAGAACTTGTGTGGAGGCAATCGAGAAAAACTGTAAGTCTCTACTGTGTGTCAAGTTGAGTATAGAGTTTTACCTTGTGCATATTAGTGTTCAATGGTTCAAATAAGAGTGTATTAAAATTACTGCTTGTGTGTGTCATTTGAGAACAAAATTCCCTTTTTAGAAGAGAGTATACTGTTTTGAGACAAGACGTGCATTTTTCAGAGGTAGTGTGGAGTTTTGCCCGTTGTGTGTGAGGTTTGGAGATTTGTGTGCAGAGTGATGAGAATTCGAGAACTAATTCTGAAAATTGTGTGTAAGCAATCGAGAAAAACTGTAAGGGGAGCTGCTTGTGATGTTGGCTTGATTATGTCCTCTTTTGAAAGTCGCTTTGGTTATAAAGCGTCTGCCAAATGCAATGTAATGTAATGTAATGTAATGTAATGTAATGTCCACGCGCGAGCAGCATACACCTTCATCAACATTGTCGGCGCTGTCCACGGATATGGTGCTGAAATCTGTGTATGCTCCGAGTGAACACTTTGCTGCTTCATGCTTCAGGTAGGCCTAGCACTCCATGTGATGCACGTTGCTGCTACATGGGGAGATAAGTTTAGAGCAAAAGGGTCAAATATAGGCCTATCCTCTGATGGCAAGACTATGAATGGAAAATGCAGCGTGTGTGCCCGCTGAAGGCTATACTTATACTGACTGATTGCTGAATCCTTTGCAGCGGATGCCTACATGAGATATGGCGGCGTCAATTTTGTCAACCTGTCATTTTGTCCTATGTGGGTGGGTGGTGTATTTGTCTGTTGTGTTTTTGTCTATTGTGATGTCTTTGTAATCGCATCAGATGCACTGAAAATGGCACAAAACAGTTTTCCGAAAGGACAAATAAACAACCTATCTGTCTATCTATCTATCTATCTGTGTAAGGCCATCTGAGCAACAAGATCGGGTCAAGAAAAATGAAGTCTATGATTGAAAATGAATTAAGAAACCGGGTTGTTTTTTTTGGTAGCCTATTTACACTGTGTAGGCCTACTGCGTACGCAGCAGTGATAAGCCAATTCTACACACAGAATAACTGCCATGACCTTTGCAAAAAACCTGCACGAAACCTCACTCCAAAGCGCTGCTTCCTGGTTCACTGACCATCTATAACACTTCTGACATTTGTGTTTTCGATCAACTATTTGCAATCTGTTCAAATGTCAATACATTCATATACAGTACATTCACATAGGCTACATAATATAATGTTTTTGGTCTTTTATGACTTCATTTGACAGGAGAGTTTCAAAGGTGGACAGGAAGCTAATGGGGTGAGAGATGGGGAGGGGTCAGCAAATGACCCGGGCTGGGAACCGAACCCGGGTGGGCCGCATGGCAGATGATTGCCCTACCGGTTGGCCACAGCAGGGACGATATTTTCCACTGATATTATGACAGCGATACATCCCCTGCCCTTGAGGAGCTGGTGAGACAGATGCATCCTCTGTGCTTCGGGTGAAGACAGAAATGTAGGCTACCCTTCCAGTGAAGCAATAGCCTTGCCTATGCCACATAAACAATGGTCTTGTCATGTGAATATGACTTAAAGTGACACTGCCGCATTTTTGGAAATAAGCTTATTTTACCCCTCCCCTTGAGTTAAATAATAGGGTTTTACCGTTCTCCTATACTTTCAGCCGTTCTCTGGGTATGGCAGTGCAAATTGTACCTCCAAGCTAGCAGTTAACATTGAGTCCTATGAGACCAGTTAGCCGCCGGCTGGTCTCATAGGACTCAATGTTAACGGCTAGCTTGGATGTAAAATTTGCACTGCTATTAAAACCCTATTATGTAACTCAGGGGGAGGTGTAAAATAAGCTTATTTCAAAAAATGGGACAGTATCGCTTTAAATATTGGCTGCGCCAAACAACGTTCCCACAGTCACCTCAAAATTCGAGGACAAAACCACTTGTTAGTCAGCCTTGTGATGTGCTGCTATGAATGCTCTGCAGGGTATCCATTATAACGTGCCATCATGACCACAAGCCTTTACAAACTCAGCCCTGCCGTGGCCAAGCGGTAGGGCACTCGTCATGTGGCTGACCCGGGTTAGATTTGCCGAAAGGGTCCTTTGCCGGCCCTTCCCCGTCTCTCTCCCCTCTCACTATCAGAAATTAAAAAAAAAAAAAACCTTTACAAACTCACAGAACTGTTGCACTGGACTCGCATCCAGAGGGCAAACAGGCAGCGCAAAAATAATGAATGGCCTATAGTAAATTTGCCTGACTTTTGCCCGACCTGTAGTTCTGCACAGTTTCATGAGCTTCACTTCTAGGTCTGGCAAAGCATTGAGAAAGCAAGGTTTTATCCATCGTTCTTCCCGTCTTCGCCACCAACAAATAGCTTCAAAAACGTTTTCTGTTGATCTCTAAAGTGTCAATGTAGTCTATAATCTGTCCTGTGATTCCTCCTTGCGAGCTGCCATTGATATTGAAGCAATAAAAGCTCCAATTATTTTTTGACTTGAGAAATGGAATCCTTCTACAGTCTCCCAGACCACCATGTCCACCAGGGGGCTCTAGAGATACTCACAGAGAAGTGTTGAGAGAACCAGGCTAAGGGGACACTGTGTGAGATTTTTAGTTGTTTATTTCCAGAATTCATGCTGCCCATTCACTAATGTTACCTTTTTCATGAATACTTACCACCAGCATCAAATTCTAAGTATTCATTATGACTGGAAAACTTGCACTTTTCATACATGAAAAGGGGGATCTTCTCCATGGTCCACCATTTTGAAATTCCAAAAATAGCAATTTTTAGCTGCAAAAATGACTGTATTTGGACCATACTAGAAAATATTTGTTTATTACTTAGTAAACTTTCATGTAAAGATCAAATTTGGCAATAGGCATCCCAGTTTCAA
>NC_085858.1:42991042-43083542 GCF_034702125.1 Engraulis encrasicolus | reverse complement strand
TAAATCTTGACCGCAAAACAACACTTTCTGTGCTGTTCAATAAATGGCAACAAATGATGTGCAAGTAGCCAGCGGGCCATAACACTTCAGCATCTGCTTATTGGGGGTCATCTCATGTGAAATCACACTGTGGGTGCATTCCAATATGCAGACATCTGTCCTCCACTCATGCTTGTGGCCTCACGTTTTGGTCACAGGCAGGCAAGTGAGCAAGGGAGGACGGTCCGGAAGTACGCATATTGCAATACACCCTGTGTCGTCTTCTGTTGCTCCTGTTCAGTTTATTGGGGCCCGGGCAGGGAGGGAGGTGGAGGACCACATGAGTGTGGCAAACTGTGTGAAACTAAGTGAAATTGTAAACAAAATAATATACACACAAACATATTATCCAAATGTACGTTCCCGGTAGATATGCTTTTGATAAAGGAGTCATAGTTGAACTTTAAAGTCCCTTTGTTTTAAATACAGTAAACGTATATTGCCAAAGGTATTCACCAACCTGCGTTGACTCACACATGAACTTACAGTAAGTGCCATTCCATTCCTAACCCATAGAGTTCAATATGATGTCGGCCCACCTTTTGCAGCCAGTACAGCCTCAAATGACTTCTTGGAAGGCTGTCCACAAGATTGAGGACTGTGTTTATTCCAAATGTCCATTGGTTAGGTCACACATACTGACTCTCATTGTGGGATGATGTAAGCATGCATAAAGCAAGGTCCATAAAGACATGGAAGATAGAATCTGGTGTGAATGATGCCCTGCACTGGCTTGACCTTAACCCAAAAGCTTTTGGGGTTAATTAGAGCAGAGACTGAGAGCCAGGCCTTCTCAAACATTAGTGTGTGACCTCGTCGATGCACTTTGGGAAGAGTGGTCAAAAAATCCTATAAACACACTCCTCGATATTGTGGACAGCCTTGAAGAGTTGAAGCTGAATTGGCTGCAAAAGGTGGACAGCATCATATTGAACCCTATGGGTTGGGAATGGGGCGGCAATTGAAGGTGCACTTTAATATTTTCAGCAGTTTCTTTCCAGAATTTATGCTGCTCATTCGTAAATGTTACCTTGTTTTCACAAATACCACCACCACCTAATTTTACTAATTTTGACTGGGAAAATTGCAGTTTTCGTTCACGAAAAGGTCTTCTCCCCATCTTCTGTCTTCAATTTCCAGAAAGACATGTTTAGCTGCAAAACTGTACTGACTGTACTGTGATCATACTAGTAAATATTAGTATGTTATTTTATCATGTCCCACCTGCATTATTGTTTATCAAGCTGGTCCCAGGCCAACAAGACTGTCTTAAAATCCATTGATTCACTATACAAGCAGGCCCTGAAGGTCCTAGATAGAAGATCTTTTCAGTACCACCATTGTCCTATACTGAGCAAGTATGCTCAGCCTTGAAAACATCATACAATTTTCTGATCTGCGGCTAATCCATAAAATTATTCACAATGCAGCACCCCCACCCCTAAGAACATTTGTTCAACCCTGCTCTGAATTGATGAGCAGAACGTCAAGATCCACCATTAGGGGTGATTGTAGTCTCCCAATCCGACGAACTGCTTTTGCTCAGTCAGCCTTCTCCTTCAGGGCATCCAAAACATGGAATAGTCTACCCAGTAACCTAAAAAGTATTACTGATTATCAGGCCTTCTCAAGGGGTGTGAAAAAATGGATATTAACCAACCAGTCTTGTCAACATTAATCATATGTTTTTAAAATATGACTCACACTGTATGCCATTTTAGTGTGTGTGTGTGTGTGTGTGTGTGTGTGTGTTGGGGGGGGGGGGGGGGGGGGGGGTGTTTGACCTATGGCCTATGGATGTGCTTACTTGTTTATATCTTGTCTATGTTATTGTATTTTAATATTTGTTTTACCTGTCCAGGGACTGCAGATGGAAATTAGCTATATAGCTATAATCTGGCACAAGCCATCTTTTTACTTCTGTAATCAATGTGTATTGTGCATGGTCCCTGTTGAACTAAACTAAATAAACTAAACAAACTTTATTTAGTAAATGTTCATGAAATGATCAAATTTGGCAATAATGCACATTTAAGTTCATGTGTAAGTCTATTTTTTCTCTTCAAGTCTGTGGCTGTATTGAACCGAATTCGCCCCGGCCCCGGGCCTTATGTTTGACACCCCTGTTGTAGAATTGCAAAGGGTTTTTGTGATATGTTGCAAGTTAACAAAATGACGGCTTGATGATATGGGTAATCTTATTTATTCATTTAAAAATAGAAAATTAGTCCCAAAATCATTTTGTCGCGTTTCCCAACTCTCTCTTCAAAGGTTAATGCACATGATGACTATGAACTTTTCTATATGACCGAAATGGCTCTGAGATGGCACTACCATCAGGGATTAAACTTGAACTTGTTGAACTTAATTTCATCACCGTCCCAGAAATCACTGTGAACTGCCCTGAAATGTCCCGATAATAGCTGGGGTAGTTAATAAATTTAGTTTATAAGTTAAAAATTTAGATTGTGCATTTTCTGAGGACTGTTTTTGTGCAAGGTATAATCATTCACATCAGGTAATGCCTGAAATCTCATCACATCATCACATTAATTTGACCCATAGTTGGCTGACTATACTGTTTTCGGGCCTACCAGAGCGGTACCGGTGCCCTTGCCCACACCACTACATTCACACTACATACACACTACACCAAAGTGCTTACCTGCGAACCACCCGTTCATATCAGGCTTTTCTGCACCTGACTGTGTTACCCAGATGGAGCTGCTGAGGTCCGCAGTGTCGTCGCGGTTCGCATATTTTTCTGTTCGCACTGCAAACTAACTTTCCAGGCAGGCTAAGGTCTTTGTCGTGAACACACCGGCCGGTTCGTGATTAAGTGCGTGAACGGGCACCGGTACGGTTCTCGGTCGGTCTGAATGCGCCATTACTTAAGGGGTTAACACATACTTTATACCTTGCACTGTGAATGTTTACATTTTGTGTTACTAAAAACCCTGAAAATGTTCTGTGCAGGATTATGTTTATGTATTGTTTTTGTGAGTGAACTGAAGATCCAAACATGTTATATGCCCAATTCATGCAGAAATCCAGGGTTCTCAGATTTTTTCTAGCCTCTATGCTGTCCCAAGTATGTAACCATATTCCATCCCCCCACCCCACCCAACCCCTTTTTCCTCACCTCTAGGCTGCTGTTTGGCACGCTTTAAACCACTATGCCTATCGCGATGCCGTCTTCCTGGCAGAAAGGCTCTACGCTGAAGGTAAATGGCTTGTAAAATTCGCATTGAAGTTTGGGCTGGGGTACGTTATTTGATGTGACAGTTGTAATTGTCAATGATTGATTTAAAAATAAATAAAAATAAACTGACTACTAACTGTTGTAATGAAGCATCATCATTTGAAAACTTCAAGTAGATTGATTCTTAATCTTTTTCTAGACGATACATTTTATTGTGTTATTCATTTGAAGAATGGTTTGTGTAGTATTCATCATTAACCCTCTCTCTCTCTTCATAAACCATAATCCTTACATTGTAATTTTTTTAAAAGAGCATTTCTTCTCCCCTTCTTCTTCTTGGTCCACAGTGCATTCAGAGGAGGCTCTCTTCCTGTTGGCCACCTGCTACTACCGTTCTGGAAAGCCGTACAAGGCCTACCACCTGCTGAAGGGCCACAGCTGCACCACGCCGCAATGCAAATACCTCCTGGCCAAGTGCTGTGTGGAGCTCAGCAAGTATGTGGAATAGGGCTGCAACGATACAATATGACATTGGATCTTATATTCTTATAGATATTATATTTTGTTGTATTATTAATATATGATTATTTATTTTAGGTAGAATAGGTTATGCAAATATCTCCTGGCCAAGTGCTGTGTTGAGCTCAGCAAGTATCTAGCAAGTAGCAAGTTCTTTGTCATTGTTACCTTTTTTTTATTGTTTTGTTGTTGTTGTTTGTTATTGTTTTTTGGACTTGTGGTTCATTCACGTGCCATGGGAAAGTTGATGCTTTCCACTTTAAAAGCAGCAATTAATGGAGCATTAGATTTAGTCTCCCCCTACATTAGAGTTGTTAAAGCAGTTCTCCCAATCAGGCTATAGGGTGGGTCACCTTGGCTGTTTGTATCTTAATAGATTGCATTAATTCATTGGTGTGTGTGTGTGTGTGTGTGTGTGTGTGTGTGTGTGTGTGTGTGTGTGTGTGTGTGTGTGTGTGTGTGTGTGTGTGTGTGTGTGTGTGTGTGTGTGTGTGTGTGTGTGTGTGTGTGTGTGTGTGTGTGTGTGTGTGTGTGTGTGTGTGTGTGTGTGTGTGTTTTACTCTCAGGCTTGCAGAGGGAGAGCAGATTTTGACCGGCGGTGTTCTGAATAAGCAGAAAAGCCAAGATGACATCGTCACAGAATTCGGAGAGACCGCCTGCTTCACACTGGCTTTGCTTGGCCAAATCTACTGGTAAAAAAAACACTTCATATCCCCTCATTTCTAATGTCTGTACAAAAATCACTGCAAAACAATACATGTATTCGTGCCAAACCATAACGGTGCAGGGTTACGGTTTGGTGCATGCTCTTGAGCAGAGATACATGGCATGAAATGGGAATACTGAACAAGACGCTCATCTGTTGTGGCCCGTGTTAGAACACACATAACCATTACATCTGTAAATTCCGAGACAGATGTTGGCTACACCTTTAAAAAAAATAATGCGTGATGTCACCCATAGACTTACGCATTCCAAATATGGGTGCAATTATTGTACCAGACGCTCAAAATCCAGCAAAAAATCCCATGGTCCATGGTCTCAAGGAAGAGATTGCTACTGTCAATCATGCCAGCCCTGTCAACCACGCACAGTAGTTTGTAATAGTTTGTAAATTAAGAACTTCATGCTAAACGGTGGAAACAACATTTTTGGAATTTTGCATTTTATCATTGGAAATGACTATTCATTTGTAGAACATACTTTTTAAACCTATGTAAAATGTATGTTGATTGCAAAGGGACTTACAAGACAGACCACTGTTACTTGCAAAATGACTTATGTCCACAGAACATTGGACAAGGGGGCCATTCCTGATTGCTCTTGTTTATTTTGGTGTTGCAGCAAAACAGACAGACTTGCAAAGGGGTCGGAGTGCTACCAGAAGAGTCTGAGTTTGAATCCGTTCATTTGGTCTCCTTTCGAGTCACTCTGTCAGATAGGTAAGTTGCTTTTTTTTCCCTTTCTTTTTTTTACCTCTGCCAAGGTGGTTATATTTTCGGTCGAGTTGGTCTGTCTGTCTGTTTGTTTGTTTGTCTGTCAGCAGGATAACTCAATTAGTTATGAACGGATTTGGATCATGATTTGGAAACAGGAGTTTTATTAAGGCTCTTCATCATTGCTAGCTTAGAAATCTAGACGCCCCATGTGACTGCAAATTGATTTGCGAGACAGGGCGAATTTTGACATTCCAGTTTCTAACTCCACGAAAAGAAGGCAGAAAGACTTGTGTTTCCCATGTTTCACATTATTCTGTTGAGTTAGTATTGAATTTGAAAATTCATATTTTTTTTGTGCCAATCCCTGTATGTAAGTGAGTGGCCAGACCTGGAGCAGATATTAATAAATTGACTAATACATTTGTGATTCTGTATTATGTACTGTACTGGCACACAACATATCCTATTTAAAATCGTATTATAATATTCCTATTACTAAATACATTTTGGTATGTTGTGCCCGTCCCTGTTTGTTGCAGGTGAGCGGCCGGACCCAGAACAGATTTTCAAACTGACTTCCCTTCAGAACTTCAGCAGTGGGGGCGGGGTCAACCAGCCGCCAATCAGCCCCGCCCACACGCCCAGCCACAACCCCTCCCACCGGCAGGTTGACAGCGTTCTCATGGAGACTCCCCAAGACACTTTAGTACGTCTCTCTCATCCTCTCATTGTCTATACACAACGTGGTAGCCCAATAATGCACACCGTTCCACTACACTACTATGACATAACACAGTTATGTAATGCACTACGATTTGGCCATTGCCATTCTGGTAACAAGAAATGTATAACGCTGTATCGTTACGGTAATTTCATTTGAACCTTGATAATTAAATGGGGCTGTTCTCCCACAAATCCCACACATTTAGTATGTGTTTATCTTGTCTTCTCATTGCACATGTCATTTCCTTTGAATGAATGACTGATCTGTCCAGTCTCCTCTGCCCAAAAAGCAAAAAAGTAGCTGCATTTTATGTATTTTTTTTGGTCAAAAAATGAGTTATTATGATTGTTATGACATTCAAAGCGTCCTTTGTTATGTTACAAAACGTCAAATCTCAAATGGACATTTCTGTAACACCAGGTTAAAACACCAGTAAGTTGTTGACACTAAAGAAGAAGAGCAAAGGAGACGGTTCAAGAGTAACTTGAGGGCTTATTAGAGCTTTCACACTGAAGGCAGAAAGGGAGAATTAGAGGGGCACAAGTGCTCGGATATTTGTTCAATTAGCATTTGAGTGACCCAATTCCCTTCCCCTCTCTCTATTTGTGTGTTCTCATCTGATCAATCCACAGGAGTTAAACCGCCTGAACCTGGAGTCCTCAAACCCCAAGTACTCCACGCTGGGCACAGACTCGTCCGTGTCCTACATCGACTCGTCTGTCATCTCACCCGACGCAGTGCCACTGGGCTCGACGGGCGGCTCGGTGCTCAGCAAGCAGCCTCAGAACAACAAGCCCAAGAGTGGACGCAGCTTGCTGGGAGGTCCAGCAGCCCTCAGCCCGCTTACGCCCAGGTAGCACACACACACACACACACACACACACACACACACACACACACACACACACACACACACACACACACACACTGATCAGTATTCCAAGGAACCTTAACGTTCAGAAGTTCTGAGAAATGTTAAGGTGCACTGTGTAGGATGGCTCTGGTTGCCGACTGACCCTGTCATTTTTTCTGAGAACCAACTTTTTTTGTTGGGAGTTTTTGGAATCCTCTGGCTGATGATGCTTTGCGGATGGTCATTTATGTAGACAAGGCTTAAAACTATCTTCATTCATTATATCGTTATCACTTACTTTCTCCCTGCTTGTTGCTGAGTTTGCATCGCATGGCAATCAACATCGGGCAACACGCACACGCACACACACACACAATAGCAAACTGCTTATCTATGTGCAGCCCCTCTTAATATCATATCATATATTATATGATGCTACAGTTGCTCACGTTTTCAGGACAGGGAAGCTCGAAAGTTCAAGTTGTATGTATTATGCTACAGTAGGTAGGGCTACGCTAGTTATTATCGCTGTAGGTATTTTCAAACAACTTGCCTAGCTGTAGTCTGGTTCTCACCAGACGGTGTGTGTGTGTGTGTGTGTGTGTGCTCCTGAGCCCCCTGGTGGAGCGGAGGTACACACACTATCATCTGGTACACGGCCAGAGAGCATGCGTTGGCTCCATGAAGGAATTTATTGGTGATGAGGCCGTGCAGAAGCAATAAAAATGCTCCGTCTATTTTCTGGCTGAAGCTATCGCGTGGTCTTTGGCCGTGTACCACCAGGGGGCGCCAGAGCTATACACTCACCGTCTGGTGAGAACCAGGCTAGCCTCACTGTGGTTTGCCAGACTTTCATTGGTCATACCTCAACTGCCTAGTTGGTAAAACAGGGTGTATGCAGGGTTTTAAAAAAGTATTAAAAGGTGATAAATTAGAAAGCCAAAATTTAATGGCCTTAAAAGTTGTAAATTTGCTCAAAAGGTATTATTTTTTGAAAAATTAGGTATTATTTTTTGTTGTTGTACCATTTTGACAAAAAAATTGATTGATTCTGTATCTGAGGGCAATCATGGGTAGGCCTATGTGGTTAGGGCGTCAGGTTGCCAACCTGCCAGCTTGATGGGGGTAGTAATTTACCAGTACTCTCCCCTATCCTCCTCCATCACTGAGGTACCCTGCATGGTACCGTCCCGCCGCACTGCTTCCTTTCGTGCGTCTTTGCAAAAAATTAAAGTGTAATGTAATGTTAAAGGGACACTGTGTGAGATTTTTAGTTGTTTATTTCCAGAATTCATGCTGCCCATTCACTAATGTTACCTTTTTCATGAATACTTACCACCAGCATAACATTCTAAGTATTCATTATGACTGGAAAAATTGCAATTTTCATACATGAAAAGGGGGATCTTCTCCATGGTCCGCCATTTTGAATTTCCAAAAATAGCCATTTTTAGCTGCAAAAATGACTCTACTTGGACCATACTAGAAAATATTTGTTTATTACTTAGAAAACGTTAATGTAAAGATCAAATTTGTCAATAGGCAGCCCAATTTCAAGAAGCAGCATATTGCAGTACCTTTTTTGACCATTTCCTGCACAGTGTCCCTTTAAGGAGGTAGAAATTACAAAAGATGTCTTGTTAATACTCGCATCGGAGTGTCGTGATGGTTGTAAAAAAAATCTAAAGGTAGTAAAAAAGGGTATTAAATGGTAGTAAATTTGACTTCAAGATTGGTGCATACGGGTGGTTGACGTTTAAGGGCGTAACGCAAAAAAAAAAAAGTCTTTCAAATTCCTGAAAAAAATGATGAATAAAAATTGAAAAAAAAGAGAAAAAAATAAAGCACTTAGTGGTCTGTGGAATTTCACCTTATTTTTGCCATTTTTGGGAAAATGTGTCCTGCATCAACACATTGCATAGGCATGTCACACCGCAGGAAAATGGAGTCACACCACAGGGAATTCACTGCATTATGGCCATTTTAATCCTTTTGTATACATGACTGACATCTGAGCTCATGCTAACTTGATAATGATATTGTGTTTAATATTAATATGTGTTTTCATTTATTTAAAATTATATACATTATAAAAAACTTTTTTTCCTCCTATAAGAGCAGTCACACCACAGGACACCATAAAATGAACCTAAGCATTGCGTGACAGAAAGATTGCAATATGAAGACAAATTAAGAGGTTAAGAGTCACCTTAAACTTCCACAGCACTCTCCAATAACTGAGGTACTGACTGGTTAGGAGCCAGTCTTTAACACCCTTGTAGTTGGCCTTGCAGCTGCCCATTCACAAACATTGACATACATGTCACCCCACAGGACGCAATTTGTGTTACGAAATTGAACTTGTAGTTAATATTACTGTCTTGAGTTTTTTTCACATTCACATATCTTAATATAAAGTAAATATTTATGCAATCATGCCAAATGCTTCATACATTATTCAAAATGTTGTTGGTTAATTTATATATATTATATTCCAGGTTTCATTAATGTTACAGTCACACCGCAGGATATTTGACATAGAAAAATAACAGTTTTGTAGGTTTTTAACCAATGTTACGAAAAAACAAGGCGTCACGTCTCCCACCCATATACCCTGTAAAAGTTGTTTTCTTTTTACCCTTTTCCATTCGTTTGTTATCAGCAGGAGACCATAGCACAACACCAGATGTTTAGCCTTCGACATCTTCCTTCCAGGTTTACCTGCAGCACTCACTGTGATCTGTGTCTCGGCATGATCCTTCTGCAGTCGGACCTTTTTCACCACACCACTCCATGTCGTGTATAGCTATTTTAACACTACTTGTGTTCCGCGTCTTTTGAAAGTGTGAGTTCGGCAGTGCGCTAATGATGTGTATGATCTATTTCTTTTTTCATTCCACAACTCTGTTTGCGTTTCTCTCTCTCTTTAATGTTTTGTCTAGTTTTGGAATCCTGCCCCTGGAGCCCAGCCCGGGAGACCCCACTTACCTGCAGAGCTATGGTCACAGCGGCTCGGGGATGGAGCCTCCGCCTGCTGCGGCTCCCTTAAAGAAGGTACTAGCAAACTCTGTGTGCTGGGTCCTATACTACAAAGATAGTTTCTTAAGAAAATGAGAACTGCAGGCTCTTATATTAGATGACTTATCATGATTTATCATTTATCACTGAAGTACATGTAAAAAGACGTGTGACTTCTCTGCCATTACACTTTATTCACAACATTCTTCTGGGAATGACTTATCACAATAAAACCTGGATTCTTATGAACTGTATCCAAAGCACTCTCCTTTGAGTCAAGGTAGTTGAAGTATTAAAAACCCTTAATTTTACATCGGGGTAAACATGTTAAAAACGCCGACCGGTTTCAGCCGTCTGGCCTTCATCAGGAAGTGTCTGTCAAGCCCTAAAAGGAATAACCAGATGCACCCCTTCAACCTGGAGAAAAGACTATAGAGCGCTCGCTATTCTTTCCTTTTGCAATTGAAAACCTGGATTCTATTGTGCATCAGTTAGCCAGGTAAATATTCATTCCAAGGTAGGGGTGGGCGATATAGCAAATATCATGTTTTTTTAATACATTGACTCTCAAGACACGTGAAAATACGTTTTTGCCTCCCATGCGTTGGCTCCCAAAACGTAAACTTACGTTTTTACGTTTGTTTTTTTTAATGGATTCTGAATCTACACATTCTAATGCACATTCTGTGTGATTTTCGTAATTATGTGATAAACAGAACTGACCTAAATCATGAAAACACTTACAAATTAAAAAAAACAACTAAGTCAGGATCTGGATATTTCATCATCTGTGCATTTTATTACACACAGTGTTTGAGTTTTATTATAGCGAATCAAACCACTTCCTGATCATGCCACGTCACGTCTCAAGTTACTTCCTAGAGAATCAAAACATCCTGTCAGTGCCTTGCTAGCTAGCTTATTCCTAAACATATGATGGGAGGATAAGGAGTTTTGCTGTCATCAAGATACAGTGCCCTCCATAATTATTGGCACCCCTGGTTGAGATGTGTTTTTTAGCTTCCAATTATTTTATTTTTTTTCTAAATAATATGGGACCTTAATGGAAAAAAAGAGAAAAATCCAACCTTCAATACAAGTGCATTTATTCAGTGGGGAAAAAATCCCACATAAAGAAATAATTATTTGACATCAAATAATGTGTGTCACAATTATTAGCACCCCTGGTGTTAATATTTTGTACAACCCCCTTTTGCCAACAAAACAGCACCTAATCTTCTCCTATAATGTTTCACAAGATGGGAAAAGACAGAAAGAGGGATCTTCAGCCATTCCTCTTTGCAGAATCTCTCTAAATCATCCAGAGACCTGGGTCCTCTCCTCTGTACTCTCCTCTTCAGCTCACCCCATAGGTTCTCAATGGGGTTGAGGTCAGGGGACTGAGATGGCCATGGGAGGAGCTTGATTTTGTGTCTGGTGAACCATTTCTGTGTAGATGTGGCCATATGTTTAGGGTCATTGTCTTGCTGAAAGACCCAGTGACGACCCAGCTTCAGCTTTCGGGCAGAGGGCAACAGATTTTGATTTAAAATGTCCTGGTATTTCAAAGCATTCATGATGCCATGCACCCTAACAAGGTTCCCAGGGCCTTTGGAAGCGAAACAGCCCCACAGCATCACTGACCCACCCCCATACTTCACAGTGGGTATGAGGTGCTTTTCAGCATGCGCATCTTTCGTGGTACGCCAGACCCACTTAGAGTGTTTGTTGCCAAAAAGCTCAATCTTGGTCTCATCTGACCAAAGCACACGGTCCCAGTTGAAGCCCCAATACCGCTTGGCGAACTCCAGACGCTTGCGTTTATGATTGTGAGTGAGGAAAGGTTTTCTCCGTGCATGCCTCCCAAACAGCTTGTTGGCGTGTAGACAGCGCCTGATGGTTGATTTGGAGACTTTGTGACCCCAGGATGCTACCATGTGTTGTAATTCTGTAACAGTGAGCTTTGGAGATCTTTTGATTTCTCTTACCATCCTCCTCACTGTGCGTGGTGGCAAAATAAATTTGGGTCCTCGTCCAGGCTTGTTTACCACTGTTCCAGTTGTTTTGAACTTCTTAATTATTCCTCTCACAGTGGATATGGGCAGCTGCAGTTGAGTGGCAGTCTTCTTGTAGCCTCTGCCTGACCTGTGAAGGTCGACGCACATCTGCCTCAATTGTATGCTGTGTTCCTTTGTCTTTCCCATGTTTAAGAGTGGATAAGAGAAATGGCCTCGGTGTCACGTCATATTTATACCCCAGGGAAACAGGAAGTGATGAATTACTAATTAAATGTTCCTACATACTCTGGTAAACTTTGTAAACTACTGTAGAAATGACAGAAATGCTTCAATTATATTTATTTCCTGGGAATTGTTAAGGGTGCCAATAATTGTGGAACAGGTGATTTAATGAAAAATAATTATTTTTCAGTCAGGGATTTTTTTATTTTCTTACAATTCATTTGAGTTGAAGGCTACATTTTCCTACAATTTTCAGTGTGACAGTATTTTTCTGCAATAAACACTGAATTTATTTTAAGGCTTTTAACACATCTCAACCAGGGGTGCCAATAATTATGGAGGGCACTGTAGGTGTCAAATGGAAGGTTGTAATGAAAAACAGCATGCAACACAGCAGGAAGTAACCTAATTTTGGGTGAGTACTTTGGCACGTCTACTTTTTAATCTACAGAACGAAAACTGCCAGTCAAGTGCCATTAGCTAGCTAGCACTTCAGATGATGTGGCTCTGAACAATAGCCTGACCAGGTGATTTTTGCATCGAAATAGTTTACTTGGAAGCTACTGGAGTTGTTCTTCAGGCGTGAAAATGCATTTAGACCCTCAATTTAAACTCGGAGAGTCAAAGAGCGCATCTGTGACAAAAAAGCCTTTTTCTCCGTTCGAATGGAAAAAAACGCTATTTCTTCATAAACCAATGCTCGCTTAGAGTTGAATAACATCAGAATGGAATACGCTAGGAACAAACCGTTAAAACATACAGAAACCTGAGATTTTGGGCTTTCGAACAAGTCCTGATGTGTCTGTAGGTTTAAAGGATTTATCCGGAGTTGGAACAAGTTTATCTCATTTTTGCATGTTTGGGATGAAATAGTCACTCTAGAGCAAAATCAAGGCAAAAGGATGCGTTTTGAGAAAGTTTGATAATATCACGTTAGCCTCCTTAGCCATATCAGCTATGCAATATGATAGAATGCGGGCATCGTATCTCGGCGGTTACACACATTTCAAAAACACAACATTTTAAAGTCTTGCACAGCTCAAAACAACGTCACACGTACCTCGTAATATGTTGAGGGTATCCACACATAAACCGAAGTGTCCAAAGCCCTTCATGTATTCTTGAAAGGTCTGCAGAATGTGTTTTGTGAAGCTACTACCTTGACAATATCTACAGTTACGGTCAAGCCAACTATTTGACACAAAAGTCCACAAAAGTAGATTGCCGAGTGCGTCGCATCATCAGCTGTGGTTACTCGCTCTGGAAATAATCATAGCTCTGTAATAAACCCTGACTTAACACATTTGATGTGGATTTGATGTGTTAGCCTAGGCTAAATATTATTTTTGGTGCTCTTGTGTGAAAAAGACCTTGTGCCATTTAACCCAGACGCAGGGCGCAAAAATGAGGCAAACTTGTTCCAACTCCGGATAAATCCTTTAAGACAAAATATTCGGTGGCTGTTCAAAAATGTCAATTGGCTGGGAGTCTACAGCTAAAATCCCAAAAAACGCTTGGTATTCAACGTGTTAACATAAAATCTCAATTCTGATTTTACTTTTTTAATCAAGATCTTCCATTAAAAAAAATAAAAACAACAAAAAAACAAAAACAGGCATTTCATTTGCAAGTTGTTGTAATTAGCAATTAATTACATGTAAACACACTGACACTCTACAATAATGTAAAGAATAAAAGTGAAGACAACACTAAGTCAGTAGACATCACTCTGATACTGATGTTAAACATCATCACTGCAAGATGATCTATGCGATTTCTCCACTTTGGCAGATTCGAGACGATCTTGTACTCGATTTCACGATTTAATATCATCATATCGCCCACCCCTATTCCAAGGACTCATGAGAGTATTGTTCTAGCTACCGGGGTTTAACAAATAGGTCGTGAAACACAAGGTGCTTACAGAGCAAAGTTAACAATTGTATCATGGAACAAAATTATAGGAAAACATGAAAACAGCGGCCGGCATGGTATGATATTGTCCCCACCATGATGCAGGCTTCGTCCTGTAGTAGCTGTATCTACTCTTCTAGTCATCTGCAGTACCGTCTCTTTTTGCTTCCTGGCTGCTGCGTTCGGCTGGCGCGCGCAGAGTCAGAAAAAAATGCCTGGTAATTTACTGTTATGGAAGTGACAAAAGCACATGACTTTGCCTGCTGTTTCTATGGGCCGTCTGGTAATGAATCTAATGGTCTCAATTCATTTTTTTCAGTCGGTTGCTCGAATCAACCAAGTAGGCACAAAGTCAGTGTTTGCACCAAGTGGTAACAGCAGGGAGGTCATCCCCATCCCCTTCAATCCAACGCAGACCACCGCACCACAAACCAGGTAAAGTATCCGGTTATTATTAGCGTCTAACCCATTTAAGCCCTTTTTTGGAAAAGCTGCCATCTGCCTATTAAAACCTAAATATCTCAACCTCCAAAGCACATCAAAACATGAAATAATATACTCTATAGTCTATACTATACTACTCTATAATTGCTGTACTGGAAGTTGCATTGGATAAAAGCCTCAACTAAGTTTAATGTAATGGAATGTAATGCCTAAAAGAATGTTTTTGCAGTGTGACAGTGGTCTAGATATTGACTTTATGTTGTTTAACCCGTTAATGCAGTCCCTTTGTTATAACCTTTTTGTCACCAAATAGTAATGACCAAGTTAAGTCTTAATCAGTTACCGGTACCTAAGACTCCCTGCATTGTCATAGCAATGTTGTTATGATGTTGTTGAGTGTTTTCAGCATAGAGTGAATAGTCCTGCTGACGAGCCCATCTGCAGTAACAGCTGCATAATTGGCCATAAATATGAACAAACAAACAAACCATCTGCAGTAAGAGGCTACCAAACGGCAACGTTTCCATCCTCTAGTACAGTGGTTCTCAACCTTTTTTGAACAAACGCCCCCTTGGCCTCATCATAACCCTCCCAACGCCCCCTTGACCTCATCATAAGCCTGCTACCGCCCCCTTAGGGTTGAAAAACAATTTCATGACTCCCCAATGGAAAGTAAGGCCCAACCCCACTCAGCAGCCCCTGGAGCTCCCCAATGCCCCCTGGGGAGCTGTAGTGCCCCTGTTGAGAAACACTGCTCTAGTATGAACTTCAAACAACTGGCGTTCTTTCCTTCCTGCAGTACCACACCTCAAGTGCTAAGCCCAACCATCGCTGCACCTGCTAATGTGCAGCCTAGGCGAAGCTCCAGACTCTTCACCAGTGCCAGTTCTACTGCCAAGGTAAGAAAAGATCTCTCTCCATCTCCAGGGTTCGTATGGTCATGGAAAATCTGCAAAAGTTATGGAATGTGATTGATTGCTGTTTTCCAGGACTGGAATATTGAAAACAGGGGCACCCTTAAAAAGTTATGGAATTCATCTGCCTTCCTTTGAGAACTTTTAATAGGATTTCAAATTGGGTTTTGTAAACAACTTGCAAAAAAACCGAATTATCTTTTTTTTTTTTTTTTTTTTTACCAAACCTAACGCACACTGCATTAATTCTAAACCACAAAACTGACCACAAAATTGATGAACACGCAATTAAATGACAGGAAGGCATTTTTTTAGAGTTAGTAGCAACTAAGAAATACCAATGCCTGCCCAATTGTGTACCACCATCTGATTACATTGCCGTTTCTTTTTCACAGGAGAACAGCAAGAAGCTAAAAATGAAGTTTCCGACAAAGATCCCCAACCGTAAGACCAAAACCAAGACGGGTAAGGCAGGCATGGCGCCCTCCAACCTCAACGAGAGCATCGAGCTGCTGAAACTGGACTCCTCCATCTCCGAGGGCAAGGGGGGCAGCCTCGGCTCATCTCAGCTACAGGCCTTCACTCTGCAAAAGGCCGCCGCAGGTAAGACCATGCGCTGCACTGAGCTTCTTTTTCTTTTTTTTTAGATTTTTTTTTTAACGACTTTATTTGACAGGACAGTGTGAGCCAGTGTGACCCGGGCCGGGAATCGAATCTGGGTCAGCCGCATGGCAGGCGAGTGCCCTACCGGTTGGCCAAGGCAGGGCCCTTTATTGTGATTAACTTTTTATTAGGTTTTTAGTAAACCCAAAAACAAAACAAAAAAACAAACAAAACAGTCATCTTCATAACATGAAATCAAGATCAGGGAGTAGTGGACAAAGAAAAGGAGGGAGTAGTCGGCCAGTAACAAAAGAGAATTTTACAAGGAGGGATGTAGACATAACTCAAGACTCAAAGCAGTTCATTTAGTTCACCACCACCCCAGGGCTTGACATTTTTTATGTTTATGCTTTTTTTCTCTTAACCATGATGCACATACTCAAAAGGCAGCTGCAGGTTGGCCATGCAGTGAGCCACTTCTTATTTTCACTCACCGCTTTGACAGTGTTTTATGCAAAGGTTTGTTTGCCTCAGTTTTGCCTCAGGCTTGTGCATTTTGTTTTTATCCCATTTAGACCAGAAAAGGGCCTGGTTTTGCCTACATGGTATTATATACAGGCTCCTAACTAGGGATGGGATATCGGTATCGGTGTATCGGTATCGGGTTCAGATATCAACATAATTCAGAGATCGGATCGGATCGGAATTTTCAAAGTATCAGCATT
The DNA here is from genome assembly GCF_034702125.1 of Engraulis encrasicolus. NCBI lineage: Eukaryota > Metazoa > Chordata > Actinopteri > Clupeiformes > Engraulidae > Engraulis > Engraulis encrasicolus. The sequence goes on along the minus strand of NC_085858.1, from coordinate 43,066,908 downwards.
TTCCTGATACTGACATTGAGCCAGACTAATGTTAATTTGAAATCATAACACTTGCATATTAGTTTTCAGGATGGGATTGTTACTTTTTTACTTGTTACTTTTTACTTATTAATTGGTTTCCTGTTCTTTTGATTCCCTTTTCTGACCAAATGGTCTACTTGGGCCTACCTCAAGTTCAAACCCATGCATATATGTGGTTTTGGTATTGGATCGGAGTAGTATCTGTATCGGCAGATATCCAAATTTAGATATCGGGATCGGATCGGAAGTGAAAAAATGTGGATCGGTGCATCCCTACTCCAGAAAAAATGTCACCACTTGCCTTAACCTTAATTTCTCAGCCTCTGTGGCCTGTAAAGACATTAATATTTTCTATATATAAAAAGTGATACCTTAGCCTTTGGCTTTTATTAGAAGTTTTATTTTTGCCAGCAATTAAATCACGATTAACGCATAAAATATAGCCAAAAACAAAAAACTTGTAGCATTTGTCTCCCGGTCAAAATGGGTTAATCAATTGCTTGGCCTGGTCATGTATGCAAGTGCTAAGCCACTCTGGTTGACCACTTAATTCCTGGTCTTACAAAAAAAAAAAAAACATATTTTTTCTCGATTTCGGTTCTCGACCTAGTTGTTGGAATGAGATGACTTTAATGGGATGCTCTGGATTGGGACTGCCTGGCTATCTATCCCATCACCAGACCGGACCCTTAACATTCCCTCTTCTCTTCTCTTCTCTTCTCTTCTCTTCTCTTCTCTTCTCTTCTCTTCTCTTCTCTTCTCTTCTCTTCTCTTCTCTTCTCTTCTCTTCTCTTCTCTGCTCTTCTCTTCTCTTCTCTTCTCTTCTCTTCTCTTCTCTTCTCTTCCCCTCTCTTCTCCCAGATGGGTTGATGAACCTGATGAGAGATATTGGCCGTGGTTATGTGGCCCTCTGCTCCTACAACTGTAAAGAGGCCATCAACATCCTCACCCAGCTCCCCACGCACCACTACAACACAGGCTGGGTCCTCAACCAGATTGGACGGGCCCACTTCGAGCTGGCGGAGTACACACAGGTGAGTTTGTGTGTATGTGTCGTGTCCGCATATAGGCTGCGTTTCCTTCGAAATATAGACGGCACATTCAGTGGTACAGGTAATGGCTTACTACTAGGGATGCACCGATACCACTTTTTTGAAAACCGATACAAGTACGAGTACATTAATGTGTGTACTTGCCGATACCGAGTACCGATACGATACCTTTTACCACCAAAATACAATGAAAATAAATGCATGGCCTTGTTTTTTTCCACCTGTGATATTTTTATTGTCCATTTCCATGTAGATTTAAATGTTAGTAAATGTATGAGGTGGCCCTTTTTTCCATGCTGCTTTCAAGTCCACAGAACGTGACAACATTTTGCATTGTTTTGTGTAATAGCAGTGTCGTTCCTGGTATCGGCAAGTGCTTGACGAGTATGAGTACGAGTATAATGAGCAGTATTAGTATCGGTATCGTTGCATCCCTACTTACTACTGAAGAAATGACCTGATCTACCTTGAAGTAGGGGGTGGGGGCTTAAAACCCATCTGCATCTGCTATGTTCCAGGCCGAGAGGATCTTTTCGGAAGTCAGGCGGATCGAGAGCTACCGCGTAGAGGGCATGGAGATCTACTCCACCACGTTGTGGCACCTGCAGAAGGACGTGTCGCTCTCCGCTCTCTCCAAAGATCTCACCGACATGGATAAGAATTCGCCTGAGGTATGTGAAGAAGCTTAGCCTGGCAACATTTTTGATTTACAAAATTTTGAGACAAACATGGCGGCCGTTTGTGCAACTTCAAACATCAAAGTTTGGCGAGCAATGGTTTCGTAAATTGACCTGGTCAACCCACTTCTCAGAGGGCGTGCCTTAATCCTTGTCCATTGAAAGAAAAATGTCTGCACAGTGCACACTTAAATAACTGAGCCCTGAGGTAGGTCAGTAGACCGAAAGCTTGGCCTATTATTAAAAAGAACACAAAGGGGATTTAAGTGTGCAGACATTTTTCTTTCAATTTAACACAGTTTTTGTTTATGTTTTGATCAAGATTAAGATTAATCCTTGTCCATTAAATGGCTATTTGAAGCTCTCATCAATCGCATAACTCTTTTTAGCGGGGCCAATGACGGACCTAGTCTGTCATTGCCTTCAGCACAGGCCACGAGCCGCTGGAATTCATTGGTTCCAAGACGTGGAAAATGGTAAATATCAGACATGGGACTGTTAGCTGTCTTGACTCTTGAAATCTTCAGCACTATAGGTGGTTTCCAGGAAAATATTGGAAAATGGACGATATGGTCGTTACAATGGTCGAAAAACTTGTTTGCCTAATCTTTCTGCACACGGTGTAGTACACCAGGTCATATGGAGGGGACCATGGGAGTCAGTTTACAACTTGGGATGACTATGTCCGTATTTGCTCAGTGCAGACCTGCTCTGATCTGATACCAGTGGTGAACATGCCGATTTGGATGATTTCTGTCATATGCAAATGACAACAGTAACTGGCTGTAATTCTGAAATAAAGCACAGCTACGCTACGTATAAACGTGCCATTACATGCCAGTAGGATTAAGTGTGAAAGTGTTTTTTGTTTTGTTTTGTTTTTTTCATACATTACAACCTCAAAATCACACATTGTACCTTTAAGGCAACCAGATGGTGAGAGGTAATGGAATAATTATGGTTCCACAAACAATTTGCCATGTGGGCCTTACACATCAGACTGCCCCGCAGAATTTTTGAAACTGTCAATCAAACGTACATGGCTGTCAATAAGATTACAAATCCTTCTGATTGGAGCCCATGACATCCTGGTCCTGGCGATAGCCTGAGAGAAAAAAAAAACTGTAGAACCTGCTAAAAAAAATCTCTCTTTCCCCCCAGCCATGGTGTGTAGCAAGCAGGCAACTGTTGAAACTGTCAATCAAACGTACATGGCGGCCAATAAGATTACAAATCCTTCTGATTGGAGCCCATGACATCCTGGTCCTGGAGATAGCTGGCTGCCAAAAAAAAAAAATCTCTCTCTTTCTGTTTCTCCCCAGCCATGGTGTGTAGCAGGAAACTGTTTCAGCCTTCAGCGGGAACACGACATTGCCATTAAGTTCTTCACACGTGCAATCCAGGTGGACCCCAGCTTTGCGTACGCCTACACGCTCCTCGGCCACGAGCTCGTACTGACAGAGGAGCTGGAGAAGGCCCTCGGATGTTTCCGGAATGCCATTCGCCTCAACACGCGCCACTATAATGCCTGGTAAAGACTCCCATTCGCCTCAACACCCGCCACTATAACGCCTGGTAAAGAGCCAAAGACAGCAGGGAAGCTGACGTTTGGGACAAAGGGGTCATTTGTCCCGGGCCCAGAGAGAAAGGGAGCCCAGAATTGGGTCCTAATTTCATTATATACAGTGCCCTCCATAATTATTGGCACCCCTGGTTGAGATGTGTTAAAAGCCTTAAAATAAATTCAGTGTTTATTGCAGAAGAATACTGTCACACTGAAAATTGTAGGAAAATGTAGCCTTCAACTCAAATGAATTGTAAGAAAATAAAAAAATCCCTGACTAAAAAATAATTATTTTTCATTAAATCACCTGTTCCACAATTATTGGCACCCTTAACAATTCCCAGGAAATAAATATAATTGAAGCATTTCTGTCATTTCTAAAGTAGTTTACAAAGTTTACCAGAGTATGTAGGAACATTTAATTAGTAATTCATCACTTCCTGTTTCCCTGGGGTATAAATATGACGTGACACCGAGGCCATTTCTCTTATCCACTCTTAAACATGGGAAAGACAAAGGAACACAGCATACAAGTGAGGCAGATGTGCGTCGACCTTCACAGGTCAGGCAGAGGCTACAAGAAGATTGCCACTCAACTGCAGCTGCCCATATCCACTGTGAGAGAAATAATTAAGAAGTTCAAAACAACAGGAACAGTGGTAAACAAGCCTGGACGAGGACCCAAGTTTATTTTGCCACCACGCACAGTGAGGAGGATGGTAAGAGAAATCAAAAGATCTCCAAAGCTCACTGTTACAGAATTACAACAAATGGTAGCATCCTGGGGTCACAAAGTCTCCAAATCAACCATCAGGCGCTGTCTACACGCCAACAAGCTGTTTGGGAGGCATGCACGGAGAAAACCTTTCCTCACTCACAATCATAAACGCAAGCGTCTGGAGTTCGCCAAGCGGTATTGGGGCTTCAACTGGGACCGTGTGCTTTGGTCAGATGAGACCAAGATTGAGCTTTTTGGCAACAAACACTCTAAGTGGGTCTGGCGTACCACGAAAGATGCGCATGCTGAAAAGCACCTCATACCCACTGTGAAGTATGGGGGTGGGTCAGTGATGCTGTGGGGCTGTTTCGCTTCCAAAGGCCCTGGGAACCTTGTTAGGGTGCATGGCATCATGAATGCTTTGAAATACCAGGACATTTTAAATAAAAATCTATTGCCTTCTGCCCGAAAGCTGAAGCTGGGTCGTCACTGGGTCTTTCAGCAAGACAATGACCCTAAACATATGGCCAAATCTACACAGAAATGGTTCACCAGACACACAATCAAGCCCCTCCCATGGCCATCTCAGTCCCCTGACCTCAACCCCATTGAGAACCTGTGGGGTGAGCTGAAGAGGAGAGTACAGAGGAGAGGACCCAGGTCTCTGGATGATTTAGAGAGATTCTGCAAAGAGGAATGGCTGAAGATCCCTCTTTCTGTCTTTTCCCATCTTGTGAAACATTATAGGAGAAGATTAGGTGTTGTTTTGTTGGCAAAAGGGGGTTGTACAAAATATTAACACCAGGGGTGCTAATAATTGTGACACACATTATTTGATGTCAAATAATTATTTCTTTATGTGGGATTTTTTCCCCACTGAATAAATGCACTTGTATTGAAGGTTGGATTTTTCTCTTTTTTTCCATTAAGGTCCCATATTATTTAGAAAAAAAATAAAATAATTGGAAGCTAAAAAACACATCTCAACCAGGGGTGCCAATAATTATGGAGGGCACTGTATATATTGGGAGGGAGGCCCTTTTAGTTGATTTTGTCCCGGGCCTGGCCAATGCTGTCAGCGACCCTGAAAGAGCGCATGCATGAAGTTCAACAGTGAGTGGCACCAGCTGAGCAAGTTGGAACCGGGGCAAACACACCAGCAGCCACAAGAAGCGACAGAGAATCGCTGGACTGTGTAGCAAGAGTGATTCGAGCAATGGAGGACACAGAGTATGCCTGTTAAAAAGCAGAATGCAAGCATTCTGACATTCCAATTGGCTGTGGCGGCTGTCGCCAAACCGCTTCATAGCTCATTTGCATAGTATTTGCTGAAGTCCAACTACAAAGTCGCTCAAATCGCCTCCAGTTGCCCAAATCGCCTTTGTCTCTTCTCTCGCCAGCGACTCAATACAAAGTCAATTACCTCCGTCGCTGGAGTCTTTCAAGTTGCGTCTGGTATATTCTTGCCATTAGATTTGGGCGTAAAGTTCAACTTATCTCTTGCGGTCTGCGTAGCTAGTTTCAAACTGTTCTAAACACTCCATATACTATTTGGTCAACCATGTGTTTTCTAGGAAGTTGGTCCATTCCAATTGATGGTTTCTGGGCTTTGTAACAACACGTGTATGTGCCAATAACTGCAAACTATGCAAATTCTTCTACTGCAGTTTTCTGATTCCCAATACACTCTGTACTTAGCTGTGCACTTTTCTTGGTAGGTCATTTTGGATAATCAGCGTCTGCTGAATGTCATGTAGTAATTCTGATGTTCTTTGCTGCAGGTATGGCTTGGGTATGATCTATTATAAACAGGAGAAGTTTAACTTGGCAGAGATCCACTTCAAGAAGGCTCTCAGCATCAACCCTCAGAGTTCAGTGCTGCTGTGTCACATTGGAGTGGTGGGTTCCCAATTTTTACTTTTTCCCCACTCGTTTGTCTAACTGTATTCAATGTCAGCTTTTATTTCCTGGATTTTGAATCTAGATGCATGCTTATATTATTATTAAAACATTATTGACGGGATTATATATATTACAAAAATTGGGGTGGGGGGCGGTTGGTTGGTGATCATGAAATGATATTTCATGATTTCTGGACAAACTAAAGCAGGTAATGACAATTTCCACTGTACCAAGTTTCGCTTGCATTTCTTAAAACAATGAGTCCAGGTGTTTGCATTAAAATTAAATAGAATTCAGAAAACGTCCAATACAACATTTCTTAGATTTTATGTGTCTAATACACTGAAGAAGTTTCATAGTCCTATGTATTAAATTTGATTTGTTTTTTGGCCTATCTATGGGTTCCCTCTTGCCTTAAGGCCCAAGCGGTCATCTTGAAAATAACCCCTTTCCCAAAGTCAAATTTTACTAGATTTTTAGTATGTCATTTAAGAGATCCAATAGTAATAGAATCCGTGACAAAAACTTTTGGGTCAATTTTTGGGGGGGGTTAAACCCCATATGTACCCGAATAATTAGAAAACAGAAACCACATGGGCACTTTTGAAGCTTTGCTGCTCTGACCCTTTAAATGTAATAACTGTAATGTTCTTGACCGTTATATGTAATAACTGTTTCTTGCATTTCTTTTGTCTTCCTTCCAGGTTCAACACGCACTTAAGAAATCTGACCACGCCTTAGAGACTCTAAACAGAGCAATTGGTATTGACCCCAAAAACCCACTATGCAAGTTCCACAGGGCATCCATTCTATTTGCAAGTGAGAAGTACAAGGTGTGTACCATTTCTTATCCCGTTCATACTGTCCTGCTCTCCATCTCTAATGTGGCCTATTTATTTCTTATTTATTCATGTCACTGTCTCACTGGCCTAGATTTGTCGTTCTGGATGATCAGGTAGACAAATAATGGCCCTGTAGGGTTTTTTAAAGTCAACTCCAGTGGTGTAGTCTAGATAGAACGCAGGTATACGCAGTTTACCAACCTCAAAATTTCAGGGATTTCAGTATACCCACCTAAAATTGATTGATGCATATTTAGAATAGCACAAATACATACAGTATACCCACCTCAAAAAAGTAGACTACACCACTGGTCAACTCCATTCTATATACTGTTTATCAGGGTTCCCACGGGTCATGGAATTTCTGGAATATCATGGAATTTCATAAAAGTTTTTCCAGTCATGGAAAATCATGGAATTTTACCATTTTGCATTCACGGTCATGGAATATCATGGAATTTTCTTCACAGTTGTGTAAAAGCATAAACTTTTTTGTTTGGTATATCTTACTGGTTATACTACAACGCCTCACCAGAGACGGTTTGGTTTCACGCTGTAATGTGCATCATTCTATAATGTAATGAGGCGAATGAAGTCTGGCGATGGCTCGATGTTGGTGAAGATAATGTTCAGTTTTCACACTTTTAAACGTCATTTTTTTTATGGAACTGGTCATGGAAATTCTGTTTTTTGCGTCTGGAAAGTCATGGAAAATCATGGAATTTTATATCTGAATTAGAGTGCCGTTGGTTCATGTGAATAGTTGTAGCAGGGATCAAACACTTCAGCTACTATAAATACAAGTTTTGTTTTGTTTGTTTTTTTCAGGCTGCCCTGCAGGAGTTGGAGGAGCTCAAACAGATCGTACCTAAAGAGTCGCTTGTTTACTTTTTAATTGGAAAGGTAAGCTGGGGGAAAGTATGTCGAGTAGGGGAGACTGGGACTGGTTGTCACATTTTAAAAAAAAAAAAATCAAATTTCAGGAAAAACAATATATTGCAACAAAACCATTTCTATATAGAGTCAATGCCTATTTATTTATTTATTTATTCATTCATTACGTTATTCTATTTGGAGCATTTGTTTTGTCTTGTTAATGTTAGTTTTGTTAATCTCCTGTCTTGTTGTCTGTCACTGTGGTATTTATTGTGTGGTGCTATTGTAAGCCTCAATAAAGTTACCTTACCTTACCACTTTGTTTCTACTAGTGATGTCGCTTTGGTTAATAAAAGCGTCTGCCAAATGTAATCTAATGTAATATTGTGTGTAAATGCTTCATCTGTTTGTCTGTCTGGCCGTCCGTCTATCCATCTATCCCTTTCAGGTCTATAAGAAACTGGGGCAGACTCACCTGGCCCTGATGAACTTTTCCTGGGCCATGGACCTGGACCCCAAAGGCGCCAATAACCAGATCAAAGAGGCAATAGACAAGAGATATCTCCCGGACGACGAGGAGCCCGTCACCCCAGAGGACTACCCCTACTATTCCAGTGAGACTTTTTGTTTGTTTGTTTGTTTGTTTGTTTTGTTCTTTTTTCCATATTGGACAGGTTGACCCATCCTGTGTGCAACTGCAAATGGACAAAGCTACTAATAGGGTTTTCACACCTGGTCCCTTTCACCCATTTAAATTAACTCTGACCTGTGACTCAGCATTTTCGGTGCATATGTGAACGCTTCAAAGTATACCCAGACCCCTGGGAAGTGAACCATACTGAGACCTTTGACGTGGTCTCAGTACGGTTCGCTTATGAGTTCTGACAAGTTACACTTGTGGCTAGGTATAATCCTGTAAGGTGGGCTCTAGAGGAACGGTTGTGATCCAAAAGGATGGACGGTTCTTTATGTAATACACTCACAATATGAACAAAAGCAGAACAGAGTACTTTTGCTGTCGGTTCACTTCTTGGTCCACTTAAATAGGGCTTTCAGGCCGACCAGAACGGAGCCGGTGTTGGTGCCCACACCAGTGACGTTCGGCACTAAAGTGCTTGTCTGCGAACCGCCTGTGTTCATACCGGGCTCTGAACTTTTTCCGCACGTGGCTGTGTTACCCGGATGAACCTGTTGACTGCCACGCTGTCGTCACGGTTCGCAGAGAAAAACCTAGTATTTTGCGGTTCGCATTGCGAACCAACTTTCCGGTTCGCGAACGCAAATATCTGTGGCGTGAACACGACGGCCGGTTCGCGATTAGGTGCGGGAACGGGCTCCAGCACGGTTCTCAGTCGGCCTGAACGTGCTAAAAGAGGACTGAGTTCGGTTCACTTAAAGAGGTCTAGGTGTGAAAATGCCCTAAGTAGCCAAGGTGGTTGAACTTTCTCCATGAATTTGATGTATTCACTCTGGACGTGATCTTGACGTGTTTGATTAAGCTAATCCATCTGCCCACCACCATGTTACACACTGGACACTCAAACGTGCACAGTGTAAGATTGTGGCCAGAATAGGTATTGCAACTATGCTTCTCATTGATTTTGTGCTGCCTATTGCCAAATTTGATCTATTTTCTAAGTAATAAACTAGTATTTACTAGTATGACCAAAGTACAGTAAGTTTTGCAGCTAAAAATTTCTATTTCTGGAAATGCAGAATGGCAGACCATGGAGAAGATCCATGCAATTTTCCCAGTCATATTGAATACTTAGAATTTGATGGTGGTGTTAAGTATTTGTTAAAAAGGTAACATTTGTGAATGGGCAGCATGGATTCTGGAAATTACCCAGGTGAAAAAGTGGTTCAATTTAGTACAATAAAAGCATGACTGAAGTGTACTTAGCATGTTAAAAGTGCACTCATGCTTTTTGTGCTAAGAAAAAGTATGTTTACAATATGCTTATTTAAAGTGTACTTAAAATTAGATGTAATTAAGTTGCTCTCAAAGAAAGTACACTTAGCGAACCATACTTCAAGTGGACTTCGAAGATGTTTGGCTAAAGTGTATTTAGAGGAATATACTAATAGTGTTCTAATAGTGAACTTACTAAAAGTGTGTTTTTTAATAACATATTGCAATTGTACTTTTTTAAAGTGCAATATGATTACACTTCACCCAAATGTCTTTGAAGTGTGATTTTCTATAGTGCGCTTTAAAGTAAATCGCTTTAACATATTGCAAGTACACTTTTTCTAAGTGCACCATGATTGTACTTCACCCAAATATCTTCAAAGTGTGCTTACACAAAGTGCATTTACCCATCATGCACCATCATGCATGTCCCATCATGCAATGCACTTCTTGGAGGTACATTTCTCAAACAGAAAGCCATTCATCCTGAAGGAATATTTTTGGTTTGCATGAAAATATTACTCATTGCTATATTCTGTGTTTATTGTAGGAGTTTTAAATTTTTAAAGTGGTATACAAAAAATGACCATGTTCCCACCGTCATTATGATGGCCACGTATATGTTCTGGTATATATAGGCTCACACTTCCCATGATATCATGGTGGGAGGTAAGTTGGAGCTAGTTGTTCAAACAATAAATAGGGGGTCACCATTAGTGATTAAATCAAGTGATCAACTGCAGGAAGGTGGATTAAGATTGAAATAAAGTGAAATGTGTATCTGAAATCTCTGTAACAATGCAATGATTGTAAATGTCAGTCGTGCTAGGCATGCATACTGTATCACTACTGTGACATGTGGCTGTGTGTAATGTACAAGCTCTGAGGACCAGCATGGATTGTAATATTACATTTATATTATTTCATGTAATTGGGAGTGTACTGTAAATATACTTCAAGCATACCTGTTATATATTTACAATACTTAATATGATATACTTTTTACAGACTTAAAATGTTCCAATGTAGTCCAAAGAAGCATGAAGTTAATATACTTTTATTGAACTTCCAGTAACAATAAAATGTTATAAAAGTGTACTCAAGCACACTCTTAATGCCATACGAATGCATGAAAAGCGTGTTTGGAGCATACTTTCAAAAGTATGCTTGTAGTGCACTTAAAGTTGTCCAAAAGCGGTGCCAATTTAGCATCCTCAGTGTGCTGCAAGTGTGCTGAAGTACTGCTTTAGTAGTGCTTCAGCGCACTAATAGTGCAATGAAGCGCACTTTAAATTGCTGAAAATAGTACACTTTGTACTAAGTACGGTCAAAAAAAGTACACTTTAAGTATATGGGTTTTTCACCTGGGTAACTGCAAAAAATAAGACTCTGTGCACCTTTAACTAACACCATAAGTTGCTGATTGTCTGTTGATAAATGAAGGAAGTGAAGGACAGCACTCTTCAGATCTGTTTATTTACCTATGAACGTTCAGGCAGAGGAAACGTTCGTAGGCGAATAAACAGACAAAAATCTGAGGAGTGCTGTCCTTCACTTCCTTCATTCATCAACATATTAATGTGGGATTCAGCACCCAGTTATAATCTGTATTAACTAGTATAGGCGATAGTGTGAGCGCGTCTCCTTTACTTCATACGTCTGTCTGTTGTGCCTTCTTGTCCTCACAGCAGCCGACATGGAGGAGTCTCAGGAGAGCAGCATGACTGACGCCGATGACACGCAGTTGCACACGGCCGAGAGTGACGAGGTCTTGTAGCCAGCCACTGGTGACGCGGGCGGGCGGCCCTGTGGTCACTATAGCACGTGGGACTCTCACTTGTGGAGCCGGGCCCCAAGCCAACCCACCGGGACCAGGCCTAGAAGACAAGACATGCGGGAGGCTCCTCCTCCATCATAACTAGATGATGACAGAAGAGGATGATGATGTTGATGATGGAAAAAAAAGGAATACAAACTGCTGCTAATACAGTACCTCCTTGTTTCTCTTAAAAAAAAACACACACACACTTATGTTTGCTGTTTTTTTATTGTTGTTGTTTATTATTATTATTATTATTGTGTTTTTCATCCTATTGTCTTTTCTCTCCTCTCAATCATGCCTTAGCAGTCAAAACAAAAATACAAACTACCGTATGTTTTTATGTTGTTTTACTCAAATTATCCCCTCAATAAAGGTGTCTTTACAGTCTTTAGCTCTGACTCCGGCCCTCCCTGAGCATGAGTGCCTGAGCGTGCGTGCGTGTGTGTAAGAGGGCAGACTGCCATCATTCATAGGCATGTGCACAGTACCTCCTGATAGTGCATTCCGCGTTGTGATGCGATGCCTTTTCAAGTTAAGTCATGCTCTTCAAGCGCCATGGAAATGCACTTTTGTCTCGTGACAAGGTTTGCACAGATTTTCTGTTGTAATGCCAAATTTCTGTTGCTAAATGCAAAAATGCTCTGCTGTGCCCTGACCAAAACCATGCCTAACTAGGGATGGGATATCGGTATCGGGGTATCGGGTTCAGATATCAACATATTTCAAAGATCAGATATGATCGGAATTTTCCTGATACAGACATTAAGTCAGGTGCAATGTTAATTTGAAATCATAACACTTCAAATTAGTTTTCAGGATTCGATTGTTACTTTTTTACTTGTTACTTTTTGCTTATTACCGTAATTGGTTTCCTGTTCTTCTGACTCCCTTTTCTGACCAAATAGTTTGCTTGAGCCTACCTCAAGTTGAAACCCATGCATACGTATATGTGATTTTGGTATTGGATCGGAGTAGTATTGGTATCGGTAGATATCCAAATTTAGATATCGGGATCAGATCGGAAGTGAAAACATGTGTATCGGTGCATCCCTATGCCTAACCCTCCCTAACCTGTCAGCAAAGCCATGTTTCTCCTGCTTTACTTTTGACAAGTATTTGTTGCGAAATTGTGAAGATTTGTATTTGTTGCAAAATTGTGCCCAGACCAAAGCCGTCACAGAGCGTTGTGGAGCACATGTTAAAGCGACATACAGTTCAAATCTGCAGTTTATCGAGCTTAATTTTCATGATGCCATGTTGGACAGAAAGTGAGGAATGGATGGACATGCGTGTTATTTGAAAGGGTGAATCAGAAAGATGTGGCATGAAGGCTGAAATCACCACTTAACCATCAATGTTTTAAGTCTTGGTTACTAAAGAAAAACATTAAGTATTTGTTCATGTTAAGTATTTAATCATGCACATATGAGTTTATTATTGTAATTATTACCCAGAGGCCATTTATCCTTCCTAAATTTGATTGTCGTCAAGGTAGTTGACCCTTATTCTACATTTTAATTGTGAATTAGTGGCTGTTCATTTTTTGTAACCAGCCATTCCATATTTGGGGTTGGCAAATATGTGAAAGTGTAGTGTTTAATTCCATAATATATATGTTTTTTGAATATTTCAAGATTTAAAAGAAAAAAGGAAATCGAGATTTTTGTGTATTCAATGTTTGCAAATAATTCCAAGATTTACCGGTATTTTCCCCTGGATTATCAAAGGCCAGATTATCCATAATGGCTGGCGGTAGAGTGCCCATTCACAGCCATTAAGGAGACACCACATGACACAAGTTAAACAAATATTTTTTGCTAAGGCATCACCTATGAGGTAAATGCCCAGTGCCCTAGCTAGGGGCAGGTGGTTAGAATGGGCTCCATCGATCTTCCTTCTTGACCACTACTACACATGCCCACCTTTTGCTGTGGTATTGTTTCGATGAAGGCTTGCTATGACAAGATTTATTTCCATCCCCCCCACATTTGGGCTTGCATGCCCACCCACGGGGACCCCGGTTCGAGTCCGGCCGGGGTCATTTCCCGATCCTCCCCTGTCTCTCTGTCCCATTTGCTTCCTGTTACCATCTTCGACTGTCCTGTCAAATAAAGGCATAAAAGCCCCTAAAATATATGCAGTATATATATAAAAAGATTTATTTCCATCTACTGTTGCGTTCATTTTTCAACAAGGTCTTTCATTGATGACAGGGGTCTTACCACAATGCAAAGCGTTGGACGAGGCTGGGTTGAGAGGAGAGCGTGCAGATTTAATGGACACAGCAGACTATCTAGACAGGAGTTGAGAGTGGAGTTGTGGGATTCTGGAGCGGCATCGCCCTCTAGTGAGGAAAATGTGCTATGAGGAGGTAAGGCGAAAATGGAGGTATAGTGGGTAGGTGCATAGAGGTAGAACAGAGGTGACACACACAGCGATTTGCAACAGCACTAGAAAACAGTTGTCTGTTCTCCACTGTCCTGTCAAATAATAAAGACACAAAAGCCCTAATATACACTACCGTTCAAAAGTTTGGGGTCACCTTCATTTTTCCAGTTATTTGTTTGCAATTCAAGTCGCAAACATCTTTTAAATAGCTTGTAATTGAATAATGGAAAGTACTGAACAGCCACAGGTGAAAAAAGGTTTGATTACCCATAAAATTGGTTAAACTGGACAGAAGAGTGAAATCTAACCAAGCTTTTTCACCCATTTATTACATAGAAATATGTGTTTTAGTCCCTTTTTCTACAGACATATCTTTGGTTTATCAGAGAATGCATGGAACTACTGGAAAGCTCAGTGTCTGCCCTTTCCAATGGTAGGTGTATGATATTTGTTGAGTTGCCACCTCGTCCACAAATTCAAGTCAAAGTAGCTGCATGATTTTCTAGCCATCAGAATGAACCTACTTATGAATGCACGATCCATTGTCTCAGCGATGTTTTAGTGTGCAAGCCAGTGCCATACATTGTAGGAAAGTGTAGATTCTTCTCTTTCAAATGATGTGTATATCATCCGGCATTGTATGGACTGACAGGAGCAGACATCAACTTTTCCATGCATGGGGCTCATAGAGCTCATGGGCAATTCTGGACCTCATCTTATCCCGTGAATGAATCTGTAGAATCGCGACTGGCTATTATTAATGTCAACGGAGTCTAAACTTTGATTAGTACACCAGACTAGACACTACCTTATTAAAGGTACACTTTGATTTGTCAAAAGTTAGTGATACATTTTGGTCTATTCTATGCATTGTCTATACAAGTAAATGCATTCAACAGTTACTTTTTCCAATATCAAATTGCTTATTTGTTGCATGCATTAATTTCAGGGAACAATAACTCTACACTGATTTTATACTAGAACTGAAATTGAAAAGGAATAAGCTTAACTGTCAGAAAGAAGCATTGTGGGAGGAAAGTGTGGTGACCCCAAACTTTTGACCGGTAGTGTATATAGCCTATATATATTATCATATAGAAGAACAACCTCATTGAGTTTGTCCTGCTTGCGCACTCATGCCTCGCCTTGCGCCTCCACAATTTATGACACTGCACTTGTCTGTTCTACATTATCTGTAAACTGCTGAACTCTGTATTGAACCCACACTCTACTTATTTGTATGTCCTCTTTGCAAGTCAGTTTGGATAAAAGCGTCTGCTTAATGTAATGTAATCTTTCTTGAAGTCTCCCCTATATTATATTTTATATTATATTGAACACAGTAAATAGTGAAAAAAATCAAACTATCAACAGGGCACATTACATGGTCCCCTTTAAGTGAACCAATCGCAGTCCTCTTTAAAGGGGAACTCCACTTTTTTGAACATTAAGGCCATTTTCCGAGTGGTCTGCAATGTTTTAGAGTCCCCCCTCACCGTTTATTATATGTTTGCTGCAGCCTCTGTTATTTGGCTGATTTGGATTTTATCTCAACCAACTTTAGAATGGCCGTCTATGGGCACCTGCAACTCTGTTTAAAATCACCTTAAACATTTGTTTTCGAAAGTCTTCAGCTCACAAAGTGGTTAGGGGTGTTCACTAGCAGTCCCTAACACGTTTCAAGGCGAAATATGGCTTCTGTCATTTTTTATTTGCCATTTTGTGAAAGTGAAAGTGAAACTTAATTTACAATTTGCTACATAAAACGCACATAAAACACCACAGATGCCGTATTTCGCTACAATTTTTTTTAAGGAACACCAGTGAATACTGCAGAACACTTTGTGAGTTACATATTCTTGAAAACAAATGTTTAAGGTGATTTTAAGAACAGAGTTGCAGGTGCCCATAGACGGCCATAGACGACCAAAGATCGAACCGACAGCAAAAGGACACAGCTCTGTTTTTGTTCATATTGTGAGTGTATTACAAAAATAACTGGCTGATCTTTCTGGTCCTGGTAGGCTTTTATGGTGTGTCACTCTTCTTTTTTATCACACCCTGTCCTCTAGAGCAGTGTTTCTCAACCTTTTTTAAGGCGAGGCACCCTTTCAATTCATGAAAAATTTAAAGGCACCCCAAACCAACAAGCCGTAACACCGCACCGCATCCGATGCCACACTAGCTTAGAAAAGTAACACATTTGGAAAGGTCACACAGCCTACGTTTGAAGTTGCAGCTGACTGGGGCGACCTATATTTACTTTACTGTGCGTAAATTGCAGATGAAATATTCCACTGACTAGCATTAACTTATCAATTTAGACAAATATGTATTATATTACATAATTTTATTTATCAGCCACGCCCCGGTACCCCTGTTGAGAAACACTGCTCTAGAGCACTCCTTAAGTTATTACACCTAGTCACAAGTGTAACTTGTCAGAGCTCTTAAGCGAACCGAACTGAGACCGCATCAACCAAGGTCTCGGTACGGTTCACTTCCAAGGGGTCTGGGTACGCTTTGGAGCGTTCACATATACGGCAAAAATGCTGCGTCACTACTCTGAGTTCGCTTAGGCGGCTGAAAGGGACCAGGTGTGAAAAACGCTGTCAGTCACCCTGTTTTGGGAGTGGGAGAAAGACTTTCAAGCCTTTCGAGACAGAGAGTTTTTCCCAGAACAGGGTGACATAATTAAATGGAGAATTTACATAGTCCCTCCATCATCACACAGCATTTTAAAAAAGTGAAACAAAGTACGCCCCCATTAGAATGACCAGGATGTCTGAAAGGGCTGAACAAAAAATGAATGCTGCGTGTTCAGGTACCGACAATAACTAGCAATAAATAGCAATAACTTATCGAAATTGTCCGGTATTCTCCATTACGCAAATGAGACACATTAAGTACAGAAAAAAGCTCATAGACACACTTGTCAATTTGATGTGGATTAAGCTACATTCCGTGGGTTTGATTACGCAGATGAGTCATTGAAAAAATTGAATTTTTTTGCATACATGCAGTGATCAGTGTGGGATGTATGTTTTCAATGTTTGTTTTAAATTTCTGCTGTATCAAATTATTAAACTCTTGTTATAGTCTACCTTTAAATTATTAATAAAATTAATGTAGATGAAGTAGAAGAAACATAAAATAAAGTGCATGAATAGTAGTGGTGTCAACAATGATCGATTCGGCGATCCAATCCAATGCGGGGCATGGACGATCCAGGATCGATGCGGCAAGTTCCAGGATCGATGCGGAAATTTTTTAAGTTTCAATTACTTCCGTGGATATTTTGAGAGCAAATGAATATTAAATTAAATAAAAGTACTTCAAAGCATTGCAAGACTGATACAGACTGATCCAGACTGACACAGAAAACAACCAATAAATTGTTGCTCAGTATCTGACTACTTGTATTGTCTCATCATGACTGATGAAACATTTGCTTTGCTTTCAGTAGAAATGTAATGCATTGCAATGCACTGTAGAATTGAATCGGATCGGATCGAATCGCATAGAATCAAATCGAATAGCTACCTCCCGAATCGTGATCGAATCGGATTGTGAGGGAAGTGCCAATCCACACCTCTAATGAATAGTGATGGTGCAGCCTGGCATATTACAAGTCATTCAGCCAATACTGTAAGTGTAGAGAAAGGAAATACTCTTTTTTTTCTCGTCATTCTCTGGCCTCTTGTTACTCTTGTTGACCATTGTGTATTTTGCATAATGAGACAGAAAAATGCCAGTGGTTGTTGAATATTGAGTTTTATTTCCAAATTCACCTTTACATCACCTGCCATCAGTATAAACCAAATCATAAAACACACATTACCATGTAGACAATCAGGACCGTCAAGCTAGAAGGTAGGTAGGAAATAACCAGGGCCAGATTAGGGGGATTTTCACACCTAGTCCCCTTTAAGGGAACCAAACTCAGTCCTCTTTAAGTGGACCAAAAAGTGAACTGACGGCAAAAGGACTCAGTTCAGTTATTGTTAATATTGTGAGTGAATTACAAACAGGATCAACTGCTCTTCCTGGTCCTGTTAGGCTTTTATGGTGTGTCAGTACTCTTTTTTTAATCACAACTGGTCCTCTAGAGCTCTCCTCAATTGATTACACCTTGTCACAAGTGCAACTTGTCAGGACTCATAAGCGAACCGTACTGAGACCACATCAATGAAGGTCTCAATGGTTCACTTCCAAGGGGTCTAGGTACACTTTGGAGCGTTCACATTTGCACAGAAAATGCTGAGTCACAGGTCTGAGTTCGCTTATACGGTAAATGGCTGAAAGGGACCAGCTGTGAAAACCCTGATGATATGGGGCCCCGCAGAAGACAAATTCAAGACAAGATTGAAATCTCAAACTCAACAGCAGACTCATTTTTCAATTCAGCATCTTGTCAAAATTCTACTTTTAGATTTTTCCCATCGCTTTGTTCAATCGGGTGGCACCCTGGCAGGTGGGGCCCCCTAGGCTGCAGCCATATATAGCCTATGGTGGGGGGCCCTAGGCTGCAGCCATATCTAGCCAGTGGTGGGGGGCCCCTAGGCTGCAGCCATATCTAGCCTGTGGTGGGGCCCCCTAGGCTACAGCCATATCTAGCCTGTGGTGGGGGGCCCTAGGCTGCAGCCATATCTAGCCTGTGGTGGGGGGGCCATAGGCTGCAGCCATATCTAGCCTGTGGTCAGGGGGCCATAGGCTGCAGCCATATCTAGCCTGTGGTGGGGGGCCCCTAGGCTGCAGCCATATCTAGCCTGTGGTGGGGGGGCCATAGGCTGCAGCCATATCTAGCCTGTGGTCGGGGGGCCATAGGCTGCAGCCATATCTAGCCTGTGGTGGGGGGCCCCTAGGCTGCAGCCATATCTAGCCTGTGGTGGGGGCCCCCTAGGCTGCAGCCATATCTAGCCTGTGGTGGGGGCCCCCTAGGCTGCAGCCATATCTAGCCTGTGGTGGGGGCCCCCTAGGCTGCAGCCATATCTAGCCTGTGGTGGGGGGCCCCTAGGCTGCAGCCATATCTAGCCTGTGCGTAATCCGGCCCTGGTGACAACTGCAACAGTAACTGCAGCACTCCGCTCCTAACCTTCACATTAGGGTGGATGAAACGACTAGGGTTTTCACACCTGGTCCCCTTTAAGTGAACCAAACTAAGTCCTCTTTAAGTGGACCAAAAAGCGAACTGACAGCAAAAGGACTCAGTTCTGTTAATGTTCATATTGTGAGTGTATTACAAAAACAACTGGCTGATCTTTCTGGTCCTGGTAGGCTTTTATGGTGTGTCACTCTTCTTTTTTATTACACCCGGTTCTCTAGAGCCCTCCTTAAGTGATTACACCTAGTCACTAGAGTAACTTGTCAGAACGCATAAGCGAACCGAACTGAGACCACCTCAACCAAGGTCTCAGTACGGTTAGCTTCCGAGGGGTCTGGGTTCGCTTTGGAGCGTTCACATATGCGCCAAAAAACGTTGAGTCACTACTCCGAGTTCGCTTAGGCGGCTGAAAGGGACCAGGTGTGAAAACGCTGCCCATTAAACCTTTGAAAACCCGCTCCGCTTTTGCAGAATTGTTCCTTTGTGCTATCACAACTTCTTTGTAAAATCTCTGCCATTCAAAATTTCAAGACTACTCCGCCACCCTTTAAACATTGACCAAATATGCTACGATTTTACAAGGGCGTTATGGTAGTGCAATGGAACCACGCTGTAAGAGCAGAGAGGGGTTTTGCAAAGTTTTAATTTTCGAGGGGCGTTTGATCCACCCTATTCCACACAGTAGGTCCACCATACGGTAGGACAGCAGGGGTTTACGTGCACGTGCTCGCAAGGCGCTGACACACAGGGCAACTTTTTGAGCAATGTTTCTAGGGTAATGATACTACTGTATATAATAAAACATGCTGTTGGGACTGTTTATCCACTTTGACTTTCATCAAGAGAACATGGATCAGCAGCAGACAACTGTTTTCGAATCATTGCATCAGGAAATTAGGATCTGATCATGTTGTTAAATCTCTCAAAAAGTTGCTGTGTGTCATTACCTTGGGGAAAGGGGGCAGTGGGTGGTTCAAGGGGGCAGTGGGTGGTTCAAGGGGGCAGTGGGTGGTTCAAGGGGGCAGTGGGTGGTTCAGGGGGCATTCGTGGAATAACCTCTAGCTAACTCTAAACCTCCGCTGCAATTTAACCATGTGTGTTAAACTGGTCTTGGAAATGGCACAATTTGTTTTGCGTAGAACATGACATTTACTCCTATAGTGCTCTGATTTCAGTTATCTTGTGTGAGGGGTTACAAATCTGTTGTTGTGTTATTTTAACATCTGTCCACTGTACAATCATGTTGTCCGTCTTTTTGGTTGCGACCGATATACAGTACACAATGAAAATTCCATTGGGTGGAGTGAGCTATTGAGCTCCTAAAGTAGCTAAATAATGACACAAACTACACACACCGATTGATGCACTTGTTTGTCAAGAGACCAACAATCAGTAGTTGGTCTATAATCGGTCTATACAGCGACCATCAAATTTGGAATGAATTTCGCTCCATGTAATCTCCCATCCACCTGGTTACCGTAACGTGTGAGAGTGGAGATGTGTTCCAAGGTGGCAAAACAATGAAAAAGACTCTTAATATTAAATAATAATTAGATTGATGATGGGAAGGTTTTTCGCCCCATGTATTCTTTTCTTGACAAAGTACATCTTACATCCACTGACTTGCGGTATATGGGAAAGTGCTGCTATCTAATGGTTTCGGCATACAGTATGTGTTTAATTGTTAGTGAAGGCTCTCTGCAATCTGAGAATGTGTATAGCGGTTTAAGCACTCACAATCTGGTTAGGGCATTCTTTGTCATGCTTTGTTAAAGCCGTATGTTATATGTGTACATATGTGTGTGTGTGTTTTTTCTGACCACATTGTCCAGGTTACATCCAATTGTACACAGCCGATTCATTTAAGCTTGGCAACTGCAGCGGTAGCTACACGTATACATACATTAGTTTGCATCGGCGATATAGGAATTGAGATGGGCACAGAAGCATGGTAGGCCTATAAGATACAAGTCAAAACGCCTTCTCATTCTGGAGGAATGGGGGGTATATTTCACAGCTAGATCGCATAGCACAGATAAAGATGTTTTAGGATATTCATTGCGTGTTATAATTATCAAATTTAAGCGTCAAGAGCCACATTCTTTTCAGGATTTCAAGGCATGTTTTTTCACATTTTTAACAGAAAACAGCTTTTTAATTGATGAAATTTCTTTTTTACATTGATAGTCCACGCAAGCACTACTGGTGCACAAAAGGACAATTATCAACCGCTTATTAACAGGAAAAGAGAGGCTATAAGTTTAGGACTTAATGCTAATTTACCATTTTATTCATTTACTATTCTTTATGGCGTGTGTGTATGGTGTTAACAACTGATGCAATTTGGCACTTTGTTCCTACAGATGAGAAAGTGATTTTCATCATAATGTTTATTATGACTTTCAGTGTCGCTTAGCTTTTCACAACTAACCTACCTCAAAAACACGTTCCATTTGGGAATTTATGACAGTTTGGGGGTTTAAAAAAACCTTGTCATTTTTCACTTAATTTTATTTAGACAATACAAGCCATTCTGTTGAGTAGAAACGTAAACATTTAACTACTAAAACATTCACAGCAGGACAACAAATAGACAGCGTGTGGTGGGAGAAAGGATTCGACTCTTCCGTTTAGATCAATCGTCAACATCTTTTTCTGTCATCTCATGGCAATAGCCGTTTCAATAATTCAAGTTATCGCAAATACCACGTTTAGTTTCGGACAAACGGATTAAACTCACAGACTGTCCTGCTTTGATTTTTGTTTTTTTTTGCAGGACTAACTGGCTGAGGAGAAAAGGGGGGGATGTCGATATCGCCTCTGTGGTTGAGGTTCATTACAGGCCTTGCTTAGCGAGGGACGCGGACACCTGCTCGGCCAGAGAGGACAGCTGCGGATCCGTCACGTTAAGGCTCCCAGACGACGACACGTTGCTAAGGCGACGGGGCGAGGCGTCATTGGAGAGGTCTTCCGACTTGCAGATGATCTCCGCCCCGTGGTCGGTTTTCGCTTTCGCAGACTCACGAAAGCTTAGCTTATGGGACTCGATCTGTAAGTTGGGAAAGTAAGGAAGTTGGCAAGTTTATGTAACAAAAAGTGAAACTGTTAAAACTGACCAAGTGCTGTACAGTTTCAAGCTAGGAAATTGAAAATGAGCAGAAAAGTAAAATACGAAATGCACTCCAACAGAGGTGGAGAGAGTCATGAAAAAATAATTAATCAAAAGTCTAAACATCTACTCTTTTTTAATTGCCTTTTAAAATATGTAATTTGAGTAAAAGTGACTTAGTTACTTTTAATTAGCTTTACTCTTGATAAATGAACTTTTCTTATGGCGTTCTCTGTGACTTCTGTGTGTCTCAACACCAGCCATAATCCAATGGCTATCATGACTACATAGTTAAAGGGCCTTTAACCTGCTTTTTTTAAAAATACCTCTGTATGCTACGGGTTGAATTTAGGGTTCAGCAGTCAGTGTCACTTGTGTCACACCATCTAACATATTGATCCAAGATAAGTGTAAAGTGGTGAAAACACACAATTTGCCCTCATGTCTGTCAGATTTGTCCCCGCATTTCATTTTTCTCCTTTTAGATCAGAATTTAATCCGTGGGCTACTTAGGGCAGATTCAAAAGTAGTTCAGTAAAAATGTCGAGGCCAAAATGTACGAGTGAAAATAAAAAGTACTTGGGGTCAGCCAGGTTCAAATCCAGCTTGCCTCATTTGCCACCTCTATCCTATTCCTCTCTCCCACACATTTTCCTGTCACTATTTTGTTGAATTCAGGTTCAAAAAGCCAGAAAAAGAGCATTTGTGAATATACCTTCCTCGCCCCACCACCAGGTTGATGTTTGATGTTTTCGAGGGAGCCAACCTTGGACTGGCCTTTGAACTCCAGCTTCTCAGATTTGATTTCCACTCTGCCCCCGCCTGTAGTGAGACAAAACGGCAAACCTTACAACTCCAGATAATGGATATCACCAGATTTGATATCTTTCAAAGTACTCCAAATGACAAAATAGGTGAGGAGATGATGGTATCGCATACTAGAATGAAGGTGCTTGTAGTGGCAATCTTTCTTCAGTTTCCAAAATACCACTTAGAGCTGCAGACACAGTAACTTCTTCATGCACACGACATGACAAGTTCTTAAAGTTGAGGTGTCTTTACTTACAAAATAAAAAGGTTACAAATCCCAAGGCGCACGGCGCATGGTAAGAAAACGTTATGCTCCCGTGCCTTATGCAGCTCTCACTAAACTGGCTGCACATTCTCAGTTACATCACTCTAAAGGAACGTCATCATTCATATTTTATATCAATAATCATCTTCCTTATAATTATGAAATACACAATGGCATGAATTAAGAACGAAATAAAATATAAATAGCAAATATAAATTGCAACTATGAATTGTGCATATTTTCTGCATTTTCTATCTTTTCAGCATTATGGCTCTTACAGTGCTAATTGTAAAAAATCAGTTTAAAGTTATTACGGAGGTAGTGGTAAAGCTACAAATAGAACCTGACATTAAATGATGTCTACAGCCAATAGGTCAGTGTTTTTTCAAGACTGGGGTTGGGACCCCATGTAGGATCGCTTGGAATTCAAATGGGGTGTCCTGAAATGTCTTGGCGTGAAAAAATACCACTGAGAAATATTACAAATTAACCCTCTGAGGTCCGAGTGCCCTTCAGAGGGCAATGTGTCTCCAAAAACAAATCTGTAACTCTGTGAGTTTTTGTCATTGAAACATATAAGTCACACCATTAGAAACCTCAGACCTTCCAGGTCCCAAATATATATATATATGAAATGAAAATACTTGAAAATGTTAGGGTGGTGCAAGCCGCCTAAAAGCCTCTGAAAAGCCTTAGACCTCAGAGGGTTAATATAATAACTAATACACATTTAGATTGAACCACAATGTACAATCTTAGAGACTTGTATAAGTGTCTAGGTTTAATAACCTACAAGTTAAACCATTGCAATTTTCCAAATCGTAATGGATACTTGAATTTGATGATGGTGGTAAGTATTGGTGAAAAAGGTCACATTTGTGAATGGGCAGCATGAATTCTGGATATAAACTCCTAAAAAATAAAACACAGTGCACCTTTAAAAAAAATAAAATAAAATAAAAATAGTCCTTAAAAAACATGCACAGAGAATAAAGAGGAGAGTCAGGACAACAATAACAAATGCATTTACGTGCATGAACTGGTACCTGGCTTGTGGCGGATGTTGTCCTTGGAGCCGCACTTGGACTGCACGTTACTAAGGTCAATCTTTTTGTGCACAATCTGCACCTGTTAATGTAAAGACATGTTCCACCTTTAGAACATAGAATATAGTATCTCTACTTTTTGTGCACAATTTGCACCGTTAATGTAAATACATTGTTCCACCTTTAGAGCATATCTCAATATACCTCTACGTTTTGTGCATAATCTGCACAAAACATAGAGGTAATATCTCATATTGCAGCCAGGAAATGCAGACAAGAAAATGCACCTGTCACTACAGGAAAATGGTATTGCTGAAGTAATTGACAGGATGTGTTAGTATTTAATTGTTTTGAGATATTGACAAACTGTATTTTCAAGTGATGTGCCCCTTGGCTGCAGTTCAGATTGATTCTCTGTTTGGGGCGCGTCTTCATAGCCACATTTTTGCTGTTTTCCTGTCAATTATTGTGCTTGTGTGCCAAATTTTACAATGTAGCACAGTGGTTCTCAACCTTTTATGAACAAACGCCCCCCTGAACCTCATCCTAAGCCTCCCAACGCCCCCTTGACCTCACCATAAGCCTGACAACACCCCCCTTTAGTTAAAAAAAAAAGAAGAAATGGACTAATGCTCATAGCACAATAGTATCAATTAGATGTTTTTTTCAGGGCCGATACAGATACCAATATTTATGTAAATGGGAGGCCGATAACCGATATGTGCAACCGATATATAGAAATATTGTTTATAATAAAATATATTGAAATATACATTATTATTATATATGCATATATTTAGTTATAATAATGAACTGTCATTGACTCCAAGTGGGGAGAGCAGAATAGAAGATGCATTCAGAACGAAACGGCTGCAAAATTGGTTGTGAAAGTTACCGGTATACAAACTTATCGGTGGAAATTTATTGAAAGCATGGCCGATACCGCTATGCCAAAAATTTTAAATATCGGCCCGATATATCGGTGGGGCCGATATATCGGTGGGGCCTTAGTATCAATTGTGACAGGTTACGGAGACTGGTCTACTGCACTCACGTTGCCTCCACCCGGGGTGTGTTTGAGGTTCTCTTTGGAGCCCAATTTGGCCTGGACGTTGCTGAGGTCCATTTTCTTTTCTTCTATTTTCACCTGAAACAAAGGAAGTGATAATGGTACCAATCAATAATGTATAGAGATGACTTGCCTGCTGTGAAACAAAAAGTGCCAAAAGAAAAGTCAAAATACATATAGTATTTGTAGCTAGCTAGACCAGGGATTCTTAACCTTTTTGACGTTGAGGCCCATTTTTTTCGGTGCAGAGTGGCCCGGGGCCCATCTAATATTGCCCATGCCCGCACACACACACACACACACACACACACACACACACACACACACACATATATATATCCCTCAGCCTTATGCAGGGTGTCAAAAACGGAAAGCTTTGTAGCCTCCTAATATGTGCAAAATTCTTTAAATAAATGTATTTTGAGGTCCACAATGATCACGGGTTTGCTTACTCAGTAAACAGAATCGTTTTGAGTAACGTTTCAATCGCTTATTTTGTAACTGAACGTGAGGAGAAGACGCCGGGAAATTACACTTCACACCGTTTGGTAATTTCTCCTTCTCCATTCGTGTACTGCTGAGTGTAGGCCTATTGCCGTCTTGTCTTTTGACGTTGCGTCTTCCACTATAAAAAAACAGCGGTGCGTGGTCATTAAAGTGGCAGAATTGCGTGGTCATTTAAGCGGCAGAACTGCGCTATAATAAAAAGACGCACGCTGTCTTCAGCATCTTGCACGGAGATTGAAACTTTTCCGCGGCCCTCAAGTTTCTGAGTGCCCTAAGGTTAAGAATCCCTGAGCTAGACTATAACATGACGATTATACTCTGGTACCTCACCATTCAAACACCATTCAAGACACTTCACACACACTTCTCCGTCTCACCTTGCCTCCACCAGGCTGATATTTGATGTTCTCCGTGGAGCCAATCTTGGACCTGACGTTCTTGAGGTCGGGCATGGGGGCCACGGGAGCAATGGGGGTGCGTCGAGAACCAGGGGATTTGGGAGGGGTGCGTACCACAGCCACCTGTAGAACATTACATTACATTACATTACATTACCGGTACATTACATTATATTGCACTTAGCTAACGCTTTCATACCTTCTTTACCTGATGCTGCCTGTATATTTAAACATACCTTCTTTACCTGATGCTGCCTGTATATTTAAACATACATTCTTTACCTGGTGCCTGTATATTTAAACATACCTTCTTTACCTGATGCTGCCTGTACAGTATATTTAAACATACCTTCTTTACCTGGTGCCTGTATATTTAAACATATATTATTTACCTGGTGCCTGTATATTTAAACATGCCTTCTTTACCTGGTGCCTGTATATTTAAACATATATTATTTACCTGGTGTCTGTATATTTAAACATGCCTTCTTAACCTGATGCTGCCTGTATATTTAAACATGCCTTCTTTACCTGATGCTGCCTGTATATTTAAACACACCTTCGTTACCTGATGCCTGGGGGTGCTGGATCGGCTGGCGGGGCTGCTGTAACCACTGCCACCAGGGGTCCTGGTACCATCCGCTGGAGGGAGCCGAAAAGGCAAATAATGTTTTATTTTTATTTATCTTTGAATGAAAGGATTCTCATTAGCTTGTGCCATAAGTTGTGCCCAGACCAAAACAACCCCTAACCTGTCAGTAAAGAAATGTTTTGAGAAAAAAACTTTTCCACTGGGATGACCAATTTTTTTTGTACTAAATGAAAGAATGCTAGCAGTATAAGTTGTGCCCAGACCAAAACAATCTACGTAGCATGTGCGTAAGAAGTGGTTTGTATTTTTATTATTATTACTTTTTTTTTTTTAAGAAAAAATCTAACAAATAAGACAAAATTCTGAGAGAATATAAATTAGAACACAAGACTATGGGAGAACATAGAGCTGTGGGATTATAAAGGACTACTAAACTCCATGACCTCCATCACAGAATGTTGGCAAAATGTACTGTAAAGGCCAGGCCAAAGCCAGTAGTCGCAGTAGTCGCAGTAGTCGCAGTAGTGCTTTATTGACACTATACAGTATAAATACAGTGAGATGTTGTTTGGAAGCAACCCACAGATTACCATAAAAGTGAAGATAAATAAACAGTATAACTGTAATGTAATAAAAATATAGAAAATATAAAATATTATATAAGATATCAAATATTAAATATACAATCAAGTAATGTTTTGCAGAGCTCAGTACAGGTGCAGGATTCAAGCATTCACTGAACAGCTAAGAGGTAGATTAACACAGCACTGGACACACACACACACACACACACACACACACACACACACACACACACACACACACACACACACACACACACAGGGAAGCCGACAGGAGGAGGCAAGGAGGTCATTTGTCCCTGGCCCAGAGAGAGACAGGGCTCGGTATGTGGTCCTCATTACATAGTATGTATTCTGCGGGGCCGGGGTGGTGGAGTGAGTATGGTGCCTTACCAGGTATTCTGGTGGCCGCGCCCTGAGGCTTATCTCCTCCTGCCGCCATTTTGGAGACCTGCAATCATTCAGAGCAACAGCAGCTTCACTTAGTTTCATCTCTTATATTACACACACAGTGAAAATTTGTAATACGCAACCCAGTCAACAGCAACCCGTTAAAATACAGTGAGGAGAATAAGTATTTGATACCTTGCTGATTTTGTTGGTTTGCCCACTAATAAAGACATGACCAGTCTTTCATGTTAATGGTAATATGCATTATAATATGATGAGACAGAATATCAAAAAGAAAATCCAGAAATTAACTCTAAAGAATATATATTAATTGATTTATATTTCATTGAGGGAAATAAGTATTTGATCCCTTGCCAACCATTAAGAGTTCTGATCCCGCAGATCAAATGGCACTTCCAATCAACTTGTTATCTGAATTGAACACACCTGTTAATAGTAACCTGCACAAAAGACACATTGAATCTGCAGAATCAGTCCATAGAATCAGTCAATCAATCAAACCAAACTCGCCAACATGGGATAGACCAAAAAGCTGTCAAAGGATGTCAGGGACAAGATTTTAGAACTCAACAAGGCTGAAATGGGCTCCTAGATATTAAGGAGCAAGCTGTTGGTGCATTTCTTCCCAATTTTAGGACATACAAAATGATTATCAATCATCAATTTTAGGCCTGTCTGTGGTTCCATACAAGATTTGACCTTGTAGGAATTTAATAACCAGAAAAAAAAGAGATAAAGCACCTTAAAACTGTATGGGAGGAGCTAGGAAATGATCTCAAGGCAGCTGGGACCTCAATCACTAAGAAAACTATTGGAAACACTTAATACCACAACGGATTAAAATCCTGCAGTGCATGTATCGTACCCCTGCTTCAGAAGGAACCTGTTCAGGCTCACCTGAAGTTTGCCAATGAACATCAAACTGGATTAGGATATGATTGGGAGGTGCTGGAATCAGATAACACCAAAATCAAACTGTTTGGCATTAACACAACTCGATCTGTTTGGAGGAAGAGAAATGCTGCCAACACCATCTTCTCCAACATCATACATGAAAGTGGTAACATTATATTTTGAGGTTGTTTGTCTGGCCAAGACACAGGACAACTTCACATCGTCAAGGAATGGATGAAGGGAGACATGTAAACTTTCCCACCACCACTAGACTGAAGGTGGGTCATGGATTGGCCTCCCAATATGATAATAATCCATAACATACAGCCCAAGCAACGAAAGAGTAGCTCAAGCAGAAGCACATTAAGGTCATGAAGTGGCCTAGACAGTTTCCAAACATTAACCCTATAATAATCCTGTGAAGGGGACGAAAGATCCCGTTTGCCAAGCTACAGTCATACAACTTAAATGATTTAGAGATGATCTGCAAAGAAAAGTGGACAAAAATAATTTCTAATATATCCACAAACATTGTCATTAACTGAAAGAAACATCTGACCTCTGAATGAGAAAACAAGGGTTTTGCCACCAAGTATTTTGTCTTCTTTGACTAGAGGGGTCAAATACTTATTTTCCTCAATGGAATACAAATCAATTAAAATATATTCTTCAAAGTTATTTTCTGGATTTTCTTTTTGATATTCTGTCTCTCCATATTAGAATACATTTTATCATTAATATTATAGAATGATCATGTCTTTATTAGTGGGCAAACCAACAAAATCAGCAATGGATCAAATACTTATTCTCCTCACTGTATGTCATGCAAGGAAAGGCTAAATGTCTTTATGTTTGACATTAAATAAACTAAAAGAAGACATGTTGAATATATTTTACAAGCATTAAGGGCAACCCTCATGTAATTGTACTGTCATCCGACACCAGGCAACATGTGAACAACATACAGTCGGACAAAAAAGTATTAAATCAGCCTTCAATTGTGCAATTGTTAATATAGTACTAGTCGGTAAATATACACATAACATATTTTTGTAAATAATTTAAAGGTGCAAAGTGCTCTATTTTAATGCTTTTTGTTTTTGTCTGCATCCTCTTTCATGTATAATGTGTGCTCACTTGGAAAAGAGATTTTAATCTCAGTGTGATTTTGTCCCCTGGTTAAATAAAGGTAAAATAAAAAATTTTTTTAAAAAAATGTCTACTGCCCAATTTCATCTTTTCATGAATATTTACTCAATAATAAACTAATATTTACTAATATTTATTTGCACTGTTCATACATGAAAAGGTGGATCTTCTCCATTGGCTGCCATTTTGTATTTCCAGAAATTGTCATTTTAGCTGCAAAACGTACTGTGCTTTGGTAATACTAGTAAATAATAGTTTATTATTTTGTAAATATCCTTGAAAAGATCAAATTTGGCAATAGGCCGCCCGCACAGTTTCAATGAGCAGCATAGTTGTAATGCCTACTCTGGCCACCATCCCACACAATGCACCTTTAAATTGTCCCTATGGGTGATTCTAGACTACATGTAACGATGTGTTGGGCAAGGTTCCAGGATATGAGGGCATCAAAACGAACTGCCCGAACACACCGGACAATAACAGAAGCAGAGGTACTATCTGACTTTGTACAGAGGAGCAGGGCACATGTGACAACAGTGATTTGGGCGACAAGAGCGACAGTTTGTAGTTGAACTTCAGCGAATGTTACGGTAATGCCGTGTACAGACCAAGAGCGAACGGAGCAAACGAAGCGACGGAAGTCATTATTTCTCTATGGAGGGCACGCGACCTGCGCTACCAAAGCGAAAGCTTCTTGCGCGACCAGAGCGAATTTTGAAGATTAAACTAAATCTAATCGCAGGCGAATTCGCTCTGACGCTGTTCGGCGACAACCAATCGGAACGTTCATATCTCCGAATGTCCCAGGCTGTCAAGCCAGAGCCGTTATGTGATTAGCTGAATCAAACATGTCAATGCTGCGTCTCGAGCGAATACAGCAAATTCAAGGCGAAACTTCTTCTGCTACCCACGCTACCAGGCAGCGTAGTTCGCTCTTGGTCTGGACACGGCATAATGAGCTATAATATCTGTTGGCGACAGCCGCAGCACCCAAATGGTCCTACTCGGTTTTTGTTGGTTGTGTTCTTGCTCTGAAATAGTCCAGTGACGCGTTGTAGCTTTTGTCTCTTTTGGTGTGTCCATGAAAAAATACCTAAACTGAGCTTTTCATCTAGGTTGGACTTCTCATCCGGCCAGATGCCTCAATACTTACTGACCTCGTTAACTATTAATTCGGAATTAAAAACATCATGTAACACAACTGACTAACTGATGTCTCTTCAATAGTAATAGCCTACCATTAAGAGTGCAAAGACCTAAGCTGTTAGGGTCAATGTTTTGGATCTGGGAAACACCACATACTTGTTTTTCTTGGCATTTAATACTAGCTTAGGTTACAGCTCTTGAAGAGCACTACAAGCCGGTTGCAGATGTAATCATCAAATCACAATCAATCAACACACTCAGTGCGACATGCAGACTGAAATAACAGCAACAGCAGCTGAGTCTATGTCATCATTCTTCATAACATCCATAACACTCATTATCTTACCTTCTTATCAGCCCCATTCTTTGGGGCAGCTGCTGCAGTCAGAGAAAGAGAGAGAGAGAGAGAGAGAGAGAGAGAGAGAGAGAGAGAGAGAGAGAGAGAGAGAGAGAGAGAGAAAAACATAAACATGAAGTTAATGTCCTTGTCAAGGCAGCTTGTCTACAAAACACACTTGTAGCAGACTATCAAGACCTAATATTTGGGATTCTGGCAAGATGCAGTGGATGGTGATAGTTCAAGATAGTTTAAGTGTTTGGATCCACATGTGGAATAAATTGTTCATTTGTGTTTTGTGTAAGTGTAAAAAATGTTTATTAGGAATTATTTTGAAATCAAACTCACTACTTTTCTTTTATCGCAGGTTTTTTTTTTTTTTTTTTCAACATTTAACTTTTGGGTCAAACGAGTAACAACCTACACAGAAGAACTTACCCATTGAAACCGGTCTTCCTGCACAGTCTAGAACTAGCATCAACGAAATTACTTGAGTATGGAAGGCAGACAGACATACCGCCAAGTGTCACTGCCCAGTCAGCTTAGTCAGTGGTGTGTCTTCGATTGTTGGGGATTTGGAGGCAGTTAAGCTAATGCTAAGCTCCATACCAAGTTGGTATAGCATTTCTAACAGTACACGTATGCAATAATTTTCTTATCAGCATTACGTCCCATTTTGTTGTACAAGCTTGCCTTATAGCCTTCTGGGTTTTTTTGTTTCAGTAAATCCCAGTGATTGCGACAGTACATCCAGTCGCTATCCTTTGACAAACGGGACAGCATGGCTTTGGTATCTCTTTATATCTTTGTGGCGCCGGGACCGAAATGATAGTATGGGTGATGACCGCACACAACCGCTGTAACATATTGTACGCATGTTTAATTGGTTTAATGCAAGCGATGTTGATGCAAGCGAAGTTTTAAGGCAAAGGTCATAATTGAGGTAATCTAAAACAGGAATAAAAAAATGGGTCATGAAGGAGATCGGATACATTATGATATTAACATGATGTGCATTGGTTAGTCTGTGTTTTAAGTGATACTGATAAATGCACTGCTGTCTCGGTCTCTCTCGCTCTCTCTCTGTATAGTACAATAGAGTAGAGTAGAGTATCATTTATTGATCCCGAGGGAAGTTAAGGTGTCAAGTAGCATGCATACATACATACGAGTGAGACAGGATCGCATTATGAAAAAAAGCAAAACATTTCCGAATTAATTTGTGGTACTGCACCACATATTGCTCGATGTATGGAAAACACTGCATTTAGTTATTTCACTACAAGCTGGGGCGGATCTACGGGTGGGCCTGAGTGGGATAGCCCAACCCAGCTTGGCCGCCCAATCACAAGCTCAGAATACCGTTTTCACTATGCATCATTGAACTACAATGTTGACCATTATCCTTTACTATGGTTATTTGTTTGTGAAAATTAACGGAAATAAACTACTGTATAATGGATTTTGTGTATTCATTTAAATATTTGTTCAGTTTCACAACAGCTTAACATAACAATATATTTCCGGAAAATCTGTTACCTTGTTGTATTTTACGTCAATACGTTGTTGCGAACGTTGGTAACATGATGGCGGATCTGTATAATGTGTATGAATTTTAGTGATTTTTGGATTGGATTTATTTTGTACTACTATGACTACACAGATCTCGCTTAGTCTTTTTTTTTTTTTTTTTTTTTTTTAAAGAGGAGTGGTGAAGTCGGAAAGGGAAATGGTCCACATAAGCCTACAAAGGTGCCAAAGGAAGGTCCACCCCGGGAGGAGACGGCTAGCGTTGAGGAGACGGCTACTGCTCGTGCTAAGCTAGCTAGCCTGCATTCGCCACCCTTGGAGCTCTGTGCACCTGCAGACCTATCTGCATTTGGAGAAAGAACCACGTCTACCAAAATACACGACGTATCCAGGCTCCACAATAGACAGAAAACTGCACAGCTTCAACAGCAACTGGTACGGGAAGTACACATGGCTAGAATACAGCCCATCAGTGGACTATGTTTTTTGCAAGCCCTGCAGGCCTTTCCCAGATCCACACATCTAAAAAACCTTTGTCAGAGATGGATACAGAAACTGGAAACGAATTGGGCTTGCTTGTGAAAAACACCAATCTAGCCAGCAACACGCATTTTCTGTGATTAAAATGGAGTCCTACATTCACAGTCACGCACCGCAAGGCAGTGGTACTGTGCTGAACAGACTTCATGGTGATTCGGTGTCACAGATAGAGCGTAATCGTCGCCAACGTGTCAAAGTTGTGTTGGATGTCGTCTTAAGCCCGATCCGGACGGAATAAATATTACCTATGGACCCCTGGTAATTCGCAATTACCCCCGGACCCCTGTGATTTTTCGGGGCGCATTCGGATGGGATAAATAAACGTCTGTTATTTACTCAATTCACAGACATTACAAGGGGGTGCAGACGGCGCGCCCATGTGAAATTACCCCAGGACGTCTGTGTTTCGCCGAATTACAGTAGGTAATTCGCGGCGGAATTATTACCTCTCAAATCGCGGACATGGCACATCCGCACAGGACTAAAAACTCGGACATTCTCCGTAGTTATTCCGAATTACCGGGGGTCCATAGGTAATAAAAGTCCTGTCCGAATCGGGCTTTACTGTGTGCCATGATAGAAATCTCGCTAAGAGGGCACCGGGAGACAGAGGACGCAACGGATAGAGGGAATTTCTGGCAACTTTTCGAACACATTGCCAAATATGCTTCCGAAATAAAAGAACTACTCCAAGAACTGCCACGGAATGCGACCTTCAAGAGCCACTACATTCAAGATGAGCTGCTCGAGGCGGCCAAGACACTCCTTCATCAAAAGACCATGAGTGAGCTGCACGAAGAGTCCTCCTACTACGCTATACTCGGCGATGAGTATAAGGATACATCTAAACGGGAGCTGGCAGTATGTGTCCGATTCGTTCACGGCGGTGGAGCGGTCGGGGGGCAATCGCTATTCCGACATACCGCTATTCCGACATACCGCTATTCAGACAGCCGACATACCGTAGGGTTAGGGTTAGGGTTAGGGTCAGGGTTAGGGTTAGGGTTAGGGTAACTGTATGCACTCTCCCTAAACTTAGTAAAAGCTGAGCAACGTAGCACAAACCAAAGAAATTGCATAACTCGCGCCGGTATTCCGACAATAGACATCAATGTCGGAATAGCGACATGTCGGAATAGCGCCACGTAACCGGAGCGGTCAGCTCGCGGAATATCACAAAAGACCCTAGAAGTGCTTGAGCCCCTGGCATTAGACCCTCAGCTATACATTGGATTCTGTTTTGACGGCGCGTCAGTCATGTCTGGGCACCGAGGAGGGTGCAGGCTATTCTAAAAGAGACTTTCCGAATTCCGAAAGCTATATACGTTCACCGCAATTCTCATCGGCTTAATTTGGTACTCAGTGCTGCGGCAGAAGTTTCCGGACACGTCTTCACCTTTTTTAGCGTGGTCAATCAAATACAAAGCTTTTTCAATGGGGCCCAAAGACATGCTCGATTTCTCCAGCTGCAACAGCAGATGTACCCCAACCGCCGAATTAAGGAGTTGGAATGAGCATGTGAAACGCGATGGCGTTCAAAGTCTGGATCTGCTCATAAAGTATTGGAGCTGCTGGGCGTGTTGCTGGAGCCACTGTCTGAATACTCCGAAACGAGTGGCACAACTAAGTTGGAAGCTGACCAGCTGTAGCAACAAATGCAAACGAAAAAGTTTATTTTCTTACTAATTGCTTTCTTAAACATTTCCAGAGCAGCGACTTTGCCACCAAGGGGTTGCAGAGTTCATCTCTATGCATATCCGACAGCATTTCTTGAGTCAATAGAAGCTTTGAAAACTATTTTGCCACTTTCCAAGACGATTCCAACGGTGACTTAGACAAGGTGCTAAAACTAACGGATGAGCTGATGGAGAAACATGACATGGGATGCTGCTGAGATGTAACCACCTCTCGTGAGCGAAAGCTGCCTGCAAGGTACCAGCAGTCAGTCGTAGCCAGGAGTTTAGGCAAAACCACATCTGTCAAGAATGACAGTGATCAATGGGCACTCTGGAATTGTGTTCTGTACAGTCATGTAAGCGAATTGAACAGTCGGTTTCACAATGATGTAGGGATGCAAATTATCGATTAATTAATTAATTGTTAGTTGATTGCCTTATCGATCCACTTACGATTAATTGATAAGCAGCGTTTTCCACCCAAAATCCCAATGTTTCTTGAAAATAAAGCTATTTAATCTACAAATTAAAATAACAAATTGTAAAATTGTATTTAAATAAATAATAATTAAATTCTGTAATTCAAAGGTCATTTACATATTCCCATTATTCACGCCGCTCTTCACACACTCTTCACATGCACATTTCACGTGGGTCTCTTGTCAGTTGAATTGACGATTAATTGTGATTAATGCTTTTTAATCGATGTATCGTTTGCATCCCTACAATGATGCATACGGGATAATGCATGCCGCAGCATCCCTTTCCCCCGGAGTGGAGCGGCCACATTTGGTCATAAAGTACTGCTACAAGCTCCGTGCGATTTGTATGGGATATCAGTCAGTTACGCAGAATTAACTTGTTTTACCCGATACATCAAAGGAAAGGCAGAGAAAGAGAATTTCCCCTCACTGATTGAACTACTGGATGCATGCCCTGCCGACATTTTCCCCGGCATGAACGGCCTGTTGAGGGCCATCATTTGGCTGTTTACACAGTAGGGCGGTAAAGCGTCGCGTGACAGAAGCGATTTTTACTGGCGTTGGTGAAAATACATGGAAATATATCTGTCCTTCCACACCAACCGGCGGTAGTCGGGCGTCAGCGGCGCGGGAGCTGGCTCCGCTCTGAACTGGACTGGCCGCGCACGACGACGCTGTCGCGTGTGAAAGGCAGAGTAGAACACACCGGGCAAATCTAGGCAGATAGACCTCAATCGTCTCGCTTCCGTTCCGTTCCGCATGTCTGACGCCTTAGGGGTCTGACACACCAAGGCGGTAAAGCGTCGCGGAACGGCCACGCTTTTTACCGGCGTCGGTGAAAATACATTGAAACATATCTGTCCTTACACACCAACCGGCGGTAGTCGGGAGCCGGCTCCGCGCCGCGCTGCATTTGGAAAATAGAACTCGAGCGTATTTTTCACGCCGGCGACCGGCGGCGTTCCATTCAAATGAATGGCAAAGTAGCACGCTAGCTTTGGCTGTGGGGGGGGGGTTGAACTGGACTGTCCACGCACGACGACGCTGTCGCGTGTGAAAGGCAGAGTAGAACACACCGGGCAAAACTAGGCAGATAGACCTCAATCGTCTCGCTTCCGTTCCGTTCCGCATGTCTGACGCCTTACACTGCCCGTCACATCCTGCAGTGTTTAAAGACTGTTCCCCGCAACCAACAGGATCAAGACAAGGCTCAGGTCGTCAATGCTTACCGGACGTTTGAACAACCTGACTCTACTATACTGACGCATGAAAGAGAGCTCACGGACTCACAGAATTATGACAAAATCATCGCCATATTCAATTCCAAACCAAGACGACTCCACCTATAGGGCTACAGGTAGGCCTATTTCTCATTCTGATCAGTGTTGCCAAATTAGCTACTTTTTGACGGACCTGGCGACAAAAAAACTCATCTTGGGCCTTAAGCGACTTTTTGGTGCATCTGGCGACTTTTTAAAACCATTTTCATTTTCATTTTCAGTGACAAATTCATTGTTTTTCCACATAACTCTTGACTCTGCGCCGCTGTCAGAAGCGTTTCCCACGGTTAAGCAGGGCTGCAGATTAGCTCTGATCTCCAAAAAGTAGCTAGCACCGCCCATTTCTACTGCGGACGAAGGCACGTGGACACGTTTTCTGTAGATCAGCGCGACGTGCTTGACGTTGTGACGTCATACGCAACGCCATGACGTCATCTAGCGACTTTTCAGCAAGCCCATAACGACTTTGGCTGATTTTCTTTTGGCAACACTGATTCTGATTTCGAGTTGAAACTGGCATTGTTGACTGTGGGGTAGTCTGGACGCAATACAGTTAAGTCTGTGTGTGTGTGTGTGTGTGTGTGTGTGTGTGTGTGTGTGTGTGTGTGTGTGTGTGAGAGAGAGAGAGAGAGAGCATGTACAGCATATTTGAATGTTGAGTGTGGAGTGTGTTGGGAGTGAGGAAAGTAAGGACCTTGTGAAAAATAAATACCCACAAATGGAGTAGTTTTAGATGGGTGAGCCACATTCTACACATGCACTGTAACATGCACATGGATGACATGCACAAACGCTGAAGCAGGCTGTGAATTAACAAATCATTCAAATCATTCCAAGAAAGTGGTTCAGTAGCAAACTGGGTTAAGCTATCGTAGAGGCAATGGTAGATCGGCCAATAAAAGAGCCTAGAGGGCGTTTCTCGAAATTGTCGTAGCTAACTAAGTCAGCAACTTACTTGGTTGCAATGCAATTTCCAATTGGCAACCTACTAAGTTGCTAACTGGTTAGCAACGATCCTTTCGAGAAATGGGGTCCGGGAGTCCTCATTTTCCTAATAAACAATGTTGTGTGCTGGCTAAAAAATGCCTGCACAGTATCTATTAGCAGGTTTGCCACTTTCTGTTGGTTAACTTAGCCAGGTTTATCACTTACAGTTTCCATGATCTTGGAATACCCTACTGATGCATATTGTTAGCAACACACACTACGAACGCATTACACAAGCACTACAAACACTGGTGACAAACACACAGACACAGATACGCGCACACACACACACACAACACAGACAAAGAGGACGAGGGAGTGACAGTAAACGGCGTGACGTTAAATCACTGTCTGCGTACAAGCAAGAAGTCTGTGCTATCGACCAAACCAAAAGCATTTCTTGTTCAAGGTAATGTGCAGTGCATCTTTGCGAAAATGGTGCGGCTTACTATAGAGTTCACATTAGTTGTGGTGTTAAATGAAAATTCAAGAGAAAAGAGGGAAAGGGAGGATTATTCTTGGACGGGGAAGGAAGGGGGTAGGTGAGTGGATGATGGTAGCATATTAGCACTAGCTCTAGTGATGAGTTAACAGAACAGGAAGACACACCTTTGCTGCCCGGAGCCACTGGCTTCCTACCAGAAGTAGTGGGGGGAGCTTTTTGAGTTTTGGGGGCCGCAGCCTTGTTGGGTGCAGTGGCACTAGCAGAGGAGGGCGGTTGTCTTTTGGCCGGTCCTGTCTTCGCTGGTGCTGCTGGGGTTTTCCCTGGAGGAGGTCCACTTGGTTTGGAGGCAGATGGATGAGCTTTAGCAGCAGCAAGAGGAGCTTTCCTGGTGGCGGACTCTTGCTTTCTTGGCACTGCAGGTTCTTTTCTGGTTACAGACTCTTGTTTTTTTGGCACGGCTTGGTCTTTCTTCACTTCAGGTGCTTTTCTGTTGACCACAATTGCTGCTGCTGCTGCTGCTGCTCCTGCTGCAGCTGCTGCGGTGGCAACAGGAACTGTTGCTGGGGAAACGGTTTGCGCTGCCTGCCCCTTAGCTACAAGAACTTCATCGTCATCACAGATCTTCGGTGGCTCCCTGAGAGTTTGCGTTTCTACTTTCACAGGTGAAGCAAGTTTTTCCTTCAAAAGATGGTGCTCCTCTCCCTGAACGCTGCAAGAAACTGGAGACACTTCCTCTCGGACAGGACTTGGTTCTTCATCGTCTTCCACTTGCGTCTGTTCTTCTTCCTCCTCCTCCTCCTCCTCCTCCTTTCCCCGGTCTTCTGTCTCCTCCATCTCTCGCGCGCACTTCCCCCCATCTTCATCCTCCTCTCCATCTTCCTCTTCATCACTGAGTTCTTCCTGGACCACCTGACCCTTTCCCAGTTGGACAGCAAGAGGTGACTGCTGGTCCTCCTGATCCATATGCTCCTCTCGCTCTCCTCCCATCTGCTCCTCATGGTCTTCTTCCATCTGCTCTTCCTCCTGGTCCTCTTGTTTTTCGGTGGGCGAAAAGGGTGATCCAGGGTCCGCTCGACAAGAATCTGGGCTTTTGCTCTCCAACGGGGGAGTCTTGACGCCCATGTTTCCATTCTGCCACCCCTGAAGGCTGTGAGGAGGGCTGGCTGGTGCCGGAGGAGGAGAAGGCTCTGTGTAATCAAAAGACAGGACCCGCTGCTTGCTCTCCTCACAGGTGGCCTCTTCAGGCTTGAATGAACCCTCTGCACATTTGGAGAGCAATCTATCTTCCTCCTCTTCAGCGCTGCCATCGTCATCCTCATTTTTATCTTTCCTCATCTCTTTGCCCTCCTCCATGTATGCTGAGTCGCTGATCTTGAGCCTGGAGCCCAGTTCTTCTTCCTGAGCAGCAGCAAGCCGTTGCTCTTCGTGTTCCTCTCCTTCATCTTCCTCTTTCTCCTCCTCCTGGTCCTTTTCGCATTGCTTCCCAGGCTTCCCCATGTCCACGACATCCTCTTCCTCCTCCGAAGCACTCGGACTACACAGGTCGGCAAACTTGTCTGACGAACTTTTCTTCGCCAGGTTGTCAAATTCTTCTTTCCCAAACGCTCCAAGTGATGATGCTACTACGTCCCTTCCAGTGGGCGCTGCTGGCGAGGTTGGTGACTGACGACGAGGGCTGGCTGATTCTGGTCTGAGCTCTGCTGCTGCTGCGTTTGGGTCCTCTGAGGCTCGGCCAAACAGGACAGTAGTAGTAGGGATGGCTGCTGGGAGATCCTCCGGGCTGCTGAGGTCTGCTCTCGGCGAAGTGGAGAAGATCCCTTCTGATGTGTAGGAAGCACAACCACAGCCGCAACTGTGGGATTAGCTGAGACATTTATGACACCCCTCTCCTTCCAAGATTGGCTAATCTGAATGCAAATGTAAAAAAAAACATGGAAAAAAATAAGGAAATGAAAAGAATGGAAAGGAAAAGGAAAAAAGAAGCAACAGAAAAGACGGAACGAGACCAATAACCACATGAGCTATTAAATGACTACACAGCAAACCACTGTAGTGTCTTTTTGTTTAAATAAATGGTAGTGCAAGTAATGATTGTTCAATTATGCTAATCTTCCTGACACAAAGCATTTTATCACACATTGGTGTCTCCTCAGGTTTGCAAATTG
Source organism: Engraulis encrasicolus (assembly GCF_034702125.1). Taxonomy (NCBI): domain Eukaryota; kingdom Metazoa; phylum Chordata; class Actinopteri; order Clupeiformes; family Engraulidae; genus Engraulis; species Engraulis encrasicolus. The sequence continues at coordinate 43,026,611 of NC_085858.1, read as the reverse complement.
TGCATTCTACTCAATAAATGCCATCAGCAAACAATGTCTGTTGCATGGAACAATGGACAATTGAGACTATGAGGTAACGGATACTGGCAATATGAAATTCAAAAGCACTTGAAGGCTCTTGGGGGGGACACAAGTAAAAAAAAAATGGAATCAAAAACTAGCAAGAAAACAACAAAACTTGGGAGGACAACAGATAGCCAAAAACAAAAACATGGAAAATACAAGAGGTTCACAAGAGCAACATATACATATACATTTCCCCAATGCATTTATGAGAAAAGCCATGTGGAGAAATGAGCACTAAATGATGATGAGTTGATGCTGACTGCCATCTTGTTACCCCATTTGTAAGCTAGCTGATTTGATGATGCGGCCGGGGAGACTATACAGATGTGTAGGCTTGATGACTTCACAAACAGAGAACCATTCATCTTTGATGGCAGGTACAAGATTAATCACGCTTAACATACAACAGTATGTAAGCACTTGTTTTCCATCACTGCGCTATAGAAGCTAATTCTCACTTTATGCTAATTGTGTGACTTGCAGAGGTCAAGAATGCTGTATTCAAATTAAACAGTTCATTGTACTGTTTGAATATTGATTAAAGCAACACTCCACCATTTCTGGACTCGTTCTGGCTCGTTTTCAACCTTATTTTCAAGTTAAATGATTGAGTCTTACCTTTCTTCTGTTCTTTCTGCTCTCAGAGTCTCTGAGCAATGCAAATTCTTTTTTTTAAAGATATTTTTTTTTGTCTTTTTGACTTTATTTATGATAGGACAGTGAAGGTGGTGACAGGAAGCGAGTGGGTAGAGAGCGACAGGGAAGGGCCGGCAAAGGACCCGGGCCAGGAATCCAACCCAGGTCAGTCACATGGTAGACGAGTGCCCTACCGTTTCTTCCCCCAAGGTAACCTATATAGCTAAATCGTAGCAGCTTGCTGGTCCCATTATGATTCAATGATAATTGCTAGCCAGACTCGGACAACAACAGGAAGAACAGGAGAGAGGTAGAATTCAATAATTTAAGTCAAGGGAACTTGTGTGAGTTTATTTCCAGAAAAGGTGGGATGCCGATTTCAGACCAAAGAGGAAATCCACAGGCTTATAATAAATCTGTGTCCACTTTAAGGTTCACTGACCACTGCTGACAAACTCAGAATTATAATTAACTTGAGATTTTGCCTGAATATCCTACTTACAAATACATGTACCTGTGGGAAATTGAGAAGTGAGTCTTTGGGTTGAAGTCAAGGGATTGTGTCTATGTTCCCACAGCCCCGTGTTAGTCTATTGTTAGCAGACTGACAAACCTTGCTCGAGTTTAGTGAAATACCTTTACCAATACCTTTACCATTTTTTTTTCCTAAACAAAAAAAATGCTAAGTTGTGCCCAGACGAAAACTGTCCCTAACTCTAACCTCTCAGTAAAGAAATTTTTTTTTTTCTTTAAAAAAAAAAAGAGATTATTTAGTGTGGGAACATAGAGCTGACCCCAAAGTTTGAGTGCAGCGAAGATTTTAGAAATGAACAGTTGAAAATGGGACTACTGAGAGGGAAAAGAAGCCAGATGCTAATAGCTGACGTAAAGCTAATGGTATGTTGAATTCCTCTCCCTGCAGACGTTTTCCTTCTGCAGAGGGGAAGACGAGGTGAAGTGAGAAGTTCAGAGCACACTTCATACCTTCTCCTGGAGCTGGAGCTGCCCCTCCCATGGCTGTGGTAAAGAGAAGATCAGAAGAAAGACGAAAAACGTTATCAAACATCAAAGTCAAGAAAGGGGTTAGAGATAGGGGGATCAGAGATGTATGAAGTGCTAGGGTGCATTTCTCAAAAAAACCAAAACAAAAACAAAAACATTGTTGCTAAATACGTTTGCTACTTTGTTGTTTTCAATGCAATATCCCATTGACAACTACCCAAGTTGTTGGTTAAAAACTATGATTTCAAGAAACACAACCCTGGACATACTATGTCAAGAAAATAACTTGAGTAGAAGTACAAGTGTTCTTTTAATACCATACTCTATTAAAGTACAAGACATTTTAAATACTTCAGTACTTCCACTTTTCACTCTTTGCTGAAAACACTCAAATACATCATAACAACATTGCTATGACAATGCAAGGAGTCTTGGGTAACCGATTAAAGGTACACTGCAGGAAATGGTCAACAAAGGTACTGCAACTATCACTGGCGTAACTATAGGCGGTGCAGCCGCACCGGGGCCCGTGACCACTGGGGGGCCCGCGAACGGGCCCTCCGAAGTGGTTCGCGGGCCCCCCCCCCTTGTAGTTCTATGCCCGTTGATTACGAGTCGAGAAAAGAATAGACATTGTATCCTGAGCGCTACATTATCCTTTTGTCCAGACACTATTTATAGACCGTGTCAGACTCCCACAAGACGGTGGGAATTTAGAGCATTAAATAAATTGCAAATTGACACTTTTAGTTACTATATTGCTACAGGTCATTACATGGGCAGTGAAATTGTTCAGACAAATGTTTCAAATAGCAATAAAGGTAACACATGAACGCTATATTTGTGCATTTTATTTTTTACATTGCGGCCAGGGATTGTGGGATATATATTTTCATACACTATCATTGGCTGTATGTAAACAGGGAGCGCGAGTCGCCAGTGGTAACGTTCTGTTTGGAATTACCACATGATTGATTCCCTTACCAAATTAAATGCATGCTGGTCAGTCGAACGTGGACTCTTTTGTTCTCATCTTATCTATGTTGTAGTAGTAGGCTATGCGTTGTTGGCTTGAAGGCGGAATATAAAATGAGTTTAGTCACTTCATTCGCCAAGAATAGAGATGGCTACTGGCTAGCAAGAACATCCTATGGATATTAGACCTCCTTGGATATTATCTGAGAAGATTTCAAAGACGCTACGAAGAAGGTAAGGACAGGTTTCCCTATAATAATGTCCGCCGCGGCATTATATTGATTTCATATCACTCCTTCAGGGATTTTCCAATTGTTGTCACTTTCTAGTCCAGTAGTCTGGGTTCGGCAGGGTCTGGCTAAACGAAAGAGACGAGGCACATTTTAACGGTGTCCATTCTAGTTTGTAATCTGTGACAGCGGTATTGCTGTAGTTATTCCCAGCGTTGTAACTTAGTTGTGTGTTCTCCAATTGACAACTAGTTGTGCTGACTTGCTAACAGCACCTCCACTCCATGTTGATTTTATCATCTAGCGTTTCTCCTGTTAGCATTATATAAGTTAAGTTCTTCTGTTAGCTTGGCNATGTTACGAAGTGGACTCTGGAGTTGTCAGCTAGGGAAGGGGAGAAAGAAATTTAAATAAGTGGACGATTCTGTGTGCGTGTGTAGAGCTCTATCTGTGTATGTTTTACTGGTGGGCTGTCACCAATGTGTTGTCATGGTTGTCTTGGATGTTGTGTATCCACTCCTTGGTATCCACCCATGCACCGTCTCCATCTTTTCCCATGTTTTTGGTAGCCGGGACCGTCTTCCATAAAGCCCCCTGCACACTACATGCGGTAATACGAATCCGATTTGACCGTTAACCATTCATTGTCTATGGAGAACCGCATTCCGTATGCGGTTGGGGTCCGGACAGTCCGGTGCGGAAGAAAGTCCGCATCCGAGAGCCTCCGCATACGTTCAAATATTTCAACTCGTCCGGAAAATACCGTGCCTGACCGTGCGGTGAAGAGAGCTGTTGCTATGGTGATGATAAACACTTTAGGATTTCCCGCGGATCTTCTCAAAAATTAATAGATAAATATCAAAATTACGCCGTTTTAAGCTGTTAAAAACAGTGATAATGTCCAAACTTTGTCATTATTTAATCCACACTAGATAGGTGGACAAGAAAACAAGCAGTTATGATTTGATACGAAATTACGAAAACCAAATTCATCACCAAACACAGCAATACTTTTCACACATGATCTTTATCAGTAACACATTTCAAAAAAGTGAAACGAAGCGTTTTTAGTGTTCAAATAAAGAAGTTTGGTGGCATTTTATGCTCCGTCCGCCATGTTTCAAACAGCCACCACTAGACCTTGCTTGCGGGAGTTTTTCTGAGGTAATACGGTGTCCACTAGGTGGCCACCACTCCGGTGATGCGGTGACCGCATTGCCCAGTGTGCAGGGGGCTTAAGGGGACACCGTATTACCTCAGAAAAACTCCCGCAAGCAAGGTCTAGTGGTGGCTGTTTGAAACATGGCGGACGGAGCATAAAATGCCACCAAACTTCTTTATTTGAACACTAAAAACGCTTCGTTTCACTTTTTAAAAACGTGTTACTGATAAAGATCATGTGTGAAAAGTATTGCTGTGTTTGGTGATGAATTTGGTTTTCGTAATTTCGTATCAAATCATAACTGCTTGTTTTCTTGTCCACCTATCTAGTGTGGATTAAATAATGATAAAGTTTGGACATTATCACTGTTTTGAACAGCTTAAAACGGCGTAATTTTGATATTTATCTATTAATTTTTGAGAAGATCCGCGGGAAATCCTAAAGTGTTTATCATCACCATAGCAACAGCTCTCTTCACCGCACGGTCAGGCACGGTATTTTCCGGACGAGTTGAAATATTTGAACGTATGCGGAGGCTCTCGGATGCGGACTTTCTTCCGCACCGGACTGTCCGGACCCCAACCGCATACGGAATGCGGTTCTCCATAGACAATGAATGGTTAACGGTCAAATCGGATTCGTATTACCGCATGTAGTGTGCAGGGGGCTTTAACCAGCGTTGCATATTGTGCCGTTATTTGATGATGCCAAAGGACGCAAAACTACTTTGCAATGGCACCTTGTGTATGTGGGGTAGTGGAATATTGAAATCATTATGAAGGCATATTCTGTTGATTGTGCCATCTATCTTTTAAGTCCTTAGTGTTATTTTTTTATGAAGTTTAAACTGGGGTGCTTAAGATCAGCATGGTTGACTCCCTCGTCTGTGTAGCCTGCTGTCAGCAGGCACCGTGCGCTCGCAAGCACACACGCAGCCCCCTGTCCCTGTCTCAACCGGTCTCTAGACACATATTCCGAAAGCCTTTCTTTGCGTTTGTCCTGTTGTTGTTTTTTTGGGACAGATAACTTAAATACTCTATGATGTAAATGTGCACATCGTTGCAGCACTCACAATGCTGTTGCAATTGCAAAGAAAATAGCCCACCCTTTCACCCGTAATGGCTAGATAAAATATCCTAAAATTAGCACAACCTCCGGGGGCCCGTGCTGGATACTCGCACCGGGGCCCGTGACCGAGTTGTTACGCCGCTGGCAACTATGCTGCTCATTGAAACTGGGCTGCCTATAGCCAAATTTGTTCTTTTCATGAAAGTTTTCTAAGTAATGAACTATTATTTTCTAGTATGGTCCAAGTACAGCCATTTTTGCAGCTAAAAATGTCTATTTCTGGAAATTCAAAATGGCGGACCATGGAGAAGATCCCCCTTTTCATGTATGAAAAGTACAGTTTCTCCAGTCATAATGAATGCTTAGAATGTGATAGTCGTGGTAAGTATTCATGAAAAAGGTAACATTAGTGAATAGGTAGCATGAATTCTGGAAATAAACAACTAAAAATCTTACACAGTGTACCTTTAAGACGTTGGTGACAATAAGATTATAACATAGGTTCTGCATTACATGTAAGGCGTTAAACTTCTTAAGGACCACCTCCGCGGTAACTTACTCAGGCTTTAACTTACTTTTCATAAACTATGTACTTCAGTACATGCAAATGTATCGGGAATAAAAGTATTACATTCATCTTTTGTTCTACATCTATGCGTTACACATCTCAATATGATGCTAATGATGTAATTTTGTGTAGTAGACTGAAGTTAGGCTTATTTTCTACATTGTTGGCCCTACCGTGGCTCTAATGGTAGGGCACAGGGCTGCTATACCGGCGACCCAGGTTCAATTCCGGCCCGGGTCTAGTCATTTGCCAACCCTTCCCCATCTCGCTCCCCATTCCTTTCCTGTCTATCTCTCCTACTGTCCTATCATCAATAAAGTCAAAAAGACCCAGACAAAAATCTTTAAAAAAAAAAAAACTGCATTGTTTGAACCTTTGGTTGGCCCATCGCCTAGTCCAGCAGACACAGGGGGCATGCCGTTCTTCAAGGCCTGGATGTCGGCAGCAGCCGTCTCCTCAGCCGGCAGTGAGTAACCATCCTGCAGTTGGTCCATTGTCAGTTAGCGTCACTCAGTCTGGGAATCACACACACACACACACACACACACACACACAAGGCTGTCATCATGTTTTAGCGTACTATATTGCCCGCTAGTGCATTGGGCGTGTTGGTGCTTGAGGGGATGGGGGAGAAACACACACACACACACACACACACACACACACACACACACACACACACACACACACACACACACATCGCAGGTAGTCAAACAAGCAAACAAACAAACAGATACTTGGTGAGATGAAACCTTTTCAAAGATCTGTAAATGAGAGATGTTACTCTTAGCAGCACGACACCGACACCACACCACCCACATACTGCCTTCCTTCACTCAGTTTCATTTCGCTCCAGCAACTACGTCAGGTGACGCAGAAATAAAATACAGACTACTCATCCCATTGTACCATGTATAATGACTATGAAGGCTTTCTATGACCCAGTGAATAGAAATGCAGGTGGTGCATTATCCCCCTGGATCCGGTACCAACCACAGGGGTCACTCTTCAATCATTGTTCATTGAACTAGGAAGGATGAATTCAACAGTGATAGTCACAATGTCTCTGAGGCTAACCCCGCATGCCAACCAAAATCAACAATCACCACAGTCATCATCATTTCATAACAGCCTACCCATGCATAGACAGTCACATAACGTTATCAGTAGGACTACACAGGACAATACATATACCGGTATGTAATGTAATGTAATGTAACTACACAGTACACTAGCTCTGGCTTGGTCATTAAACAGGATTGAATTGACTCCACAGCTCCTTGTGTCTGGTCATAGAAATAATACATTTCAATTACAATTGTATTAGTTTTATGGTGTCTGGTCTCCTCTGCTCTGTGTACAGATCTGCCAACTAGCCGTTGCCAAGGACTTGTCTGTTGCCAGGTGTCATTCACAGCCCCTAGCGACAGGCCTGCATCTGTCTATCTATGCAGTCCACGGGCCAGACCAGGTACCGGTGCCAACCACTGGGGGTCACTGTTCACTTTTCACTGAACTGAGAAGGATGACTTCAACAATGTGAAAACTTAGAATATAGCCATTTAAACGATTACCAACCTCAGTATCATACAACACAGACAATTGCTTTAATCACGGTTTCAACCAGGATATGCAGTGAGTGTATAACACAAGTGTGTATACATAATGTAATTATATTCATGGGGTGGGATAATTAATCAGGTAATGACCAGTAACAAAGCAAACAAGGTTAGAGGCCTATCATTTCAAAACATAAACTAAGTATGTGTAGGAAAGTCAGTCACAACAACGGTAGATGTTTGCAACCTCAGGTGGTACAGGAATGCTAACTATTTTGAAACGACTGATTCTTGAAAAAAAAATCTAATTTATGAAGGAGGTAAAACACCGTAAATCTTTGGAAATGAACAACTAAACCTGCAGTGGCCCTTTAATGCAGGCTGCATAGGACAACCAAGGAGAGGCGCTACAGAGTAGCGGCCTACTGTGCTGCAGCAAAATGAGGTCTGTGTGCCAAGACCATGTGCATCACCATGCAAGGAAGGACAGATTACTACACGGGCCTACCGGGCACAGGCCCAGGGGCCCAAGAGCCAAGGGGGCCCTGAAGCCAAAGCCTTTGCATTACAAAAAACATGCAATTATTAGTCTATATTTGTGTTCTCGTATTATGTTTCAATTGCACTTTACACTCCTCTATTTTTCCTATATATTCCTATATTTTCGAGGGAGAAAACCCCAACCCCCCAACCACAAAGCCTTTCTACCATCTTTATTAAATCCTCAAATCTTTTGGAACCTTGTGGTACCACGGAGGGGGGCCTATTCTTGTTGTCTGGCCCAGGGGCCCATGGAGTCCTAATCCGCCCCTGTAACCATGCATGCACCGGGTGGCTTCACACTCACACACCCACTCCAATGACTTCCAGAGTACACTGCTCTCACAAACCCACGCACACACAATAGAGGGCTGCGGCCAGGGAAGTACTGTTGCTGAAACGTTTCACAGCATGTAGAATTATGTGTGTATGCTTCTAGCATACGCACAGGACAAAGGGAAAGACTATTGAAAGAGGCAAAATCTCCTCATAAATATAATCATCATCTTAATGTCTGATGTTTTCAGGCATTTTTTATCCACATTATTCCAAATAGAATGGTACACACTCATGTCTCACTACATGTCTATGCAGGAGGTTCTAAAGGGGAAAAAACAGAGACCTGCTACAGTTTGGGATGTTAAAAAAAATGATCTTTGGCTAAAATAGCTGTAAGCATCCTTCAATAAGCTAGTCTCAGAGGCACACAATCTGACTGCAATTAAATAACGGTGTTTACTGTCTATAGTATCAAACGTGATAAGCCTTGTCCAGTTAAATGTTTATAAACGATAAGGCATTCACACATTCTCATGGGGTGGTTTGAAAACCAGAGGTGGCTTTATAGATGATGGAAGCAGTCGTCCATTTTTCTTACATTTCCCCAGTTTTTTTCCCAGACGTGATTTGCTAAAGAAAAATCTGAATTAGGGTGGTGCAAGGAACCAAAACAATCGCTGTTTTATCATACTTACAATTGCAATGACACAACACAATACCCATGCAATTACATACAACAGTTGCTAGGTTTTCAAAGAGAACACTGGCAAGCGGCATGGAAGAACGTGAGCGCTCGCGATATGGGCGTAGCTAGAAGATGGAAGACACGCGGCTGTGGAGTTCGCGCTGTTGAGGCCCATAAAACGACTATTTTATTCGCAAAATAACAGATACTGGACAAGTATGTACAATTTTGGGATCCGTTTTCCGATTTGTTATTGTCATTCTTGAATCTCGCTGAAAAAAATGGGAACGGTGTGTCCTCTGGCTAGAATCATGTCACCGACCCAAAGCACCCGGCTAATCACTGCACAGCTGCAGTCTATAACGGTTAGGTAGCACATAAACCACAAAACAACATTATGAAGTTTTGTACAGCGTTTCCTCATCCCACTGCCAAAGATGATGGGCAACCACCCCATTGTTTAAAGGGCGCCGGGCCACGTTACAATCACCGTATAAACGTCTAAATAGATTACATTTCACAACGTCCGCATGTATTTTCTACATTTTGGAGCAAAGACTATTTGACAAAACAGCCAAAGCCAACACCGACAGTAGGGATTCGCGTGCCAGACAGAAAACACCCCTAGCAACACCCCAAAACCAGCGTGCACCAAGTAACCGGTCTGTATGATCATGAAACGTGTCCTTACCAGAAAAGGTACTCTTTGGTGATTAAACCAAATACTGGGTTTAAAAAGATGTAGGAATTGACCACAAAATGACGACAGTATTATGCATAGACCTTTGTTTGCCGCTCGTCTCGGCTGTGTAATCTGGCGTTCACACAGATTCCTCTGACAGAAATCTAGGAGGAGTCCTGCCAAGTAGACTAGACTAGGTGCAGTCCCTTTAACAAAACAGCATCAGCATCAGTACCACTGACTCGACTCGATGCTGCACCACACTCACGCTACCCCATGAGCACCCCATGGCTAACAGAATACTCCCTTTATTGCCTTGTTAAGTTCAATGCAACAAACACCGCGTTTAGACAGTCGACATACTACACAAGAAGTCTCACATCGAGAGGGCGCAGTCTCTGGAATCTTCGTTCAGATTACCCGCCGGCGCAAATATTCCTATCGCTCGTAAAGTCCTCCCTCAAGGATAACCCCAATATATCGCGCAGTTCAGTAGGCTAAAAGACAGACTGTCGGATTTTAAAACTTGCCCTTTTTCTATGAAGGGTAGATTCAAGACCTCATTCCACACCTCACAAGGACATAATCTCAACCGGTTACCCTCAATATGCTAGACTAGCTTTCTGGTAGCCTATGGAAACCCGAACAAAAGAGATGCATGTGGCCCCTGACAGTTGTTTAACAAATAGACATAGCGTTCATTTAAGACAGCAAAGAAACCAACACTGAAAACGTGATTTCAATCTGCACCTCATAAAGGTCAACCTTTAGAACTAGCATCTTAACGCAACAAAGAATGCAGTTGAACACTGCCAGCATCTGCTAACAGTTTAGTTTTATCCACTTTCCAAAATGATCTACTGGTACATAGGTTTCATGCCGAAAACGTGGTTTGCCTAGCTTTATTGAACTGAAAATTAGCTCAATCAACTGTGATTTAGTTTGTGACAGTTGGCATGCCACACGCCCAACGAGGGAAAATTTGCGTTTAGGCTACTGCATCATGCAGTGTGTGACTTCATGTCACGGAGAAAGCTGCATTTTTTGTCGCAGTGGTCCGGTATCACGTCAAAAGCCGCAGAGTAAGGAATTTGATACAGTGCATGACATATTCATTACCTTCATCAAGAGTGAAAATGTAGGACTACTACATTAGTTTTTAAACTTTAATATCTCCTACCTGGTTGCAGGCAGCTACTCCAAGTTGCAGTCAACCCGTCCAGGAAAAAAGGATTCATCACCTGCCTGAAGTATGAGGGGGCGCCAGTGAGTTCTCTGGTTCTGGGGGACACAACGAACAATGTTATAAATAACCTTTCACTCTTAATAGGCCTATAGTTAAAGTCAAAACGTTCAAAGTTTTCCAACAACCATCAAATTTCATCTGAAGAACTGAGGTCTGCACTACTCCAGGATTATGATGGGTGTTTTTATAGGCCTATCCTTGAGGAACGCTTGGATTGGATTGTAGGCAGGTGGCCTGATTTTGCCTGAGTAGCAAAGCCGAAGGTGTTGGGCCTACGTCACTAGGAGGGCATCAAAGTTCTTCCTAAAAACAAATCTCCGAGGGCATAGTCTCTCTAGGCCTATTTAGGACACTTAGGGGTTATTATCTGAAAGACTCAGCAATATCATCTTAATAAAGGTTAAGGTTCATGGGCCACATACTACCAATTTGATTTCAAGTTGCAACTTGGACCAGTGACGTAATTGCAAAATATCACAACTTTCTGCTTCAGACAGCAAAATGGGTCAGGCCCAGATCTGTGACAGATGTTGGCAGGCACTTGGGCCAGGTCCGCAATCCTGGTCTGGCCCGGTTTCTTATTTTACAATGGCGCTGAGCTGGAACAGGTCCGGATTATGGATCCGGACTGGATCTGGCCCAGGTCCGATCCACATGTTTGGAATTTGTGGCCGACCTGGGCCAGATCTGGCCCAGGTCCGTAATACGCATCTGACCATGATCTGGCCCTGATCCGTAATACACAGTTGGGGCTCATCTGGCCCATATCCGGACCTTATCTGGGCCTGATCCGGATTAAAGGGGTATTTAAAGGCATATGCCATTATTTTGGGGCTTAATACAGTTAAAATCATTGGCTGGGGTTTATAAAGGTGGTAAAGTGTCTTATTTTTCATGTGAAGCGTTGTCTTGCTTTAAGACAAGTTAAAAGATGGAGTATGTCGCTAAGCTAGTGAAAGTCAATGCATCCATGTAGCATTGCTACATGCTACACGGATCCATTGACTTTCACTAGCTTAGCGACATGCTTCCTCTTCTAACTTGTCTTAAAAGAAGACAACGGCTTACATGAAAAATAAGACACTTTACCACCTATATAAACCCTGGCCAACGATTTTAACTGTATTAAGCCCCAAAATAGTGGCATACCCCTTTAAAGGTGGACGTGGAATATTTTTAGTTGTTCATTTCCAGAATTCATTATGCCCATTCACAAATGTTAACTTTTTAACAGATATTTACCACCACCAAAGTATTCAACATGACTGGGAAATTTGCACTTTTCATACATGAAAAGGGGGATCTTCTCCATGGTCCGCCATTTTGAATTTCCAGAAATAGACATTTTAGCTGCAAAACTCACTACACTTTGGTATTCATGCAAAAATCTAAATTAGCAGTAGACAGCACAGTTTCAATGAGCACCATAGATGCAATAACTACTCTGGCCACAATTTTACACAGTGCACCTTCAAGCAAGAGCAAACAATGTTTTTAAAAAATGAGCTGCTTACAAATTATGCATTTTAGTATTCTTTATTGTTTTGTTTCTTGTTGGGTGTGTGCCAAAGCGGTCGGCTGCCAGATCCATCTCCACATTTTTGATAGCGTTCATCTCTCCCTTGTTGCCTCTTCACACTGTAAGATATTAAAAAGCACACAAAGCAGAAGGGAAACGTTAGACTTAATGCAGATGTATGTGCAGGCACAAATTACATACGATTGTGAATGAACTGACACATACAGGTGCTGGCCAAAAAATTAGAATATCATGAAAATGTTTATTTATTTCCATAATTCCATCAATGTTACACTTTCATAGATTATAGATTCACGACCCACATTTTAAACTATGCCAATAATTTGTTTATTCTTGCATATTTTTGGCTTCAAGAAACCATGAATTAAGTAACTCACAAAATTAGAAGATTGTGATGAAATCACCATTCTCTTCAGAAAAAAAGAAACGGGTCATATTGTCATATCAAATCAGTTAAAATTCTCGACTTTCTAAATAACATGTCAATGTTTAATATTTGGTTAGAAATGTAATCGCCTTAATCACGGCAATGATGTATTTAACATTTCAGTCAATGGCACACATGCTTGACAGCATCAAATGCAAATTTGTTTATCATGGTCTCATCAGAGTCAAACAAACTAAGGATATGGGTTACTGGAACCATGTCCTCTGATCTAATGACATCAAGATAAACAAATTGGCTTTAGATGGTGTCAAACATGTGTGGTGGTAAAAAGCGATGTGTACAAAGGAAAGTGCCTCATGCTGAAAGTCAAGTATGGTAGTGGGAGTGGCATGGCTTGGGGCTGTGTGGGTGCCATCAACAGTAGGAAGCTGAATTTCACCAAAAGAAATATGCTTGTCAACATGTACTGTAACTACTGAAACAGATCATGATACTCCCTATAGGATTTCATTCGAATCTCACACACATCAATTATAGCCAGGTGCAGACTCAAAATGTAAAAGTTAAATGCAAGGCAAAGATAAAACGCACAACAATGACCTCCCTTTAAATCCCTTTAAATTTCGAGACAATTCAGGCCAACACGGCCCCTTCTCAGACACTATGATAGGCGTGTACTCAATTTTGCACCAGCATAATTTCACAAAAAGGGGCAAATATGTCATTTAAGTTATACAATTGGCCTTACTTTTCTTATGTAAGCTCAAAAGATGTTGTATTACACTTACTCTATGAGCGTTTTGGGAATAACTTGTGTGTTCAAAATGTTACTTTTCAACAAGGGTATACTCATTATTGCTGTGCACTGTATATTTGAATAATTTCTTAAAAATGTGGGAACATGGAGCAGCAGGAATAAGCTGTGGGACCAATGGGCTGTGGGAACATGACCCCGTACACAGAACATACAGTCAACCTAGCCAAGTAGACAGTAGGTATTCCATCCACTTTTCAGGCCAACACAGAACAGCATCAGGCAAGTTCTGGTTAAGTGTTGTACAACAAGTGTGTGTGTGTGTGTGTGTGTGTGTGTGTGTGTGTGTGTGTGTGTGTGTGTGTGTGTGTGTGTGAGAGAGAGAGTAAGTGAGAGTGAGAGAGTGTGCACACCAGCATGCATGGGCTTTAATGCATAACATAAAAACAACTTACTTAATACATTCTGATGACGTCCGAGGGCTTCTTGAATATGTAGTGAGGCCGACCCAGCAGAGTAGAAGTCCTGTCCTTTCATTTGAGTCCTACAGCACAAAAAGAATAAATAATTATGAATAATAGTTATTGGGATTTCACTGTGAAAATATTTAGTACAATTGGCATCCATGTTTACAATTAGTTAAGTTTATTGGTTTATTTCATCAGGGACCATGTGCAAAGTACATTAGTTACATAGTAAAAAAAAAAGATGACCTGCACCACATTATAGCTAAAAGCTAATTTCCATCTGCATTCCCTGGGCAGGTAAGAAAACATATAACACACACACACACACACACACACACACACACACACACACACACACACACACACACACACACACACACACTAAAATATGTCATATGCAAAAACTACCATATGCTCAGTGTCAAAACAGGTATGTGCAAAACTATTAGTGGTGACCAGACTGGGTACATGAAAGCCATTTCTTCACTCCAAGTGAGAATGAATAAAAGTTTGTAATGCCTTTTATGTGGGTGGGAAGGGCATTCCATTATTTAGTTGCTCTGCAAAAACAGATTGTTCAAATTTATGCTATTACCTGGCTTGGGAGGCTACTATTTCCTCTGGTGGTAGATCTAGTTGTTCTGCTAATTTGTTCAGAGCAAGGATGGATAAAAGTTTTCAGAGGTGGTGGAGCAGAATTGTGAATCATTTTGTGCACAAGTTGCACAGCAGAATATAGAATTAGGTTGTCAAAACTGAGCAAGTAATATTTGTCCAGTATGGCACAACACAATGGTGAAATTGAGACGTCTGTCCAAAACTTTTAAGATTTCATGGTAGTCTTGTTAGCCTGAGACCAGCTTGACATACATTAGTGTAAATGAGACATTATCAAGCCACTTACATATGTCTCAGCAGGATCAACAGTTAAAGAAGTTAAATTGTCAGCTCATACACTCACATGACAGTCCAAAAAGGTGTTCAGTGGCGGCTTCTTCTCTCACTTGCAGCTTCATACACATCGAGCGATGTTGATGCCAGGTCGATCAAGGAATGACTGTGCCTACTGTTTACAATTCTACCCAAAGCAAAAAGAAAAAGAAACACAAAAAGGTTGAAAGTTTGTCATAGAAATACATAGAACATACAATAAACCTATTCAAGTAGACAGTAGGTATTCTTTGCACATTCAGGCCACCAAACAACAGCATCAGGCAAGCTCTTATTGAGTGCAGTACAACAAGTGTGTGTGTGTGAGTGAGAGAGAGAGAGAGGGGGGGGGGGGCGTGCCAGCATGCATGGGCTTTAATGCACAACATAAAAACAACTTACTTCATACATTCTGGTGGTGTCCAAGGGCTTCTTGAATAAATAGTGAGACCAACGCCGCAGAGCAGAATTCCTGTCCTTTCATTTGTGTCCTGTAGCAGAAAAAGAATAAATAATTATGAATAATAGTTATTGGGATTTCACTGTGAAAATATATAGGCCTAGTACAATTGGCATTCATGTTTACAACTCTCGGCTCATACCTTCAAATGACAGTCCAAAAAGCTTTTCAGTGGCGGCTTCTTCCCTCACTTGATGCAGAGGCAGCTTGCTTCATACACATCGAGTAGGCCTAATGCTGGTGTCAGGTCGATCAAGGAATGGCTGAACCTACCGTACAATTCTACCCAACCCAAAGCAAAGAGGAAAAGAAAGACAAAACAAGTCCACGTTTTGCATACAACATGCATGCATGAGCTTTAATTCACAGTATTTTGATGAAGCCTAATCCATGTTATAGCCTATATCACAATGCAGTTATTAAACTAACAATACGACCATTTAGGATTTGTGTAAATAGGCTACAACAATCAAGGAGTTACAAACTGCGTGATGTCAAATGAATTCAGCTCAAGGTGAGCTAATAGCACAACACAGAATGTTTGCTGTCGGCGGCACAACATGGATACGGTGATTATTAAGCCATCAGAAATTGATTGAAAATAATCGAACACATCATGTACATCACACTCGCACCTATACCTAGCTTTTTTGGCGAATGTTATACAAATCACAGCGGTCCTAGTTACAGAACTATCGGTAGTGCTAGTCGACTAGAAACTACCTTTGTTTCTGTCCCGTGTTGATGGGGTATGTTTGGGATGTTAGCTTCATAAAAGATTATCACCATTACTGCTAATGCCGCTAAAATTGACTCAAATAGCCCGATCATGACACATTTTGAGTGGGTTCATCAAAAGCTTATGATGCCACAGCCCGCCAGCCACAAAGACAGCAGCAAGTTAGCGCGATGCTGCGGTGTTATGATTCAGTGCTCGGCCAAGCCAGAGTCATCAATGGCTCTGGGCCAAGCTATTTCACGACACAACAGAGGAGGTAATTAACTCACTGGACTAAAACGCTGAAATAGTAGTGGCGACGGCGTGTGAGTGTATTTTACTTCTACCATAGTATTAAGTTAAATAATTACTTACCATCATTGAATGATCAAGTCACGACAGTGCAGTGTTGGACGAGACGCGACACAGGCAGATAGTTGAGTTCAGCTGAGGTAAACTGAAGAACGGTCTCTCTCTCTGAGGGTTCCAAAGTGACAGTTGGGGAACAAATTCAGTTTTGGCGCGTCCGGATTGCTTTATGTGGCCCGCACCCGCCACGCGCCTTCAAATCGGACTGAATTATTTTATAATGGCGCGTCCGGATTGCTTATGTGGCCCGCATCCGCCAGGAGCCTTCAAAACTGACTGTCAAACTACTGGTCCGGATCGGAGCTGCCGCTGATCGGCAAAATGACTGTGACTGCTATGCGGATCTGCTGACTTGAAAACGGACCCGGCCCAAATCTAATTGCTGTCTGGGATAATAGGCCTATCAATCATCTTGAGGTAGAAATCAGTGGG
The DNA here is from genome assembly GCF_034702125.1 of Engraulis encrasicolus. Taxonomy (NCBI): domain Eukaryota; kingdom Metazoa; phylum Chordata; class Actinopteri; order Clupeiformes; family Engraulidae; genus Engraulis; species Engraulis encrasicolus. Next base: position 43,009,855 of record NC_085858.1, on the reverse strand, counting down.
TAGGCGTATATCTAGGGTGACCATCTCCGTGACAGGAAAAAGGAGGACATATATTAGGACTGGGGGGTTTGGGGGTCCTCCCCCAAGAACATTAGCGTTTCTTAGATGCAATGCATTAATGCATTGTTGTCCTGCTTAGTGCTGTGCCTTACGCCGAACAAGGCACTGAAAAGAAGGACGGTCCTCCCCAAAGAAGGACGTCTGGCCACCCTACGTATATCAGAAACACTGACTGTAATGGCGAGCAAAAAAAGCAAATTTATTATCAAGTATTGAAAACATGAATTCTCAGACACCTGCTGCACCTGTGCACCTGGGCTGTAGATTTTCTTCTTTTCTGACATTCTTACTTTTTTTTTCTCTAGGCCCAAGGATGTTGAACTCAGGCTGGTGGCCACTTCTGGCCTGCGGAGTCATTTCATTTGGCCCCCGAGATACATTTCAAATGTTACAGTTGGCCCACATATGAAACTTCGTGCATCACAGTATCCTTTGTTTCATGGTGCACAGCACACCCAAACGAGTCTGCCACAGCATGATGTTACGGCCACCATGTTTAACTGTTGGAGGCTATTCACAACATTTGGGCCTATTCCTTTCTTCACCTAACAGAGGCAACATCCATGCCCTTATGAAAATGGACCATGGGTTTACTGTAGTAACCATGGTTTGTCGAAGTACTCTGAACCAACCAGTATTACTGTAGTATTACTATTATTATTATAGTATTAGCCTACTATGGCTTTTTCCAGCCTGGGTTGTGTCTATGGTTTAACCATAGTCACAAACCATGCTCAAAAAAACATGGTTAATTGTGGGTTTCATGGTCACCCAAAAAAAACATGAAAACTTGTTTGCAGCCGTGGTGTAATGGTTAGGGAGTTGGACTGAAGATCACAGAGTTGCAGGTTCGAATCCCACCCTTACCTCTCCCTACACCTCCATCCGTGACTGAAGTGCCCTTGAGCAAGGCACCTAACCACACATTGCTCCAAGGACTGTCACCAATATGTGCGTTGGATAAAAAAAGCGGCAGCTAAGTGTAATTTAATGAATAATTATAAACCGTGGTAAAAAACGGTTCGTTTTCAGAGTAGATTCTTTAAGTCAATTTTATAGTTAAAGCTACTCAAACCATAAACTGTGCCAAACCATGCTCAAAAAAACATGAAATCATGGTTTACCATGGTCGATATTCGTAATCCAAAAAAGTCCAATTAAATCGGTCACTTTTATCAGTATGATAAGATTTTTATCAGTTCTGTCAGAACCATTTTTGTCAAGAAACACAAGAGAAGATTCTGAATGAAATGTCTTTATTGTCCCAATTATGAATTACATTTGGTGGTATGGCTGTGTTCAGAAGAGCCCCCCTATTTCCATGAGCACCATGAAAAAACAGAGAATTAGGGGGCAGCAGCAGTTAGGGAATTCTTGCCCCGGCCGAACAGGGAGAGATGAATAAAACAGAGCCAGATACAGATACAACATGTAAAACAGAGCCAGGCAACATGACAAGAACATCATGCCATGTCATACACGGCAAGGCGGAGCAGGGGGGAGGAGGTGGGTAGCAAAAACCAAGCAGTGTACTGTTGAGGGAGAAAGGGGTGAAATTTAAAGGGGTAGGCCTGTGTGGCCAATCGCTTGGGAGGGAGGAAAAATGATCAGCAGAGGGGATATCAATTAGTAGGGAATGAGAGGTGAGGCCTGGTCAGAATTGATGTTTAAACACTCAATTTCTCCCCCTTCAGCTTCCCTGTGTTGACACTACCTTGTGTCACAGCCCTGCTGTCATCACTGCAGGCAGGGTTTGAACACATAACAACACAAGGGGTGCATTCCAATATGCGACCTTGCATCCTCCACTTGTGCTTGTGGCCTCACCCCGCCTCCTGGCCCCTCCTCCATGTAGAAAACAATTAAGTTTCCCCGCTGTCAGCCTAGCCAAAATTTTTTGGGGAACTACTGTATTGTACATTCACCATCCAGTTTGCAAATGAGAAAATTACCGGTACTTTACAATTGAGCTCTATTGTAATATAATATTGAAATATAATGCTGTTGTCAGTGATGTCATCATGACATATTACTTCCTGGTACGAGGCCACAAGCACAAGTGGAGGAAGCAAGGTCGCATATTGGAACGCACCCTAGGTGACTGCTCCCCACTAATGTTTCTTTTCAGGCACTGATTGGATGACTCCTGGGCCTGCCTTTAAAATGTGCTCCAGTGTATTCATATATCAGCCTGTTTTTGTTTTTTAATTATTATTATAACGGACCAATACCACAGGTACAGAAAGGATATTAGCATGCATTGACCACCAGAGGTCTCCCTTTCCCCATGGTAAAACAAAACAACACAAGGACAATAATGAAGTGAAAGCCAAAAGCCCACCTGGAAAATTCCAACTCCCATTGTCATTGTGATACAACGCTCCACACAACGAAAGTGCATTTATGCCTCACCCGTGCAAGGGGGCAGACCCCAATGGTGCCCCAAGGGTGCGGAATGGTACTGTGCTCAGTCATGGGGGAGGATGGGGGAGAGCATGAGAAAATAACTTTCCCCACCAATTTGGCAGGTCGGGAGTCAAACCGTCAACCAAGCACTAACTTTACTTTGCTCTGCTTTGGGTTAAGCCAGTGGTTTTCAAAGTGGGGGCCAGGGACCCCTAGGGGGCCGTGAAGGGGTGCTAGGGGGGCCGCAGCAGGTTGGAAGAAAAAATATAGCTAAAAAATAATGATAATTTATTAGTTATTTATTAATTATGAATTAATGTACACCAAAATAAGCAAAAATAAGGTAAAGAATATTCCCCGTTAGTTCAGAACTGCATTATAATCTAGTTCAGCTCTAAATTGGGTATTTTATATATCCCAATGGGGCACTGACACACAAACAGAGACTATGGTTGTGAAAGAGATAAAAAAATAGTGTGGCACGGCCTATGTCAGGGGGGCCTTGGCTGGAATTTATCAGTATATGGGGGGCCTCGTCATGGTAAAGTTTAGGAAACCCTGGGTTAGGCCACCTATTGTCCAGTCCATCTTATTATGGGGAAGTTCTAAAGCAGACAGATTAAGAATGTCACTTACAGAGTGATTTACAGGGTCATTTGTCCCGGGCTCAGGTATAGAGGGGGCACTTAAGCTCAGTTGTATCGTACTGTGCCCACCATGCCAACTGGAGCCTGAACTGGTCGGCAGAGTTTGAAACAACACACAACGCATGGCGTGTTATTTCAAAAAAAGGGGGGGAGATAGGCATAGTCTTACATATGTGAGTGGCCATTTGGAAAATAACTGATGGACTGGTTGAGGGCTGTGCGGCCAAAAAACTGATGGTTGGTAGAAGACATGGAATGGGAGACCGTTGTCTCCGGGCTGGTAAAATAACTTTGGCTGAAGGTCTGTGTTTAAAAAAATAAATAAAAAAAGTTGCAATGAACTTGGACATATTGGTGGATTGTGGAATGCATACTTGTCCACAAGGATTTGGACCAAATGCCAAAAAGCAAATTGGTAAGGTTGGTATAGGGCCTACATACAATTATGAGCTGGGTCAACGCTCTGACCCATTGTGCTGAGGTCAGTGAGAAACTAGGCAAACAGTAAGCCCTGGACCAACGCTACGAAAATGAAGATTTTGCACGTTGCAATATAGACCATATTACGATAAACTAACTAGGTCTACTTTGGTGTCATATTTCTCCACACAGGTTGCAGATGGAAGAGGAACCAACGAGACAGGAGACGAGGAATTCAAATGGGCTCCTTCCAAAAGCTATTGAGCGAAAGTAGACCGAACCGCGGTCTTGTTTTTCTGTTTGTGGGCACTCAAACCATTGAGTAATGGCCCCATGTGACAATCATGAGGTGAGGATGATGAGTAATTGCCCATTCTTTTTAGGAGAGCCTACAGATGTCATCAAAACATTGTCGTGAGACAAGCTGAAAGCCAGTCTTTTGATAATTGATTAACTGATTGCTTATTTTCCTTAGAGAAGGAGTCTGAAGTCCAAAGAGTATACAGGAAGAACAGCATCGTGCATACCAACTCCTTGAAGTATCATTCTTTTTAGGGCACAGGATGCGGTGATGTAACTCAGAAGCGAAACTATTTAACTTAATGCTTTTAGGAGGCCTGGAGTAGGTGACAATGACTAACATTGGTTTTCAATCCTTACAGGACAAAGGGCCCACAAAGATGTCAAAAGAATGTGTTGGTTGTATGTGTATTGTTTAATCAAAAGTACAGGACTCAGGATGTCCACAGATGAGGTCACGGGACCTAGAGTGATCAAACCAGCCCCCAAGGACCACCTCCAGGTGAGGACAGCAGATTACAATCGATACAGCATAGGCACATTCTTGGTTACCTAACAAATCACAAAATTGCTTACACATAACCACACCCATACACACACAAACCATAAATACCAACACAAAGGGCTAGTCAAGAGTTCCTAATTTCATTTCACCCGAACTCAATAAGTGTTATTGGTCAGGGCGAGAGAGAGTTAGATGCTTCTGTTCATTTTTCTGTAGGCCCTAGTAGACTCAGCAGTTCTGGAAAGCTGTAGTGTCTACTGTGTATGGGCCATTGCTGGATAGTACCAGTGGTGGTCATTTTGTTATTTGATAATTTTAGAAAATAAATAGATTAATTTGACTTTTGGAGTTTTTGATTCTTTTGACTCGGATTTTGAACACGCAAGAAGTGTAGACCAAGACGGTGAACTTCAACAAGTTGTAGCCTATAACGTAAAAGTAGAAGTATACAGATGTAATTACAACACCAGAAGTATCATTACTTGCTTTCAACTATATATATGTATATATGTATATATATGTAGATATATACTATATATATATCAACTTATAATATCATAATACTAGCTCTGTAATTACATCTGTAGGAGTACTTCTCCTATTACTTTATACAACTTGGTAGGTTGTGGGTTCGAACTAGCATAACCATGACGCAACCTGGGTCCACATGGACAGCTGCAAGCATGTGATATAGGCCTAAGTGATGTACAGTGAACCACAGCACCTCCCTACTCCATTTACTAATCTGAAACCAATCACTGTCTTGCACCAAAAGGTGGTGTGGTTTCCAGTTGTTTGAAAGGTGAAATAACAAGTTAGTGGGGGAAGTAATTAACCAGTGCTCTCCCCCATCCTCCTCCACGACTGAGGTATCTTGAACATGGCTGTCCTGCCACACGGTTCCCTTGGGTTCCGTTTGGGGCAGCCCTCTTGCATGGGTGAGGCATAAATGCAATTTTGGGTGGTCAGGAGTTGAACCAGCAACCTTTGGGCAACGCAACAAGCGTGACGCCTCACTGCTCAGCCAGCGGAAGTTTCCACATTTTTTCCCTTTTTTTTTGAACATTTATTTTTTGGTCTTTTTGACTTCATTTATGATAGGACAGTGAAGGTGGTGGCAGGAAGCGAGTGGGGAGAGAGAAACGGGGAAGAGCCGGCAAAGGACCCGGGCCGGGAATCGACCCCGGGTCAGCCACATGGTAGACGAGTGCCCTACCGGCGTCTGGCCACGGCAGGGCCTGAAGTTCCCAAGTTTTTTACTGAGAATATTTTCGCCACTAACCACCTCCCATACGCCGAACAATGTGTCCCTTAGTATTGCTAGAATTTTGTGTGAAATTTACACGACAAGTCAATGCATTCATTAACCATACAAGTTAATAGACCTACAGTTAATTGTAGAATTATGACATTTTTGGGGTTTTTTTAGTTTTTGATGGAATTTTTAGTCGTGTTCGTTACACCTATTATTCCGCTGTAGAGTAAGAGGGTTTTAAGTTTTTTTTTTAATTTAGTGTATACACCAGTGATTTTCAAACTGTGAAACGGGGCCCACAAGTGCAAAGGGACCCCTAGTGGACCTTGAAATGATTTTCTAAAGATCACAATCACAGTTTTGTGTGTGTTGCTGTTTATTTGAACGTTATTGTTTATTGGGTGAGAGGTGTGAGTAGGCCCCAAGTAGGAAAAGGTTGGGAAGGACTGGTATATTGTCTAGCCCAGGGGTGGGGAATATGTCTTGAGGCGGGCCGTTTGTGGCACTTGAGGACGTTTTATCTGGCCCCCGATATAATTTTAATGTTATTCAGCTTCACATGAAATAATAGATATATTTTGTAATGGAATCCTAGAAAATTCACTTGCAATACAATTCAGTTATAGGCTATTAGGGGGAACTAGAGAAGGTGGGGTCTGTTCAAAAGGTGACTGCCTTCAATAGGCCTAAAGTGAAGGGGGAAATCCTGGTTTGTGTTCATAGTAGGCTACGGCCCTCGGATGAATTTGAAGTGGCCCTTCGAATGAAAAAGATTCCCCACCCTTGGTCTAGCCTTCAGATGTAGTTACAACAGCGGCAGCCAGGCAAGGCGCCCTCTTCTTGAGCGCAACGTGAGCGCGTGAGCTGCGCTCATTTGGTCATATACTTAAAGCGTGCACGTCAAAGACTTGACTAATGCGCATACTCACGCTCATAGGAATACGTGTTAACTCTTCTACCCTTCACTCTTGAATTGAGAGTGTCGTGCTAAGCAGCGTGAAACTACGGACATAGACGGAGAGGTAGCTGATTCCATAATACAACGGTTACTACCGACGCTGCGTCGTGGAGGAGAGAATTGTTTAGGTGGGCATTATAAGCTAACCTTCATCTCCGCTGCAGCGGTCGAAGTTATCGTTTAAGTATCACCAAGGTCAACTTTCTAGCTAGAGGTCCGCTACGGTGCTCATAAGACACTGGGTGGTGTCGTGGGGGAGATACACAACCACCGCTGAGGAAGGATGGAACAGGCGTATGGCGCGGGCAAGGCTGGCGGTGCCTTCGACCCCTCGACGTTCTTTATGCAGCCCCAGACTATCGTCCGGTTATTATGTTGGGTAAGTCCCGTGATGGCAGATTAGTGGTGCGTGTGCTGTCCAGATTCCCTTCTTTGTGTAAAAATAAATAGATGGGCTACTTCTACGGACATCTGGCACACAGTAGTTTTTACGCGCACATGGATCACAATGTTTGGAGCACCGTCACCGCATTTTTGCTCTTCGAGAGACTTGCTATCTGACCAACCTGTTGCTTGTTGAATACACCTTCTACTGTGTGTTGTTGTTTCTGCTGCTGCATTAAGTAGCTTACAATGGGCTATTCTTTTCTGTTGGGAACTTGTCTTTATTCATTTGTTTCTAAACGTCACCATCGTAGGGTAATGTATTTGCAAACGAAATGGGACAAATCCTGATTCAAGAAAACTGAGATTAGGTTGGGTTCTATTTTTGGCACGTTCACGTGAGTCAATGGGCGTTATAGGTAACCTAGCCTACTCTCTGTTAAGCATGTCCCTTTCTGAGCGTTTTGGGGAGCTCAACTCATCACCTGTAGCCTAATGTGAATGTTTTCCCTCTATCTCTTGTCATTCATCACTTCGTGTTGCTGTCGAGCAATGCGTACTCCCCCTGTTTGTTCTGTCTTAATTCAGCCAATCATAGAGCGGCTTTAGGTTTAACGGGTGACCAAGGGCAAGGAGTTGCTGCTGATCATCGCCAGTGGAAGGGTGGGGGTGGGGGGGGGGACTGGTATTGTACGAGAAAGCGTAAAGTCACATTTTACACCCACACCCCGCCAACTTAGTGAAGAACAGTAGAATTCCATATTGATTATTAGTCAACCCAAATGCTTTGGGCCAGGGATTCCCAAACTGGGGGGCAGGTCACCAGTGGGCCTTGAATGCATTGCCAGTGGGCCTTGAATTCATTTTCTAAAAATCAATTTAACATTTGTGTGTGTGTGTGTGTGTGTGTGTGTGTGTGTGTGTGTGTGTGTGTGTGTGTGTGTGTGTGTGTGTGTGTGTGTGTGTGTGTGTGTTGCTGTTGATTTATTTGAGCTTTATTATTTATCGGGTCAGAGGTGGGCCCCGAACATTTGTGAAAATGTCAAGTGGGCCCCAAGTCGGAAAAGGCTGGGAACCCCTGCTTTTGGGTATGAGGGCCGTGGCTAGTTTAACTAGGTCAGCAGATCAACAGAGCAGAAGCTGAAAACAGTCAAATGTATAGCAGCCTTACATGATAGAGGGTTAAATGCTTATTTGCCTGCACCTGCCTGAAATGCCTGATCACTTTGGTCACATGCTTCACTCTGAACTGTTACGCATACACTAAAGCTACTAATAATGCAGAAACTACTAAGAAGCGAGAGCAAGATGGAGAGAGAATCTAAAAAAGACCTACTGAGGAAGTACAAATAATAATAATAAAAGCATACAGGCTTCTTCTACTACTACTACTACTAATAATAATAATATCCTAATACTACTTCGAGGCCTACTACTAGGCCTAATAATAATAGTAATGATAACAAAGTAATGGTAACATTTCTCGGGTCATACAATCCAAATTGGCCATTTATTGGAAGGGCAGAGTGAAAAGACTTTAAGGTTAACCAAGTACATGGGCTACATTAATACATTTCATTACAATGTGCAGGAATGGCTGATTAATAATAACTGAATAACTGAGACTCCTGTCATTTTAGTGTGGAAAGTTTCATAGCTCAAGTGGACCAGACTGTTGGCCAATCTTCATTAATGGCACATTGCACCAGTAAAGTGAAGTGTGATGGTTCAATTAGCAGGGTAAGAGCACAGTTTTGCTCAAGATTTTGCAATGCACACAACATTGTGGGTGACATGTCAGAGCTAAAAAAGGAGACATTTGTTTCATTTGTTGAGACATTGGTTAGTTACGGCCTCTCAATGATCTCAGTTTACCTTTGACAAGCCAAATTACATACAGTTGTCACTGTGAGGTTACAGATCAGAACATATTTTTTCCTAGTCGAGTTGGTCTAGCACTGCACTAGTGGAAATCGGACAGAAATGGACAGGAAACCCACCCTTCAATCACAACGGAAGTCCACAATTTGAATCGTTGGGGTGAGTTTGTCACTGTTGGATTTGCTAGCTAGACTATGGAAAGCGTACATTGTAATGACAACTGTCATAAGACATTTGCCTGATTATCATCGACTTTTGAATCTCGTACCAAGATTTGTTGGTCTGAGCAAGAAGATAGCGAATAACATTTCCCAAACGGCCTGGTTAACCTGCATCCCTCGGCTTGCTACTGGTCGAGGCCAGAAAAGGCTATGCCAAAGTTTAAACCAAACATTTTCTTAGTCTCAATAGAACGTCTCCACTTAAACCCTGTCACTGCTTTCAACAGGCCTCTACCCAGGGCCGTTGAAGCTTCTCAAAGTTGATTGCTTCCCTACAAAGTGGGTGTAGTTCCCGATTTCTCCGCAGCTCAGAAACAATATTTGTATTGCTCCTGGCCTGACTAGAATCAACGCCTAAGGCAGGGGTGGGGAACCTATGTCTTGAGAGCCGGTTGCGGCCCTTGAGGCCATTTTATCCGGCCCCCGGCATCATTTTAATGTTATGCAGCTTCTCATGAAATAGGCCTATGACATATTTTGTAAAGGAATCTTAGAAAATACATTTGTAATGCAATTAAGTTATATTCAGTGGCCCTAGAGAAGGTGGTGTCTGCTTTAAAGGTGGCTGCCTTCAATATAGGCCTAAAGGGCAGAGGGAAATCCTGGTTTGTGTTCATAGTACGGCCCTCGGAGGACATTTACGGCCCTCGGATGAATTTGAGGTGGCCACTCGCATAGAAAAGGTTCCCCACCCCTGGCCTAAGGTGTTGCGTCACTAGTAGCGCATTCAGGCCGACTGAGAACCGTGCTGGAGCCCGTTCCAGCACCTAATCGCGAACCGACCGTCGTGTTCACGCCACAGATATGTGCGTTCGCGAACCGGAAAATTGGTTCGCAATGCGAACCGCAAAATACTAGGTTTTTCTCTGCGAACCGTGACGACAGCGTGGTCGTCAGCAGGTTCATCCGGGTAACACAGTCACGTGCGGAAAAAGTTCAGAGCCCGATATGAACACTGGCAGTTCGCAGACAAACACTTTAGCGCCGATGTAACTGGTGCGATCACCGACACCGGCTCCGTTCTGGTCGACCTGAAAGCCATAAAGGAGGGTCTAGTCAGAGCACACAAACACATATAGGGAGATACTCATGGATTATTGAACAGACATACACAGACATTTCTATTCACAATTCCACATTCTACCTTTAACACACACACACACACACACACACACACACACACACACACACACACACACACACACACACACACACACACACACACTTACCGGTATGTACGGTATATCGCACAGGCATGCCTATACTGTACATGCTTTCCTTGATAGTACCAAATTGTTTGTTTATAAATACACACACACAGAGAAGAATTTTTATTCATAATATCAAATTCTTTTGTTATTTTCTGTCTCTGTCTCTGTCTCTGTCTCTCTCTCTCTCTCTCTCTCACACACACACACACACACACACACACACACACACACTAAATCCCGTCAGGATGTAATGGGCCGCATGAAAGGGCTGCCTGCCCTGCTGATCATCACAAGATCAGAACCCCACGTGGCACGCACACACACACACACACACACACACACACACACACACACACACACACACACACACACACACACACACACTCTCTCTCTCTCTCTCTAAATCCCATCAGGCATCCACAATGCCTGCTTTCATTTTCCGGTTCTCAGGACACAGTAGTTGCCTCGTGATGCTAGATGGTGTTTTTTCAAGGGCACTACTCAGTAAATTGTGTTTTATAATGTTAATTCAACACTTGTTGAAAAAAATATACACATTGTGGCCTATGGTCTTAAAGTAACACTGCAAAATGGTTTGCTGTGTTGTGTACTTGAATATGTGCGGCAGACCAACTAAGAGAGAGAGAGACACACTCACTAATGTGCCAACTACGACAATACCGCAGAGTCTTGCCTTGAGATTAAAGGTCCAATGTGTAAGATGTAAGATTTCCCTTACTTTAGCTTTCATAATGTGGCCGGATTGGTTGAAAGGACTTGGTGTGAAGTCTCTCTAGTTTTTCTACCATTAGGACGTGTGGGTGCCACACAGCGTTTGCAGCGGGACACATCGTCAGTTTTGTACCTGAGTGTCACCGGGTGTTTTGGCCACTTAACACAATACATACATTCTCTGCCGAGGCTGGCCCACCACAGACTGATCAGGCACAATGATTGTGTGTCCTGCTGTAAACTGTTTCTAGCAGCCCAGGTGGTGTCACTTCTCTACAGCCACTGCCAATGGCGCATTCTCTCCGCTCCGCTATGGCTCAGAATTATACCCTTGCTTGAGGATTTCCATTGAAACTGCACACCAAAGTACCACAGCCTGTTTACCAGTGGGCCACTGAAGCCAAACCGATAAAGTGAGATTATGTGACTAATTCACTGCTCATGTGCAGATGTGCCCATGCCTAACAATGTACGTCATTGATATAAATGTAGGGTTGACTTTCACATTACATTCCTGATTATAGCTCTATGGTGTTATGAATACTTAATAGGGTAATGGATTAGCCAGGCCATCTGTGGCGTTGCTTCTAGTTAGGCCAAGAGCAATGTAAATATTGTTTCTGATCTCCGGAAAAATCAGTGACTCCACCCACTTTGTTGGAAACCAGTCAACCAGTAGCAAACCTAGGGAGGCGGGTCAACCATGCCGTTTGGGAAATGTTCATTGTTATGCTCTCGGTCAGACCAAGGGCCTATACTACAAAGCTAGTTCAGGTGTAAACCAGGTTTAGTTAAGAGGAAAATCATCTAATAGAAGAGCATGGAGTCCTCCTCATTTTCTGAAGAACATGAGGACTCAAGGTTCTTCTATTAGAAGATTTACCTCTTAACTTAACCTGGTTTACTCCTGAACCAGCTTTGTCGTGTAGACCCCAAGTCTCAAAGAGATTTGAAAGTCGATGATAACCAGGCTAGTAATGGGTAAGCAGTCAGGACGTCAGTTCGGGGGGTAAGTCTTTGGGGAGTACCAGCTGAGGTGCTGCTCCTGGCCAAGCTGGGTCTAGAGGCCCCCTAGGGAGCGATGGGGAGTCCTAGGGCGACGTGGAGGAGGATACAGCTATTTTGTTTTTTAATACTAAGGGCGTGCTGTTGGCAGGCTTATGATGAGGTCAAGGGGGCGTTGGGAAACATATGATGTGGTCAAGGGGGAGTTTGCTCAAAAAAGGTTGAGATCTATTGTATTTGGGGGCAGTAATGGTTAAGCAGTCAGGACGTCAGTTCGGGGGTTAAGTCTCTGGGGAGTAGCAGAGAAGGTGAGGTGCTGCTCCAGGCCGAGCTGGGTCTAAAGGTCGAGGGAGCTGAGGGGCTAGCTGACCGGTTTTGTCCAATGGCTGAGGCCATGGCTTCCTCTGAGGCTGAGTGAAAAAGAAATAAAGTCCACAACACTGCTTGTCTACTGTGAATATTTAATAGAGCGCAACGTTTCGAACTTCAGGTCTTCATCAGGCAAAGTGACGAAGACCTGAAGGTCGAAACTAGGGATGCAAATTATCGATTAATTAATTAATCATTAGTTGACAGTGTTATCGATCGACTTTCGATTAATTGATAAGCGGCGTTTTTTCACCTGAATTTCATAGGGCCTTTTAAAATAGCAGCTAAATAGTTAAAACACTGAGTTCAAAAAGTATAGGCCTATATTGTTATATTAAATTATATTATGAGAATTAGGCCTACATTATGATCATTAAGCCCATATTGTATTTCATTGTAGTATGTTATATTATATTATATATTCCTCAAGTAATTATGCATTAGGAAAAGAAAGCAGACATGTTTTCTATGGCATCTCCACACCACCTTTGGGGGGGCATTGCTTGGTTTCACCCAGGAGTGAACTAGTAGCCCCACGCCCCCTATAGCAGTGTTTCCCAACCTCTTTTGTCTTGTGTACCCGCAAGCCTTTTCGTTGTGCAATGAGTGCCCCCTAAGTCAAATTCTATATCGCTTTCTCTATTCCACTGTAACTAAGCTCCATATATTTGGTAAAATTGCATTTTTCGAAGTACCCCCTGCAGTGTGCTCGCGTACCCCTTGTGGTACACGTACCCCTGGTTGGGAAACACTGCCCTATAGCCTTGCAGTTGCCTGAGATATGATGACAGACAACGTTTTGTGAAACGTGATCAGACTCAGAAATTGTCTACATATAGGTGTGTCAGCCAGCATGATCAACCACAAGCATTTTAATTTTATACACTTCAAAATAAAGAAATGCTATCTTTTGGGTGGTGTGTTGTTGTCCATAATGCATAGTAATGTCAACAAAGTTCGTTTCTGAACAAAAAAAGCTATTTCCTGTGTCTGTAAGGAGAGCTAATAAGCTATCAGGCTCCATTGAGAATGAATGGTGCTATGACAACAACACTTACAGCTAACATGGATTCACCTGAAATTGAAAGGATGGTGCTCCTCTTCATGTATGGTCATATACTACCATGCCCAGTTCAGCTAATACTAGTCTTGATATCTGACAGGGTGTTAGTGATTAAAATTACAGCTCACAATTTGAAATGACTACGTTTGTGATTTCGCTAGTTAGCACGCTAAGCTAACATAGCAAGCTTAACCCTACAGTGAAATGCTGCTTGCAGTGACATTTGCCTGTCTTGAAAGATCGTTTTTCTCATAATTCAAACAGTAACAACTTACACAATTGGGCTTGGCATAATCACGGATTCAAGTACACATCTCCAAAAGACCCACAAGAACTCTAGAAGTTGCAATGACGATTTAATAGATAAAATCTGCGCACCATGGATTTGAATAGGACTAGAACTACTCAACAGTCTCTAGCGCCCTCTAGCGATTAATCGCGATTAATACATTTTGATCGAGCAAACTCTTGACCGACAACTAATCTAAAGTCGATTAATCATTTGCATCCCTAGTCGAAACGTTGCGCTCTATTAAATATTCACAGTAGACAAGCAGTGTTGTGGACTTTTTCTTTTTCACTTGGATTTGCTCTCATTGTCCTGAACTTCCTCTGAGGCTGGTCAGGTGGAAAGAGTTGATGTGGCAGTGGAAAGGGGTTCTCCTCATCGAGTAGGGCAGCTTCAGCGTGCGTCCGTCCCAGGCACTCGAGGCACTAGCGATGCCGGTCCCTCTTGGCCCTCGGATGCCCGCAATCTTGATACAAATGGGACATCTGTCCAAAAAAAACTGTAAAAAAAAAACACATGAGAGAAATCAAATAAACAGGGCACTCTTGGTAGGCTTGCACTGGCTAAAATGAGTAGACCTTTGTTTACAGTCGTCTGCCATTTGGCGTGATTAAAAATATACAAAATGCTTTGTGGAATGACCACAGACTGATCCAAGTCCTAAGTAATAGGTCACAGTTCTTGCAATAAGACACTACTATGCTAGCCTGACTATCATCGACTTTAGAATCTTTTTGAGACTTGGTCTGACCGTTGGTCTGTCAGTTTTTTGATTCCCGACAAAGTGGGAGGAGATCCCGATTTTCCAGGAGCTCAGAAACGATATTTGCATTGCTCTTGGCCTGACTAGAGGCAACGCTGAAGGTGTTGCGTCACTAGGAGGGCACGGCCTGGCTACTACTATGCTACTGTCAGAGACTCTCTCGCACCTAATCTCCTGTCTCTCCCTCTCCACTCCTCCCACAGCTCTTCTCCTTAGTAATATTCGGCTGCATCGCCAACGAGGGCTATGTCAACCGGCCGGACGAGATCGAGGAGTACTGCATCTTCAACCGCAACGCCAACGCCTGCAACTTTGGGGTTGGCATGGGAACGCTGACGTTCCTCTGCAGCGCCGGCTTCCTGGCTCTGGACATCTACTTCCCCCAGATCAGCAGCGTCAAGGACCGCAAGAAGGCCGTGCTGGCCGACATCGGCATCTCAGGTACCAGGAATTGATGACATGAAATGATGACTACCATTATTTGGCTTATACAGGGGTTGTACAAAATAACTGAGACACCTGTCATTTTAGTGTGGGAAGTTTCATGGCTCAAGTGGACCAGCCTGTTGGCCAATTTTCATTAATGGCACATCACCAGTAAAGTGAAGTGTGAAGGTTCAATTAGCAGGGTAAGAGCACAGTTTTGCAAAATTTTGCAATGCACACAACATTATGGGTGATATGTCAGAGTTCAAAAAGGATAAATTCTTGGTACGTGTGTAACTGTTGCATCTTTGACCGAGACAGCAAGTCTTTGTGATGGATCAAGGGCCACAGCATCCAAGGTATTGTCTGCATATAGGGTTGCCAACTGTCAATGAAAAAAATACGGGACACTTCATCGTGCCGGGGGTCTGGGGGTCGTCCCCCAGAAAATTTTGCATTTCTTAGATGTAATTTCCTGCATTCTAACGTCCCGTGTCCCGTTTCAGTTCAATACGGAACCCGTACTTTTATCTCTAAATACAGGACGATTCCGTATTTCAAGGGACGGTTGGCAACCCTATCTGCATACCACCAAGAAGGATGAACCACATCCAACAGGATTAACTGTGGCTGCTAGAGGAACTAAATGACAATAAAATGACAGGTGTCTCAGTTATTTTGTCCAACCCCTGTACATGTCTTCTATTGTATTTTTCCCTATACTATATGTTACATGTTCAATGTTAAAATGTTTAGTTGTTATTTATTGTCTTACATAAACACACCATCAGAGAGGCCAAAAACTACCCTTTCAAATCTGGTTTCGAGATTTGGTCTGACCCCTTGCAAAAGGAGAAACGTTTCCCAAATGGCATGGTTGACCCGCCTCGCTCGGTTTTGCTACTGGTCGAGGACAGAGAAGGCGGTACAGGGATTCCAAAATAATCCGTGCAGCAGTCTGTGTATCATTCGTTCATTTGTTTTTCAGAAATAGCTGTCTCAGCTGACTTTGGCCAGGCTCTCTTTAGTCTACTTACAAAGTCACGGGCAACTTCTCAGCATCAAAAAGACACTTGATTGGTGTTACCTGGCTGGAGGCAGGGTTGCCAGATGAGGCTGATGATTTCCAGCCCAAAAAATGCTCAAAACCCGCCTAGAATCACAAAATCCTGCCCAATTCTATTGATTTCTATGGCAAAAATTGGGCGGGTTTTTCTGCTAAATGCCATTTTTTTACGCACATGGCCATGCTAAGCAGCCCAATTGGGCGGGAAACAGCCCACTACACTGCTGCCTGCCCTGCGCTGCGCTGCAACACGCAGCCAACATCCGTTCAGCTCAGGCGTGTTCAAAATGACAAAGAGGGACAAGGGGCCGGGCGCGTATCCGGGGAATTATTATTACATACCAGTGCTTGACATGAACTTTTTCACTCACCAGCCACTGCAGCTAGTGGTTTCCCAGAGTCTATTCTACAATTACGAATTTGATCTTTTTTCCCCTTTACTGTACATTTAACCTCATAAAACGAGGTGCTAAAACATATAAATATAAACATACAAAACAAATTGAAACTGACTGAGCTTTTTCTTGAAATTACGGTGAATACAATCAATTAATGCACAAAGGGGGAACTAGAATATGGGGTACTTTTAATATGGCATGCCAAGGAATAAGCCACCTACTAAACTGGCTAGTGACAATGAAATGATTACTAGCACAGCCAAATTTGACCAGCATTTGGCCGGTTGGCAGGTGCCAGTGTCCAGCCCTGTTACATGCATGCTTGTAATTGACAAGCATTCATAAATGACCATGTCAGCATGGGTCATACAGTACATTGTTTAAAAATTGGGCCTACAAAAAAAACTTTCAAAAGCGCAAAATTTCTTTACCAGTAAGGCAAAAGGGCAAGTGCTGGTGCACACCCACGTGTCAATACTATGCACCCCAGTGGTC
This sequence comes from Engraulis encrasicolus, assembly GCF_034702125.1. NCBI lineage: Eukaryota > Metazoa > Chordata > Actinopteri > Clupeiformes > Engraulidae > Engraulis > Engraulis encrasicolus. Next base: position 42,993,001 of record NC_085858.1, on the reverse strand, counting down.
TTGACATCTTTGACCGCAAAACCTACAGTGGTCAGACCAGTTAATAGTTTAGTTACTAAAATATTTTTGATTGGGCAGCATATTTTGGAAATTAGAGCGAGGAAATTTCACGAGTGTATTTGTTGTACAGGTGGTATCCTATGACTCCTCCACACTAGAATTCACTGAGCTCCTGAGAGCGGCCCATTCTTCCAGAAATCTTTGTAAAAATGTCTTAATGCCCAAGTGCTTGATTTTAATTTAGGACAGGACAATATTGCTAAGCACATAAAAAACAATGAAAACCTACAAAGAAATATAGGACTGAAAACTCTATTATTTAAACCATTTATCTACTTAATGGTAATTTGAGCTTAATCACAATTATTAATGATTAAAAACGATTATTAAATTAATTGATTATTGAAAAAAATGTGCCAAATGCCACATCTCTCTCTCTCTCTCTCTCTCTCTCTCTCTCTCTCTCTCTCTCTCTCTCTCTCTCTCAGCATTCTGGTCCTTCATGTGGTTTGTGGGTTTCTGTTTGCTGGCCAACCAATGGCAAGTGTCTAAGGAGGAGGACAACCCCCTGCGGGAGGGGGCCGACGCCGCGAGGGCATCTGTCTGCTTCTCCTTCTTCTCCATCTTCACCTGGGTCTGTACTACGACATCTTTAAAACACATATAACAGCAGCAACAACTGCTACTACTAATGCAATAAGAATAATAGCTGAGGTGTCAAAAGTAAAAGTAAAAATTAAAAAAAGAAACACAGTTTCCTTCCAACACAGGGAACTTATCTGAGTAAACAGTAGACCTGTGTACTCGTCTTACGATCAGCTAACTATGCACTGGTTGGATCAAGTTTGTGGTGGATCCTTGATAGGTTTTCAGTGTTTTTCAGTAACAACACAGTCTGTCTATCCCATTAGTTACAATGGAGTAAATGGTGTAACAGCTATGTAATGCCATGTGGCTAGTGTTATAATTATAAAGTACTTTTACTTTTAGTTTTGACACCTCTGAATAATAGTAGTGGTTGTAGTGGAAGTAGTAGTAAGTTACGGTCACCATATAGACACACCAAAACAGAAAAAGCTACAAAGCGACGCTGGACTGTTTTCATGGCAAGAGCAGCACGCACGATATTTGACATTTCGACATTCCAATTGGCTGTGGCGGCTGCCACTGCACCACATCATAGCTTATTACCATAATATTTTCTGAAATTCAACTTCATAATGTCACTTTTGCCTCTTTTGTCGCTAGCTCCTATATGTAGTACAGTGGCTATGAAAAGTGTACACAACCATGTTCAAATGCCAGGTTTTTGTGATGTGAAAAATGACAGAAAGACAAATAATTTCACAACTTTTCCTAGTTTAATCTAAACTATTAACCTGTGCACTGCAATTGAAAAATAAACTCAAATCTTGAACGTGGAAAAAATGAAAATAGAAACTTAAATGAACATGGTTGCATAAATATGCACACCCTTAAACCAATTATTTGTTGCGTTAACTTTGGCTTTTATTTGAGCACACAGTATTTGTGGTTAAGAGTCTATCAGCGTGGCACATGTTGATGTGGCAATATTTGTCCACTCTTCTTTGTAAAAGCACTCTCAAGCTTGCATGCCCACGGGGACCCCGGTTCGAGTCCGGCCGGGGTCGTTTCCCGATCCCACCCCGCCTCTCTGTCCCACTCGCTTCCTGTCACCATCTCAGACTGTCCTATCAAATAAATGCATAAAAGCCCCCCCCAAAAAAATATATATATTAAAAATGTTGTTCTGAAATATTAAGTTCCTCTTCATCTTCAACTTTCTAACAGGGGGACGAAGGTTTTGTGGTAATACTGACTGGAATTTGGAGCTGTTCATAATTCCCTCCTCCCTGGCTAAGGCCCCAGAAAAACAGCCCAAAAGCACAATGCTGCCGCAATCATACCTCACTTTAGATATGGTGTTATTTGAGTGAT
>NC_085858.1:42973542-42986042 GCF_034702125.1 Engraulis encrasicolus | reverse complement strand
AATGAGCTTTTGCGAGATATTGAAATAAAATGCTGTTGTCAGTGAAGTCATCACGACGTATTACTTCCTGGTACGAGGCCACAAGCAGAAGTGGAGGACACAAGGTTGCATATTAGAAGGCACTGACTGTGTGTTAGAATGGACTGCCAGGGCTCTGCAGCTCTACTCAGGTTGGTAACCTCACCTCAGGACTGGAGGAATTTTTCAACGGGCGATTTTCAACCAGAACACAGAATCCCAGCTATGATGACTCCAGTGGAGCCAGGGCTTGATGTGGTGGCAACCAATGACTCTCTGTGTGTTTGTGTGTGTGTGTGTGTGTGTGCGTGTGCGTTCTACGCAAGTAAAACATGTTAGCCCCTTTTCCCTGTGAGGTAAGAAGTGTTAGACAAGGATAAAGAATAGCAGGTACTGGTTTCAGACAGAAAACAGTTGTCAAATGTATACAGTATGTGTTCATACCACCGGATGTATACAGCACCATACACCTGCTTCAAATGCATTGAAATGTTCCGTGTTGGAAGGTGTCTGATGTCAGGTGAAAATGAACCATTGTGAACAATGACTATATTACAGTCTGAATAATAGGCCTACTGTTAGGCAACTATGTTTTTATTATCCACGCTGTAGGTAGAATACACAACTCAGGTAGGCTAAACCTATTGTCAATTTTACGCGAACATTCTACAGTTACCAGTTACCACAGAGCCCTGTATTGCAAATGCCACAGAGGGTTTTTGACATAACAGTGAGAACATCAAAATGTTGCTATTCTAACCACATTTGTGATCAATTGTAGTCCTTGAAGGGTAAACAACCATCTGTGTGGATGAATGACTACAAAACTTCCACTCTGGAGACCAGGGCGTACATGGTTTTTGTTTTGTTTATAGACACGGTGTCGGTTTGAACAATCAGAGGTTGAGTTGTGCGCAGCCAGGTTCGCGCAGACAGCGGGGGAAAAAATGTAGAACCCATCTAGAAGGGGACTCATAAGGGGCTGTGGACTTGTTACACTGGTCACAGGCGAATATGCCCTTTCAGAGTATTTATCTGAACAATTCCCCATAACTTAATTACCGTAAGTCAATTTGGAGCCATAAGTGTAATGTGATGTAATTCAATTTGTCATCATTACATTACATTACATTACATTACGTTATGCTTAGCTGACACTTCTATCCAAATTGACTTAGAGTTATTATAGGGTATTGATTCAGGTTCAGTGTGGGGTTAGATGCCTCGCTTCGATGACTTGCTCTAATGGCGGTGTAGGGAGAGGTGGGATGGGTGGGATTTTCACCAACTCCCAGACCGTTACACCAAACCACTGTGATGTGATGTGATGTGCGTTCTCTATTGCAATCACTAAAGGCTTCCCATAATCCACAGAAGTTATCCCAATATCAATATCACCTCAGTATGTTAAAGGCAGAGTAGTCATTTTTAGCAGTAGCCTATATGTCCAGAATGAATATTGCCCATTGTCAAGTGCTCTATTTTTCATGTATATTCACCTTTTTCTAAGTATTCATTTTGACTCGGACATCGTGGGACATGTACCTTTCTCATACAGTACATGAAAAGATGGATCTTCTCCATGCCCACCGTTTTGAATTACCAGTGATGGACGTCTTTGGCTGAAGTAACTTGTTCTTTGGCCATACCAGTAGGCATTACTTCATGACTTATTCAGGAAAAGATTAAAGGGACACTGTGCAGGAAATGGTCAAAAAAGTACTGCAACTATGCTGCTCATTGAAACTGGGCTGCCTATTGCCAAATTTGATATTTACATGAAAGTTTACTAAGTAATAGACAAATATTTTCTAGTATGGTCCAAGTAGAGTAATTTATGCTAAATATGGCTATTTTTGGAAATTCAAAATGGCGGACCATGGAGAAGATCCCCCTTTTCATGTATGAAAAGTGCAATTTTTCCAGATATAATGAATACTTAAAATTTGATGCTGGTGGTAACTATTCATGAAAAAGGTAACATTAGTGAATGGGCAGCATGAATTCTGGAAATAAACAACTAAAAATCTCACACAGTGTCCCTTGAAAAATTGTGAATGGGCAGCATATATTATTTTTTATTAAAATGACATACTCTACCTTTAAGGTGTTTTAAAAACCCTATATAGGCCAGAGGTGGGTAAACTCAGGCCCGGGGCCGGGCCACATGCGGCCCCCTGAGCCATTACAAAGTAGGCCTACCATATTTCACTGCTAACATTCTTTTTAAAAAAGCAAAGGGTGTTGCAGGTGAGATTAACCAAGGTCACATCTAAATATTGCAATGTGTAGGAGTGAAATAACCAACAAGTTATGTCAGTGAAGCACGTATGTCTCATTATTGGCACATGCATGTTGCCTACGACATCTGGCCCTACAATAAAGGTACATATTCTACACAAAATAATTGCCCACTCCTGATATAGGCAAACCATGTCCCCACATACCAGCAGTGGTGTAGTCTACTTTGTATAGGTGGGTATACTGTATATTGGAGCATTTTTTGGTGGGTAGTGGGTATACTGTATATATTTGTACTATTATGAGTAATGGATCAACCAATTTTAAGTGTGTATACTGAAACCCCTGAAATGTTGAAGTGGGTATACCTGCGTATACCTGTGTTCTACGTAGACTACACCACTGCATACCAGCCTAGGATCTTGGAAGAGACTGAACAAAAACTTGCATCTTCAGGATAGGCCTACTGACAAGTCAATGATAATGTGAGCAACACAACTGCATGTTGGAATTGAGTGAAATTTCCCTTTAATGTCAGATTTGCAATGATAGCCTCGTGCTAGCCAGGCTGGACCTAACAAACCCTTAGACACACCTCTTGCCATGTGTCTTATTTAATTCTCAAAAGACAAAACCTTGTAAACTAGCGCAAAAATGTTTTGGTCGGCACACCTTGTCAGCAAAACACCTTAATAATCAAATGATCATATGACAATGCAAAGGAAAGTGTACATTGCTACAATATGTTATATATCATTACCATATTACGTCAGTACCATGTATTATAGGGGTGGGGAACCTATGTCCTTGAGGCCGTTTTATCCGGTCCCGATATAATTTTAATGTTATGCAGCTTCACATGAAATATGAAATATTTTGTAAAGGAATCTTAGAAATTACATTTTCAATACAATGAAGTTATATTCAGGGGACCTAGGGAAGGTGGGGTCTGTTTTAAATGTGGCTGCCTTCAAAGTAGGCCTAAAGTGCAGCGGGAAATCCCGGTTTGTGTTTACAGTAAGGCCCTCAGAGGACTTTTACGGCCCTTGCAGGAATTTGAAGTGACCCCTCGAAAGAAAAAGGTTCCCCATCCCTGATGTAGTATATAAACATAAAACAGACTCTTTCTCATGATATCAGTACAGTAAAAAAATGCATCAATGCATGTTCTACTGAAAAGCATGTTCTACTTTCTGTTCATATGTTCATATCTGATGTGGAAGCTATCAGTCTTTGTGAGTTACAGACCTTATGGGCTCAACAATTGTCATTTGAAGTGGATCATGAAAGTTGATAGTCATTCAATGCCAGTTTTACCAATGATGTCTTACTTATTAAACTTACCACATCACAGAAATCGTAAGTCACAATAACACTGAAAAAGGTATCTGAATCAGGTTTTGTTTTGTATAGTTGTTAATGTGATTGAGGAATGCAGAATATCATTTTACTGAACACTAGTACTGTAATATCTATCACTATATCAATGATTGGATGGAAAAGAACAGTCAAATGTCTAGTACAGTAAATAAAATGTGTTTCGTGGAGGTAGAGAGTGTTTAAGTGTTGGTGTGAAATTAAAGTGTATTGTCTGTAAAGCTAGGAGCTGGCCAGTTTGGCTTTGTTGGTCTGGGCTCAATCCGACCGATATGTAGTCCTTTGTCAAATCATTTATTCTTTCAAAGATATTTTTTTATATTTTGTCTGTCGTGAATGGCATATTTTCTTGTTTGGAGTTGTTATGTAATAAAGAAGAAAATTGAGCAGACACCAGCTGTGGTATTGTTTTAAATGTCCAAAAAGTGTGTGTGGTTTTTTTTTCAGTTTATGTCCAGGATTTATGATGCCCACTTACAAATGTCATCTTTTGTATACATATTTTATGAAAATTTATTATGACTTACTTGGAAATTTACACGATTCAGTTACGAAAGGAAACTCAACCGATATGTGAAAGCGAGCATACAATTCATAAATAGACTATTAAAATAGCACACTGGAACTGTAATTGTTAAAGTTAGAGTATGCTTGCTGCAAAGTATGCAGGCATGTGCCCATCTCATGGACATTGACTGAAGAAGGCCCATCATCTGGGTTTGTTAGAAGATCAATAAATATGTTTGAACATTCATTTGGCTATTCTAATCTGTACATTCACCTGAATTCAGAATATAAGAACTAGAATGAATAATACATTTCTATAAAACATAGATGAATAAATCTCATGGCTGTCTCAGTTCAGTCTGAGGTTTGTCAAAGCCCAGTGCTGTGGGCTCTGTGGGTCGTTAATATCTCCCCTCACTCTCAAGAAGGAGGCAATGGAGGCAAATGCTCAACGGAAACTGTGACATTACATGGCAATCTTTCCTGTTAAGATTGTTGCTGCCATGTTATTGTTATGGTACTTTAGAAGGGACCCAGAGGAAAATTCTATGGCGGTACAGTAGGCCGAATATGACTTTTGGGAGCTATTTTAGGGCAAGATTCAGTTTTTTTATTTTTTTCAATCAACACAACATATCTACAGAAGAAGATGGGGATTAGGCTATCTCCACAATCACAAGGGCCACATGATCCTGGTAGGCTATCGAATGAAAGTTTACACTCATGGGATGTCTGTAGTGTCAGAATGAAAATATTTATTACAGTACAGGAGACAAAAGAGCTATGTAAAAATCCATTTCCCCCTAGCACTTTTTAATTTGAAGCCTGTGACATATCATCAAGCTTAATGGGGTAAATAAGAGTGTCCACATAGTAATAGGCAAATTACATACAGTAATTAGCCTTAATTACCCCAATGAAATTAGCATTGCTAAATAGCATTGTTAACATGACTGCAAGCAAGTATAAGCTATCTAGCAAATATAGCAACCACAGCTAATAACCTAACTGGTCATTATCAAGGATTCCATTGATGCCACCAAGCCCTTGGACATTACATACAGGATACTGATGCACGGTTCAGAAGTTACATGAGTCAAAGACCCATTTCTTAGGTTCAGATGTCATCTAATGCCCATAAATTAATTAGTAATGGGTTGATTTGCTGCAATGAATATGCTTCTTAGATATTTCACTGAAAATGAACAAACAAAACAAACAAACAAAATCCATACAATAGGCTAGTGGCACTGGCGGCCGTTGTGCTGCCCCGACGTGTGCTACTTCCGGAAACATCACTGACCCGCCGCCATACATGTGTCCGAAGATGAAATGTAGTAAAGGGGGGTAGAGCTGCCCCTCCACAACTAGATCATGGGACTACTGAGTAGAGTTGAGTAGAGTAGAGTAGAGTGGAGTGGAGTAGAGCTGGGGTAGACTGGTCAATGGCATTGGCCATGTTTACATGAGATTTTTAATTCAGAATTAAATAGTCGTGAGTCCACGATCCCAGACCCCCACATGGGCAGTCATGGGTAGGCCTAAGTGGCTAGGGCGTCAGGCTCGTAGCTCAAAGGTTGCCGATTCGACTCCCAACCAGCCAGGTTGGTGGGGGGAGTAATTAACCACTGCTCTCCCCCATCCTCCTCCATGACTGAGGTACCCCGAGCATGGTAGGCTACCGTCCCGCCGCACTGCTACCTTGGGGCGCCACTGGGGGCTTCCCCCTTGCACGGGTGAGGCATAAAATGCAATTTTGTTGTGTGCAGTGTGCACTTGTGTGCTGTGTCACAATGACAATGGGAGTTGGAGTTTCCCAGGTGGGCTTTCACAGCTTTCACTTTGGGAATCATACTTGTTCATTTGGCAATGGGCATGTACTGTATATGGCATGTACAGTACATGGTAAGGGACTGCTTTCATAAAACCCTTCATAACATAACCATTCCACCAATTGGTTAGTGACAGTAAGAATTTACTTGAATTGTGAATTCCGTATTAAAAATAAGAAATGGACAAAGAAAAAGGTTGGAAAGCTGTGGAAATATGTCCAAAAGGGGGGTCTAGCAGAAAAAAATGGTAACTGTAAAAGTGCACCGAGCAGGGCTGCATTATCCGTTCTGTGCATGAGCGATTTCTGTAGCATTGGCACATTCTAGATGGCCCACTGCTGCTTTTGCCGTGTAGCGTGCATGCACATTTTGCCATTTAAACGTATTCTGGTTAGAAAATTCTACCTTTGAATTTTTTAAAAAAATTTCGTCTTGAATGTATGACAATGAGTATCACTCTGTGATCTGACAAAACACACTTCACACCAGCGTCTGATCAATATCTTTGACAGATGGCCACATGCTGTTGGTTACATATGCGCTATTCAGACATGCCGCTATTCAGACATGCCGCTATTCAGACAGGCCGCTATTCAGACATTGATGTCTATTGTCTGAATACCGGCACGTTTCCCACCAAAATCAGCCAAATCTGTGGTTTGTGCTACATTGCTCAGGCTTTAACAGTTTAGTTATTCTAACCCTAATCCTAACCTTAACCTTAACCTTAACCTTAACCTTAACCTTACCCTTAACCTTGACCCTAACCCTATGGCATTTTGGAATAGCGGTATGTCGGAATAGCGGTATGTCTGAATAGCACTTGCCCCCCATTCTGTTAACAGTAACAGTCAGTTAGGCTACTCTTTAACTTCTTGCTTAATAAACCCAGAAAATGGTCATTCTGAGTATTTTCCCCATACCACCTTATTTCCTACATACGACATTAGTATATCATTTCAATAATGTAGGCCTATTCATAAACCATGTTAAATGGCAAATACTTGAATAATACAAATCTTACAGACCTTCTTTTTGCGAAACACACAAATCGTGTCACACATGACATGCACAGAGCGGATAATGCAGCCGTGCGTGGTGTGAAGAGCGGATAGGGCATCTTCCGGAAGGTGTACTTACAGGAGCCACTCCATTTGTCTTAAATGTGTTTTTTTTCAGGTCATACGTGTACGGTAGGCTGGAGTGTGATATCACCCAACAAGATTAAAAATCAAATCCACTTTGATTTCTGCCTTGCGGATTTTCAGTTATTTTAGTTACCTAGCTCCTATACAGTTGTTATATAACATTATACCTTATCCAAAGCAACTTACGGGACATTGGTTACAGTCCCTGGAGCAATGTGGGGTTAGATGCCTCACTCCAAGGCACTTCAGCCATTTTGTGGGATTGAAAACGGAAGTCGTCAGTTCCAAAGATCAACTCCCTAATCGTTACACCATAGCTGCCCCTTTTCAGGAGTGATTGTCCTTCCCCCACTCTCCTCTAGTTTCCCATCTCTGATCCGTCAGGTCCACTTGGGGCAGGGATTGGCCGCAGACACACCTACCCCCAACGTATCAAACAGGGAAACAAAAACACTCGTGTTGTGATTGGAGGATGGGTTTGCCGTCCTGTGTTGTGATTGGAGGATGGGTTTGCTGTCCTGTGTTGTGATTGGAGGATGGGTTTGCCGTCCTTTTGCCTCTGACGGTCTGACCTCCAGCAGTTCCGTACTACGACCAATTTGCCAGGCGAAATGATTTCCTCTTGCTAGCCTGGTTGATCTAGATCAGGGATGGGCAACTGGAGGCCCGGAGACCACATGCAACCCACCTCCTCACTCAGTGTTGCTCATAGGTGAAACATAAAAAAAATAATGATGACCTGATTTTTTTTTTTTAAACCACTGCTTAATCAATTAATTAATTATAGTGTTGTTGGCCAACAGAGAGTACTCCGACTCCTTCCAAACAAGTCTGTGAGATGCAGTCAGATGATCTGTGGTCATTTGGCCCTCCATGGTAGCAAGGAATAAAATGTGGCCTTCCTTATCATGGAAGTTGCCCATTCCTGATCAAGACATAGTTGTTCATGTCATTTCATCATCTCCTCTCCTCAAGGTTCCCGTCTCTGATCCTCCAGGTCCATGTAGGGCAGTCGTCCTCAGCAGGGACACACTGCAGCCACGTGCCCGACTCCTGCACCTCCTCGTCTGGACAAGCCAGCTTCCCGTCCAGGGTGGCCAGACAGAATGTTCGCTCAGAGATCTGGGGGTTCAAATATAGATGCACCCCATGCGTGCGCGCACGCACACACGCACGCAAACACACACACACAAACACAAACACAAACACGCACACAAACAAACACACACACACACACACACACACACACACACACACACACACACACACACACACACACACACACACACACACACACACACACACACACACACACACACACACACACACTTTATTACGTGGGCAAATGCATTAAAAATCACAAAGACATGACATAAATAGACAATATGGTTTTCTGATGAAGGCTGCAGGGCCGATACGCGTTGGTGATTTTTAATGCATGTAGGTCAATGACTTGAAATGCTACTGACCTGCTCACTGATGCCCATGGCAACAAGGCCAAGCTTCACCTGGGGCTTCTCCCGGATCCGGAAGCTCTCTCCACTGAAATCCTCAATCCAAATGTCCACACCCAATCCTGTCAAAGGTTATGAGCACCTAGGTCATTCATTATTCCTTTAAACGGAGCAATAATGGAAAAGACACAGCCATTATATTTTTTACAGTTTTTCTCGATTGTTTCCACACAATTTCTGGTACTCCACACACACACACAATTCTGGAAACTCCTCACCCATTTCCAAACTCCCCTTACCAATGACACTGAACTGTAAGCACAATTCCTTCTTTACACTCAAATTCCAGTTCTACAACACACTTTTCTCAAAAGACTACACACAATTCTGATTAATATGACTCAACTTTCATGAAGAAAAGTGCTTATTTTCTCATGGAACACACCATCATTCAAAATACTAAAATCAATTTCCATACTATGCGTACTTCCTCATCACATTGGCAAACTTCTTTCATACCTGTTTACAATCTGCACGAAATCCGAATCATCACCCCGCAGTGAGAACACACTTTTTTCTGTTTTGGTTTCTGATCTCTAAAATATGTAATACAAGAAATCTCTTTCATGTGGTTACCCAATATTTTACAGTAAATTAGTGCAACTTTTTTCAATGTCTGAAAAATATGTAAAATATTCTTTTTGCCACACAAATGTGTGCCCTAAAAACAAAATTTCAGTATTTTACAACAGAAATATACCATCTGTAGTAAGTGGAACACTGAACAAAATAAGGTCAACCATACATCATGCTGAGTATAGTGTTTTACCACGTGTTTTACCAATAGAGTGCATTATATTGAGACAAGGGGTTCATTTTTCAGGAGAAGTGAGGGGTTTTGCCCTTTCTGTCTGAGTTTTTGGATTTGTGTGTAGAGTTTTGAGAATTTGAGACATAACTTGTGTGAACTTGTGTGTAAACAATCGAGAAAAACTGAAAACAAACACACCAACCTTCAATGCAGCAGGAGGGAGGCTGATTGGTGGAGACCAGCCAATCAACATTGAAACTCTCTCTGTTGTCAATCGAAAACACGCCTGAGCTCAAGTCATCCGACCAATCACCGGACTCCTATAAAATAAATAAAAATAAAAAGCTAAAGCAGGCCTTAATATTAATATTATTAATAATAATGATTATAATAATAATAATGCCTTCATGTTATATACCGCCTTTCAAAACACTCAATGTCGCTTAACATAATATCAGTGTAAGTGTGTCTAAGTACAGTATGTATAGTATGTTCGTGCTTATGGACACTAGAGGCCAGGAGTCAAACTGCACAGGATGACCTCAATTACCTGTACAATAGCAGCACCGCTGTGTGTGTGTGTGTGTGTGTGTGTGTGTGTGTGTGTGTGTGTGTGTGTGTGTGTGTGTGTGTGTGTGTGTGTGTGTGTGTGTGTGTGTGCTCAGTTACAATATAGCAGCACCGCTCTGTGTGTGTGTGTGTGTGTGTGTGTGTGTGTGTGTGTGTGTGTGTGTGTGTGTGTGTGTGTGTGTGTGTGTGTGTGTGTGTGTGTGTGTGTGTGTGTGTCTGCTCAGTTACAATATAGCAGCACCGCTGTGTGTGTGTGTGTGTGTGTGTGTGTGTGTGTGTGTGTGTGTGTGTGTGTGTGTGTGTGTGTGTGTGTGTGTGTGTGTGTGTGTGTGTGTGTGTCTGCTCAGTTACAATATAGCAGCACCGCTGTGTGTGTGTGTGTGTGTGTGTGTGTGTGTGTGTGTGTGTGTGGTCACCTTTTCTGAGGAATCAGGTTGCTGTTCCAGATCATGTATTGAGATGAGGGCAGCAGGTTGGTGACGTGGTCCAGGAGTTGAGCAAGCAGGCAGGGGCAGGCTGTCCAGACCTAATCCTAAAAAACAATCAATTAATTAATCAACCAATTGATGGATCGATCCAGAGCCGGCGCTAGGCATAGGCAGTCGCCTAGGGCGCCAAATGTCCTGGGGGGCACCAAGACCCACAGGATTACAATATTAAGATGTAAATAAAGCATTAACGTTTACAATTAATGGGCACTCACTATATATACAGAACATGGTACTGGATCAGCTAGTATTCTCGATCAGATGTATGACACCATGCTTACAGATGCTAATGACAAATTCCACAAAAAGGAAAGATCGATGCTCGCCTAGGGCACCAAATTGCCTAGAACCGACCCTGGATGGATCGAGGAGACAGGTATACACACGGGCTCACACAGATAGAACACAGATAGATAGTGTGCTCGCACGCACACAAACACACCTTTGTTGTGAGACCTGCTGTCCTGTCCAGATTCTTCCCGTTCCATGACGACCCCGTGCCGCTGTTGTATATCTGCATGAGGATGGAAACCTTTAGTAAAAGGGATGCACTGAATTTTGGGCCGAACAATTTTGGGCCGAAAGACTTGCCAAATTACTACAACTGAAGTATATACAGTATGTATGTATTTCTCTTTATATTGCATACATTGCTAGCATAAATAAATACTAAGTAAAACAGTAAGTTTGTCATGCATATGCGTATTCAAATAAAACATTAATTCCAAAAATGAATTCCATTCACACTCTACGCTCATCAAATTCAGGATTATTGGTCCATCCAAAGACCTTACTGACCCCAATGGGAGCCAGATCTTTCTCATATGTTGCTCCTCAATGATGGGATGTCATGCACTGTTGGCTGGTGTGTATGTAGAGCCCTGACACACACACACACACACACACACACACACACACACACACACACACACACACACACACACACACACACACACACACACACACACACACACACACGCACACGCACCTTTGTTCTGACATCTGGGGCCGTAAAGGATCTGCAACCGATGGAAGGGTTCCCACTCCTCCTCCTCCTCCATCCAGTCACTCCCCTTCTCTCGCAGACTCTCCAGATCGCTGCCCCCCTGCTCCTCCTTCTCCTCCTCTTCTTTCTCACTCTCTCCTTCTTCTTGCCCTGCACAATTATGGACAAAATGATAGTCACGACTCTTTTGATTAGTATTGTAGTCATGGCTATTAATCACTATTATTCATCATGTTATTAGGGAAAGCATATGTAGTTTTCAACTGCTTCACATTTAAACAAACAACATTAAGCCATTTTCAATGCAACGTGACAGTTGCAAAATAGCATGCCCACCAGTCAGTGACTTGAAGATACGCTGCAGAATGTGTGCTTGCTTACTATCTAGTATCTTAGTATCTGCCCAACAAAGGCCAAGTGCAGTAACTACATATTTTGTCAAAATTTAGTTTAGACTGAAAACGGTCATTGCTACACTTCCTTTATCCCAAGACAAAGCCTTATGGTCCAAATGTGTCCCATTTTAGAGATATTTCGATGTCCAATTTGCAGTAACTACAATATCCAACGTAATACCAATACTTCGAAGGCATTTTTCTCAGTTTCAATGTTGGCAAAGTTACTTTGCCTTTGCAGGGCAGTAATGATTTCAGTGGCTTACACTGGGGACACGTGCAGGCAAAACGAACACAGCAGACAGGCGAAAGTCAGTATTCCATTCTGACAGCTCTAAGGTCAACGGGTCGTAGCAGCCAATCAAAATCGATTGAAAAATTGATGTTGTTGACTTGATTGGCTGCCTGCAGGACGAAATTCACTCACATTTGCATAACATTAAACTTGGCTGATTATTTTGACTCCTTCCCTGTTGGCTTGCCTTTGCCCCACTTGGCTTCCCTGATAGGAATGAATGGCTTTGCAATTACGTATTGTGTCCCTGCAGAGTGCTTGATTGGACATGCAGCAGACCCTTTAATTTAAATAGTAAAAAAACACACTCAATTTCAATTTCATTCCATTTTGGAACCCAAAATTGTGATTTTGAAAA
>NC_085858.1:42718542-42968542 GCF_034702125.1 Engraulis encrasicolus | reverse complement strand
AGAACTCAGAATGTTGCAAGAGTTCTAACATACGGTAAATGTTCTAAATGCAACGCGGTAGGCCCGGGCCGTCAATTTACTCAATCCTGAACAAGGTCAAAATGTAAAATAAAGTTTAAAATAGAGTTTATAATAAAGTAATATACCGGTAGAGATATACTTAAGTGCTCTGCTTATAAACTGAATAGTCTCATCGGTATACAGGTAGTCTTACATTCAATTAGACATTTAACTCTATAGTAATAGTAAATATACTGTAGGAAGTAATAGTATAGTATTCCAGACCTGTATTAGAGACCAGGCCAGTAACTGAATTTAGGACAGTATTTGAGAATTCAATGTATATATGATTGTGGACTCCACCACCACCATTATTTTAGCTGACGCTTGTATCCAAAGCGAATTACACTTATTTAGGTTCAGGGTATTGGTTACAAGCCCTGGAGCAATGTGGGGTTAGGTGCCTTTCTCAAGGGCACTTCAGCCATTGATGAAGGTGCTGGTAAGGGTGGGATTTGAACCTGCAACCCTCTGATCTAAAGGCCAGCGCTTTAACCACTGAGCCATGGCATGCCTCATGACTCCTCAAAGACTTTACCACCACAGGCACCATGCGAGACTCTGTGCCCCACATGCCGTATCTTTAGAGATGCAACAACGCCAACTACATAAACACAACAACATTCAACTCCGTGTTAAGCATTCCACAGAGTATTGGTGATATCATAGTGGGACCTGTTTCAAAAGTTCTAGTCACATGCACATGAACACAATGTCATGTCATGTCATTGCAAATGTTCGTGGCTTCCTTCAATTACGTTCACGTTACATAGTTTTTCGGCTGAGCAGGAATTTTACTTTAAATAATTTCAGACTGCACCTGTAATTTCTTACGGGCCTGTTCACTCTTTGTTGAAAACACTCAACTACATTATAACAACATTGCTATGACAAAATAGGTTACAAAAAGGGCTCTGCGCTAAGGGGTTAACAGCTGGTCTTATATTTCATATTTTTTTACTATCACTTTCAAACACACAGCACCCTTCCCCACACAAAGAACACGCCAGGGTCAGGGTTGTGGGGTTATATGCCGCTATTCAGACATTGATGTCTATTGTCTGAATACTGGCACGTTTACCACCGAAATCTGCCATTTCTGTAGTTTGTGCTACGTTGCTCCGTTTTTTTTTCAGTTTAGGGAGAGTGCATGCAGTTACCCTAACCCTAACCCTAAACCTGACCCTACGGCATACTGTATCTGGTGTCTGAATAGCGGTATGTCTGAAAAGCGGTATGTCTGAATAGCGGTATGTCTGAATAGCGGTATGTCTGAATAGCGGTATGTCTGAATAGTGCTTGCCCCCCGGGTTGGTGAAATAGTCTACTACTAATAGCCCATTCCCCAGGTCTTGTAGAACTTGAACCCTCTGAACCCTGGAGTGAATGACCATCTTCTTTTCCAGTGACAACAGTGAAACAGACAATACTACCGGTACAATATACAAAACAAGACAATACAACACAATATACAATACTATAATACACAATACACACAATACAATCAGAATACTATATCATACCTGTAGACTTATCTGTCAATGCTCATTCTTGATCACGTTAATCTCTTGCCTACCTCAACTCACAGAATGTGTTTAAATTGCACAATTGCCTTTTTATTTTTTTCTGTAGTTTTTATTTTCCCTACCTGACTATTACCCATGTTGTATGTGTCTTGAAATGTCCAGGTGGGCATTATCTGTATTTATGTGAGCTACTTGACACCATAATTTACCCCTGGGGATAAATAATGTTACTCTACTCAAAACAGGAAATGAGATCTTTAAAGGTGTACTGTGCAGGAAATGGTCCAAAAAGATACTGCAACTATGCTGTTCATTGAAACTGGGTTGCCTATTGCCAAATTTGATATTTTCATGAAACTTTACTAAGTAATAAACTAATATTTTCTGGTATGGCCTAAGTGCAGCTAAAAATGGCTATTTCTGAAAATTCAAAATGGCGGACCATGGAGAAGATACCCTTTTTCATGTATGAAAAGTGCAATTTTTCCAGTCATAATGAATACTTAGAATTTGATGGTGGTGGTAAGTATTCATGAAAAAGGTAACATTAGTGAATGGGTAGCATGAATTCTGGAAATAAACAACTAAAAATCTTACACAGTGTACCTTTAAGCCACTAGGGAAGTATGCGCCTGGCCAGTAGGGATACAAAGACCAGCACTTTACATTTGGATTTAACCACTATCAATATCAATGGCCTCCTTAACACGAGGCATTTCATTCAGAATCAACTCTATTTAATTCTGAATAAAACTTAATTCGGCTTTGAAAACATCATGTAACACTTCACAATTCGGAAATTAAATGAGAATGTAATGTAAACTCGTTTTTAATTCAGAATTAAAGACATAATGTAAACGAGGACACTATGAATGAATTGAAATCTTGAAGACAGTCTTCAGATCAGCTCATCAAGAGAGACCCACAAGTCAGACCGCCCGTAGGCCGTATCCTTGGAGACGCAACATGCGCCATGTAAACACAACAAAACATAACACGGCCCGTTTTAGAAGCGCTAAATTTAGGCCCGGATTCTGCCTGGCAAGGCGACATCGTAGTGAGAACTGAAAATGTTCCACAAGTTCTAATCACAGATAAAGGTTGTGTAGTGTATGCATGTGTCATATTCACCACGGAAGGCTTTCGGTGTTTGTCCATTGGCATCCAGCATCTCAGAAAGGCCGAAATCACAGAGAAAGCAGTTTAGTCCGTCTTCAGATAGCAGCACGTTGTCCACTGCTCACAAACAGCCCATCATAGTATCAGAGAAAAAAAAATCATGATCAATCACAGTATCAGAAAGAAATTCACAGCCAATCACAGTATATAAGATCACAGCGAAACAGTATCATAAAAAATGAGAGACAGAAAATACCATACTAAAATCCATACTAAAACACCAGACAAAAACCCATACTGAAAGAACCAGTCAATCACAGCTTCTGGGTCAGAAGGACAATGTGTGTGTGTGTGTGTGTGTGTGTGTGTGTGTGTGTGTGTGTGTGTGTGTGTGTGTGTGTGTGTGTGTGTGTGTGTGTGTGTGTGTGTGTGTGTGTGTGTGTGTGTGTGTGTGTGTGTGTGTGTGTGTTGCTTGCCTTTGACGTCCATGTGCAGCACGCATCTCCTGTGTAAGTGCTCCAGTGTGTGTGTGTGTGTGTGTGTGTGTGTGTGTGTGTGTGTGTGTGTGTGTGTGTGTGTGTGTGTGTGTGTGTGTGTGTGTGTGTGTGTGTGTGTGTGTGTGTGTGTGTGTGTGGTGCTTGCCTTTGATGTCCATGTGCAGGACGCGTCTCCTGTGTAGGTGCTCCAGGGCCTCCAGCACCTGGACGTGGTAGTGGAGGGCCAGGTCTTCAGGAAGAGTCGCCCGGCAACGCAACAGCTGCGCCAGGGAACCTGAGAGAGAGGCATGATGGGAAAAGAAGGGGAGTAAAAAAGAGAAAAAATATTTGCACATCGCAAAAGCTCCCTTGTCGTGATTTTAATGTGAAAAATGGTGTGTGTCACACCTGACGAAGAACTGCTGGTTGAAACGTGCCATTTTTCACATTAAAATCACGACAAGGGAGCTATTGCGGAGTGCGAATATTTTTTTCTCTTTTTCTCCTTATGAGTTTTTTGATATTCTGCACCCGTACCTAGTTGTTACTTTGGGATGTGCACGCACCCTACACTTTTTGAAAAGAAGGGGAGAGCTACAGAGTTCAGTTTCTTTCTGTCTGCATGTAATTGAATTGAGAGAGGGGAGTGGAGAGAGCGAGACATTGAGAGAGAGACAGAGAGACAGAGAGAGAGAGAGAGAGAGAGAGAGAGAGAGAGAGAGAGAGAGAGAGAGAGAGAGAGACAGACAGACAGACAGACAGACGGGCAGACAGGCAGACAGACAGACAGAGGCAGAGAGTGTGTAGTGTGTGCAGTGTGCAATGGGGTGCACAGACATATAGGGGGGGCAGGTGTTGGGTTGGGGGGGTTGAGGGCATGTGGAACCAGCTGGCTATATATTATATTTGTCCATTGTTGTCACATGCTTTTGATTGTGAAGCATTTGTAGACCAAAAACCTGTGTTGTGCTTGTCCTTTTCTTTATACCCTAATCATTTCCCTCATGAACGTACCTCTCTACTCTCTTCTTTCCTGTTATAGCTTGGGCAGTCATGGGTAAGCGGTTAGGGCGTCAGACTAGTAGCACAAAGGTTGCCGGTTATACTCCCAACCCGCCAGGTTGGTGGGGGGCGTAATTAACCAGTGCTCCCCCTCATCCTACGCCATGACTGAGGTACCCTGAGCATTGTACCGTCCTGCCGCACTGCTCCCCTGGAGCGCTGAGGCACAAATGCAATTTCGTTGTGTGCAGTGTGCACTTGTGTTCTGTAGAGTGCTGTGTCAATGACAGTGAGACTTGGAGTTTCCCAGTTGGGCTCTCACTTCCACGTATTTAGTAACATTTCCCTGATATGAGGACTCGACTCACCAGTCTTCAGGTCCATGAAGAGCATGACGTTAGGCCCCTCCCTGACGGCCCCAAACAGCTGGAGCACGCGAGGGGAACTCAGGCCGCTCCAGGTGCCCACCTCCTCCCAGCTGAAACTGCACAGAGGCACCTAAGGGCAACAGCAAAAAACCCCAAAAAATTACATTACATTACATTACATTACATTACATTACATGCTTTAGCAGACGCTTTTATCCAGAGCGACTTACATTTATTATCATTCAGGGTACTGGCTACAGTCCCTGGAGCAATGTGGGGCTAGGTGCTTTGCTCAAGGGTACTTCAGCCATGGATGGGGGTGTAGGGAGAGGTCAAGTGGGATTCGAACCTACAACCCCCATATTGAAAGACCAACTTCTTAACCACTAGGCCACGGCTGCCCTAATTAAGGTTACTTACATTTTTCAAAACCCATAGGATAGAGCAGTGGTTTTCAAAGTGGGGGCCGTGGACCCCTAGGAGGTCGAGATGGGGTGCTAGGGGAAGGCGTGGGGAACCTATGGCCGTTTTATCCGCCCCCCCCTATACAATTTTAATGCTATGCAACTTCAGATGAAATATGACATATTTTGTAAAGAAATCTTAGAAATTACGTCTGCAATAAAATTACGTTATATTCAGAGGATCTAGAGAAGGTGGGGTATATTGTAAAGGTGGCTGCTTTCAATATACTGTAGGTCTAAAGTGCAGGGAGAAATCCTGGTCTGCGTTCATAGTACGTAGCCTCGCGCACCATCCTACGTACTTCCGCCAAGAGACTTGGCTCTGCACTACGTCTGGTACTTGTTTTCTGTGGAGCGATGTTGAGCTGCAGGATTTGGTCGGTGTTCAGACAAACGGTCCTACGTTGTAATTTTACCCTACGGTAGGATGTTCTGTCAGACATGTCTGTTTAACGGTCCTACATTGCCAAAGATAGACGTCAGACATGTTTGTTTAACAACTTATCCTGATTTTTCTGAAAATGTCCTTCCCACTTCCTGCAATCGCGTCAGATCAAACAATCTCCAGACCATGAATATAAAATGAAATGGTAGTACGTATTATGGGATGGACAGGACCAGGATACATAGTACGGCCCTTGGAGGACTTTTACGGCCCTTCCCTTGGAGGAATTTGAAGTGGCCCATCGAATGAAAAAGGTTCTCCATCCCTGACGTACAGTATACAACAGGATTTGATGACCAACCTTTTAGAGGCAGATGAAAAATGAAAATGTAGTCGGCACACCATGCATGCGGCCCGAAACGTCGTTAAAATAAGAGAAACGGGAGCTTGGTGTGCAGACTTTATTTTCATTTTCATGTGACTTTGATAGTCCTGCACCCAAAATACTTTTGAGACGGATGTGCGTGTTTTTTTCTTTGTTATACTCAACCTTTTTGGCAGCACACTTGAAGCCTGTGTTGAGGTCGACTGCGCTGAAGACGTCCCCATAGGAGCCGTTCTGGATGTGGTGGAGGATGGCGTACTGGTGGCCCTCTCTGTACTCCAGGTCTCTGGGCTGCAGAAGCTGAAGCACATACAGCAGTTGCAGACAGAAAAATAGTCAATGAAATGCAGCATTCATTTCTTATTGAATTACAATATGTGTTCTGCCCTGCAAGTGACAGGAGTCATGGATATTATTCACATCTATCGGAGAATGTTTTTTCAACAGTACTGTATGTCTACTTGTTCACAATACAAAATGAAATGTAACTCCTAATCGAACTCTAAATGTCTAAGCATCTTAACATTTATAGCCAAGGCCCATCCCTAGAAGAGCTTTTAACATGGTAATATATTGGAAATGAAAACGGGGGAAAACTATTGTTAACAGTTGTCTTCTGCTTCTTTTGCTTCTGTGTTTTTTTTATTCACCTTTTGAGGATGAAAGAGGAATCCTTCATTCACAGTCTCTCTCTTATCTCTCTCTCCGTCGTCCCCGGCTTCCTTCACCAGCTCCCTGAAATACGGCGACACCAGGCGCCGGTCCGACTGGGTCACCACGCCGCGCAGGTCTTGCAGAACCCACTTGAGACGGCTAGCCACCAGGTGTGACGGCCCGGAGTCCAGATCACACATCTCCCTGTCCAGGGTTCGAGAGACGGTATCCACGCCCCCCGTCTCCCTGTTCAGGGTCCGAGTGACGGTGCTGTTCACTCCCTCTCTCACCAGATCACGAACCACATGAGAAGGAGAGTCTGGCTCTGTAGACCTGTCCAGGGTTCTATTGTTCGCACCATCTAGTCCGTCTCTCACCGGGCCACTGCCAGGCGATGAAGGGCTCGTGGAGTCTGACAAACCCAGACAGGGCGACTCGGACAGGGAGGCATTTCCGACGGACAGGGAGGCATTCTTGACATTGCTAATGAAACCGAGAGTGGAGGAGGACCCACCCGAAACACTCCTCCTGTCAAAACTCTCGTCGTCGTTGGAGACAGAGACCTTCCCCGAGCCGAGCTCACCCTCGCACCCGCAGCACGAGTCACACGCAGAGATCTCAGAGGCTGTCACCGAGGTAACCGCAGATGACGCGAGACGGCTGTCTGTCCCACTGCAGTAGAGGTTGGGACGGCTGCCTGTCTCACTGCAATAGAGGTTGGGACGGCTGTCTGTCTCACTGCAGTAGAGGTTGGGACGGCTGCCTGTCTCACTGCAGTAGAGGTTGGGACGGCTGCCTGTCTCACTGCAGTAGAGGTTGGGGAAGACCTCTAAACTGAAGCTTTCCGTCGAGACCTGCCGAGGACAGGTGCAGACAACCGCACCTTCGCTGTTGCTTAAATACGACGAATCAAGGCTTCTGTTAACACTGAGTGTCGAGTCGGACTCCCCGGTTGTCGTTTCTGTCCTGCTATGTGGACTATGTGATTCATTTTCCCCTCCGTTCACGCAGACGTACGCTGACCCAGAGTTGTTGCTCGTGCCGCACAGGGACTCAAAGCTTCGCTGTATGGTGTTACATGAGGACCAGGAGGAGTCCGAGTGGAACAACACGCTGCTAGTCTCACTGGTGGTGCTACTGCACCAGGAGCCTGAAGAATAATAACTACTCCCAACATCTACAGGTACGCAGGCCTTTTTCCCATCCACGCAGACGTAAGAGGAGGACTCAGAAGAGCCCAAGTCAAAGGATCCTTTCATCGTATCAGCGCTGCTGCTGCTGCTGTTGATGACTAAAGAGCTTGTGTACGAGTCAGTGGAGACACCAGGAGGGGAGTGATGTTTTCTTCTTCCATCAAGGGCATGAGCGTATCTGGCTTGATGTTTTGAGCACAAAGACTCAAAAGTCTGAGCCTGCGTCGCTGTGTGGGAGGAGAATGAGGCAGACAACTGGTGGGTGCTGCTGCTGCTGCTGCTGCGTGGAGTTGAGGAGGAATAGGAGGAGGAGGAGATTTTGGTATTGTAGCCATTTGTTTGACCATCTTTTCCTCCGAGACAGTAGAGGATGGGCATGCCGACCTCCTCCCCCTCCTCCTCTGCACCACTGAAGCTTCTGCTGATGGTGTAACACGACGACGATAGGGACGATAAGGTCTCGTCCTTGAAGCTACTGCTTGTTTGTAGTAGCGCATGCTCATGGACACATTCACAGTTTTTACGCAACACTTTGGCATTTTGGGGGAAGTAGTGTCCCCCCGAGTCTGAGTCACCGCCGCTGTCCAAGCTGGAGAGGGTGGCTGTGTTGCTGTTGCTGCTGTTGTTGCCCCTCGACTCACTAGAGGTGGCAATGTGGGGACCGGAAACACAGCTGCTATGGAGGCTACTCTCGCTCAAATAGAGATTCCGTTGTGAGTCACTGGACGTCAGAGTAAAGGAGTCAGTGCTGTGGTGAACGCTGTGGTTGCAGTCGTGAGAGGAGTTCAAGAGGCATGGCGCGTGGTGGCACCGCCCTGAGCGTTGACAAGAGGAAGAGCATTGCTGGGCTTGGGGGGTGTTGCTGCTGTGGAGGCACATGGAACCAACGTCCTGCACGTGGCCACCTCTGCTGCTGCTGTTTCTGGGCCTCGGGTCCGATGCACCGGAGAGTGTAGGTGTGTGCCGCAGCAGCCGCTGCCCTGAATGTTGACAAGAGGGAGAATGTCGTTGGCTATCATCCACATGCTGTAGGCCTACATGGCCATCTTGTGAAGAGTCACCACTGCCGCCAGGCCTCGTCCTTGTATCTTCTGGACTGCTTGAAAGAACGGTGCCAAGGCTGTCGAGGCTTGGAGACTCATAGAGTGGGGCCTTGTGCTGGCCAACGGCAAAGCCTTGGGGAAGGACCAGTTGGTGGGGCTGGAAAGGCTGCGTTGTCCCAGAGCTTGGTCTCCTCCACTGATCTGAGAACCAGAATCAATGAATCAATGAACCAATCAATCAATCAATCAATCAATCAATCAATCAATCAATCAATCAATCAATCAATCAAAGCATGTATATAGCAAGTCACCTGTTAATGTATTTAAGTGTTAAGTGTCCTCCTCTGTCCTCTTATCCAAC
The DNA here is from genome assembly GCF_034702125.1 of Engraulis encrasicolus. Classification (NCBI taxonomy): domain Eukaryota; kingdom Metazoa; phylum Chordata; class Actinopteri; order Clupeiformes; family Engraulidae; genus Engraulis; species Engraulis encrasicolus. The sequence goes on along the minus strand of NC_085858.1, from coordinate 42,959,506 downwards.
TTTTTGCACAGTCCCAATTTTTTTTAGATTTGTTGCATGTATTAAATTTCAAATGAGCACATATTCTTCTCAAAACAATCATTTTGCTCGACTGTTGTTTAAGCACAATGTTCTTTTTAAAAAAAAGATTTTTTGTGTGGTCTTTTTCAACTTTATTTGATAGGACATTGTGAGAGGTGGACAGGAAGCGAATTGGGAGAGAGACGGGGAGGGGTCGGCAAAGGACCCGGGCCGGGAATCGAACCCGGGTCAGCCGCATGGCAGGCAAGTGCCCTACCGGTTGGCCACGGCAGGGCCTAAGCACAATGTTCCATCTTATGAACAGATTGAATGTATTGAAATTTTGTTTTTACTGTATACGCAAAATACCAAAAATCATCAGCTACGATTAAGGAGTCGAAGTCAGTGGAAATGATTGAGATCATTTCATATAATTTCAAAGAATTCGAACAGTATGTTGGAGGTCAATATTACACGACTAGTAAGACTTTTGTTGAACTTTGAGAGTTTAAATCTTTTGAATTGCAAAGTGGTTTGAATTCAAACTTGCTATTGAATAGCACAGGAACACCTCCACCTTTCCTGCCTTTGCGAGAAGCATTACACAAGTTAAAACATGGGAGAGCCGTTATAAAAACAGTTGCATTCGAGCCCGATGTTTCTGTTAAAAATAATAAATCTACTGTAGGTGGTTTGTAGATATAAAATCATTAACTAAATTTGATTTGTAGATAGGTAGAGAGTCACCTGATCATCAACGGCTTTCAAATCTCTTTAAGACTTGGTCTGACCTAGAGCATAACAATTAACGTTTCTCAAACGGCATGGTAGAACCACCTCCCTTGGTTTGCTACCGGTCGAGGCCAGAAAAGGCTGAGCCAACGTTAAAACCAAACGTTTTCTTATTCCCAATAGAACGTCTCTGCTTAAACCACATCACTGCTTTGAACACGTCTCTACCCAGGGCCGTTGGAGCTGCTCAAAGTTGATTACTTCCCCAAAAAGTGGGTGGAATAGTGAGGAGCTCAGAAAGTACACTCGCCTCCAAAAGAGTTGTCGCCTATCCATCTGTTTGGAATAACAGCTAATAACCTGACTTTCAATTAATCACTTGGCTTCAGAAGTCACTCATATGAAAGCTACAACCCTCCCGAATTAAAATGTATGTACAAAAATACATTTCATGCACCAAAGAAAGATTGACCCTTTATTGAACACAGACAGGGCAGATTTTCACAAGACAAAAGTTTTGTCGCCTATCGAACATAATGTGAAAATGAGCAGATAAGTCACTTCAAAACACTTCAAATACGCAGAGTGGGTGTCATACTTAATCACTGAATCACTCTCACCTCTGCAGAAAATCAACGTTGGCCTTAGGTGTATGTTTAGGGTCATTGTAATCATGGAAAGCAACACAATGAAAATCAATGGAATTCAATGAGAGATGGTGACATATTCGCTATTCGTAGAGCAATACATGTTTAACTTCATGATTTAATCAATGATAAAAGCCCTCAAACACCTGCAGCATGCATGCAGCTCCTCATAAGAGCTGTATCTGTACCATGTTTCACTTTATGCACCATTTCTCTTTTTTCATATTCTTCATCTCCAACACCATATAGTTTTGATGCTATTAGTTCTAAAATGGTTGATCTTGGGATCTTGACTTCAGAGTATGAGTCCCATTAGCCTTCATTTTTGTCAGAATTAGGCCTGACATACTCTTGGCTGGCTTTTTTGAGACAGGACAGTGGGAGAGACTTCTTTGGTGTTAAAGGTGAAGAATCTGGAAGAAAGACATGGTGCCTAAAGTCAAACATGGGAGGGATACAACTCTTATGTGGAGCTGCATGCATGCTGCTGGTGTGTGAGGGCTTTTATCATTGATTACATCATGAAGTTAAAAATGTATTGCTCTACGAATAGCAAATATGTCACCATCTCTCATTGAACTCCATTGATTTTCATTGTGTTGCTTTCCATGATTACAATGACCTTAAACATACACCTAAGGCTAAAGTTGATTTTCTGGAGAGGTGTGAGTGAATCAGTGATTAAGTATGACACCCGATCTGCGTATTTGAAGTGTTTTGAAGTGACTTGATCTGCTCATTTTCACATTATGTTCGACAGGCGACAAAACTTTTGTGTTGTCAAAATCTGCCCTGTCTGTGTTCATTAAAGGGTCAATCTTTCTACGGTGCATGAAATGTATTTTTGTACATACATGTTCATTCGAGAGGGTTGCAGCTTTCATATGAGTGACTTCTGAAGCCAAGTGATTAATTGAAAGTCAGGTTATTAGCTGTTATTCGAAACAGATGGGTAGGCGACAACTCTTTTGGAGGCGAGTGTACTTGCATTGCTCTTGACCTAACTAGTAGCGATGCCGAAAGTGCTGCCTCACTAAGAGGGCGGAGCCTGTCTAGGTAGAGAGTACCTGAGCTCCTCCACCTGTGCTGCCCTGTGGAGGTGGCGCTTAGACCCTCGTCGCTGCTGCTGCTGCTGCTGACCGCCCGGTCACACTGCTCAGGTGGTGGGATTCTTCTTCTTCTCCTGTCCTCCTCCCTCAATCTGATTGTTCGCACTCGTCCTCCTCCTCCAACTTCTCTCCATCTCTCAGTCCACCTAGGTAGGAAAATAACTGAATCAGTGAAAGTGAAAACCAAAGATTCTAAGATGCACATGTATTATACTAAAAATAGGGCTGGGACTAAAATAAATATAAATTGACTTAATTAATTGAAATTAATTAGGTATACTGTAGGTATACTGTTATAGGTGTTGGCTGAGGTATTCCCTCGCAGTCCGTCCCCCTCTAGTCTCAAACTTGCCACCTCAACGCATCCATTCATCCATCCGTTCATCCATTCATCCATCCATTCATTTAATTCATGCATTCATCCATCCATCCACTCCACCTGTTGTCCCTGGAGAGTTCCATCTTCTTCCTCTGCCTCTTGCGCCTCTTCTGGCACCGTGTGGGAATCCAAGCACACTCCTCGTCCTGACTCTCAGACAGATCACCTCTTTGGCCCGCACAGCCCTTCACAACAGGCCTGCCAATCACCACCACAGCCAATGGCAACAGACAAGCTGTGTATTATTTTCATACTGTAAATGATGGGAAAATTGTATAGGCCTACTGCATGATAACACAATATACACGCATTGTAACTATTATTCGTATGTGGACTATACGCAATTTCAAACTTCTGTGCTAACCCTGTTACATAGATTTTTGACGATAAAGTATTCTTGACTTGACTCTACAATTGTTACATGACACATACTAATACTATAAAAGTATATACAAGAGTCCCATTCCTTATTTCCTCATATACCGTACATGTACTGTACATACAGTACAGTCCCCTTTATGTATTGAAAAAAAGGCAAAATTCCTTGTTTTTGTTTTTCATTGAAGACTTCTGGGTTTAAGATCATTTTTATTTCCCTAATAAAAGCTGACAAAAGACGGAAAAAAATCAGATATGTTGGACAAACATTGTCCAGAGTAACTACAACAATTTGGAATGTCCTGGAAAGGAAATGAACTAGGCCTGCTGGTGTATTAAGCAGCAGATGTGTAAGAGGTTGGTCAATGTAACATGTCAGGACTATTGTGAGAGCTGCAAGGCGAAACACAGTGGCAAGAAAACGTATATATGGACCCATGGAATTAAGCTACTTAGATGTCTTAATTTCTGAGGCAGTTGCACAGACCGGTCTTAATAGAAATCGGTTGTAACTCAAAGATTTAAGTCAAACTAGATAGGCCTGTTGTTTTACGCCTGTTGCATTAGCAGGCCTTCCTCTGGCTAAGACCGGACGTAAAATCTATGCCAAGTTAGGGGTAGGCGTCAATATTCAGACTTCGCCCAATTTCTGTAGTTAGCCTACGACGAGAACTGATCAGGGCCTGAACAAATGGCCTTCAGAGAAAGAAAATGTATTTAGTTCAACATACAAACATACTAAAAGTGAACCATTTCTTCTTGTCTATATATGGTAAAACATTTGTACCATGTACGCTTTTTCTATGTAGGGGATTGATTGTGTGTGTGTGTGTGTGTGTGTGTGTGTGTGTGTGTGTGTGTGTGTGTGTGTGTGTGTGTGTGTGTGTGTGTGTGTGTGTGTGTGTGTGTGTGTGTGTGTGTGTGTGTGTGTGTGTCTTTACTCACCTCCCAATGTTAGACACTGTCAGGTAGAAGTTATTAGTGCATTTAAGGCTAAAGTCCTCCGACTCGTCCCCTGTGAACACATGAACGCACACCAACACACACGCACGCACGCACACGCACACGCACACACACACACACACATGCGCACAGACAGACAGACAGACAGACAGACAGACAGACAGACAGACAGACAGACAGACAGACAGACAGACAGACAGACAGACAGACAGACACACACACAGCTTGGATCAAATGTGTGGATTTTCTTTTTAGGTTTTTACAATAACAATTAAGTCTATCCACTTCATTAGGTGCAGTTGAATAACTGGTTGAACAGCTGTGTAATATCATGTGTGAGTGTTATACTTACACCATAAATGTACTTTGCTATTTACTCTGCTATACCCAGCTTACACACTGGCTACAGAAACTACTAGACATTCTGCCATGTAAAATCTTGAGTAAAACTGATACAGTAGTAGACCTGAGCGGTCGACATCCTTACCCTCCTCCTGCGCGATGATTGAAGCGCAGTGCGGTTCTTCCTCCGTAGTAAGCGGTTCATCTATGCCAGCAGGGGCTGGCTTCTCCGTAGCCCGGACGTGAGCCTCTTCCTCTGGGGAAGGCAGAATGGAGCCCCCCTTCCCCACCAGGATCCTGGTGCTGGAATGCAACATGGTGGGTATGGCCATTCCACTGTCTTCATGTGGACACCCGGGGGAGATACAGAACAGTTAATTTTTCCAAAGTTTTCTGTGTCCATAAATTTCCATCCGAAAAAGTACCACATGGAAGTGTCACAACCACTTTTGTTACCATACCCGGCCTATAACACAGTTGCCTGGCCAAAAAGGAAACTTAACCCTGTAGCCTCTTACTACAGATGGGGTCGCCGGCGGGCCTATTCACTATTTGCTGAAGATACTCAACTACATCATAACAACATTGCTATGACAGTACCGAAAGCCTTGGTGAACAGATTAAGACATAGCCATTACAATTTTGGTGACAGAAAGGTTATAATATAGGCTCTGCACTAAGGGGTTAATGCACGCCGTACCATCTGAGGCACACTGTAATAGTCATTGAAAGGTTAATTACCAAAGTACTACTATATGACATAAAACAGGGCCTTTAGTAATGTACTACGACTCGGTCATTGCCATTCTGGTAACAAAAAAATGATATGCCGTGTTTTAACGGATTAAAGCCTTTTTTTCTCAGTTTACAAGTAAGCGTAGTTACTGTGTTCTGATTACTGGCGTACTGGTTTGTATGGCAGTGTAGCAGGAATGTTCAGATGACTACCGGTAGTTATAACTTATAATTCAAAGTTTTGCCAATTACTATGAATATTGGTTGACTCTTGTGGCTTGTGACTTGTAAGAGAGACAGAGAATAAAATGTGTGAGAAATGTAGCCTGTGAGTAAATAAATGCACAGCCAGCCAAAGATATTTTAAATTCCACTTCCCCTGGATTCCTTCTGGTACAGCCCCTCTCTCAGAGCTCTGACGACAAATATCAAAGCATCCCACACAGGCTAATTTTCTGACATGACATCTTAAGTTTCACATACCCTGGATTCTCTACTGTGTACTACACACACACTGCCACACATCTGACCACACGTTTCCACAAAGGCACATCAACCATTATTTTGTCACACAATTACATACAGTACAAGCAGTCAGTCAACATGACAACTACCAAAACCTTTTTTTGGTAGATCAAGAACTAAACTAAACTTACAACACTTGTCTCATCTAAAGCTACACCTAAAAGCTTAGTTTCTCAGTCACTCAATTTCTTTCTGAGTTATGTCTGCTATATCTTCACGTCCATAGAAAGCTATGTTAATACAAGTAGCACTCATTGACCTACTGTAGCACTTAATCTTCTGAGTTTGGAGGTACAGCAAAGAAAAAACCTAACTGATTATAACAAAACTGTGGCTAGTAGAGAGACTGAATGGATAGTGACACGGAGAAAACCACAATCCACAGTGTTCAGTGAGTAAAACAGCTAACGTCAAACTCTACCGCTGGTCATACAACACTGACATAACAAAGCTGACTCTAAACTCCAATACAATTTCCCCCCCACAAACATACAGTCATATCAACAGGTGTAGTTCAGGTAGATGCAGGTAAATGGGAGCAACAGGCACACACACACACATAGCCTACAGGTACACACACACACAGTACCAGTCTGTCCACACACACTGCACGCACCTTTTTCCATGCAGTTGATCTGCCTTCTTGCTGAGGGTAAAGCGTTGAGGTTGACCGGTGTTTAAGGCTCTGAAGGGGGAGGGAGTTATAAATAGCCCGGTGGAGAGATTTGGCACGTATGCTTGGGCATGCAGGCAGCCTCCTGCCCTCACCCAACACCGACAGCTGTCACGGTCTCTCTCTCTCTCTCTCTCTCTCTCTCTCTCTCTCTCTCTCTCTCTCTCTCTCTCTCTCTCTCTCTCTCTCTCCCCACACTCATGAGCTTTTGTTTCAAGACACATTTTCTGTCCCCTATTCTGACTCCCCCTCTCTCTCGCCATCTCTCTCTCTCTCTCTCTCTCTCTCTCTCTCTCTCTCTCTCTCCACACTCATGAGCTTTTGTTTCAAGACACATTTTCTGGCCCCTATTCTGCCCCCCCCCTCTCTCTCTCTCTCTCTCTCTCTCTCTCTCTCTCTACTCACATATTCAAACACCTGACCAATTGCCTCCTTTATTACCACGCTGATCACCCCTGATATTCAGGGGCAATCCCTGATTCAGGAGGTCTCACCCTGATGTACAAGAAATATATACAGAGACCTAAGCTAAGACATTTAACACTTCAATACGTGATAAACTTACTTCAAAAGTGATGTTTACTGTAGAATCACTATGGTTCCCAAAACACATAGAAATACTTTTCTTTAAAAATAAATAAATCAAAAATGAAAAATAAAAAAAAATAAAAATGGCGGTAAATTCATCATGACGGTACCAATGGTCTTGACCCAAGGATTCCAGAGATACCAATTTTTTGAAAATTGGAGCTAACTTCTTGTTTGACATCTTCAATACGGGTCGCACATTTTCGCTTATTGTAGCGCCTCCTAGTGTCCGATTTGCACGACATTTAGTTTGGGGTCTTCACTGCCAATTTGATTGGCTCGTTTTTAGTTATGTGTGCACTTCAGACAGTTCCTTCAATCACACTAGAAATTTAAGGGTTGCTGCAAGACAGTCTGAAGATGGTATGACAAAATTTTGTGACAATCTGACAAAAATGTTTGGGAGGAGCAGCGTTTCTATTCATTTTTTGAAATTCAAAATGGCGGAAAAAAAACTATCTAGTCATCCTGCCATAGGGGCTCCCAAAACATCAATTATCTTCTTCCTGGATAACTCTACTCTCTCTCTCTCTCTCGCTCTCTCCACTTCTTTGTCTCTCTCTCTACACCCCCCCCCCCTCACTCACACACATACACTAACAGTGCAGTAGTACAGTACACACTTACATTTACAGTATACTGTAAGCCAAAACAAGCTCAGACACGTCTCCTTGAAGGTCGACTTAATAGTCCACTAGACCTCAACACCACCTCTCTTTAAATACCTCTGAGCCTCCCATTCACCTTCAGTAGCCTATATTGCATTCACTGAGAGTAGAAAACCTCTCTTTCACTCTTTCAGTGCCCACTACTCCTTACAATTTCACCACTTTATTTTTTAGTCGTGCTGTCGTTTCACCTCTAAGCCTTTATCAAAGTCTCTTCATGTGATTCAGCGCTGAAGAGTCAGCATGCCAAATACAATAAAATCATTGAATGGTTCCTGAAAGACCATTAAGTAAATATGTTATCTGTTAATATGCTATTATAACTATTATCATTAAAATTATTATTGTTATTATTATTATTATTACATTATCATCATCATCATCATCATTATTATTATTATTATCAGTATTCATTAATAATAATGCTAACATTATAACATTACTCCATAGTGACTCACATTATCTATATCATCACAGTGTATGTCTGTATGGGTAAAGAGGAGAAATGTAAATGTAACTATCTACAAAGTACAAACTAACCACGCACACACACAGATAAGCTGTGAAACATTACCTCTCTTGAAGCAGGCCAGGGGAATGCGTGTCAACCACGGCTGATTGGTCGGAACAGGGCGTCAGCCACGCCTGGTTGGTTGGCACTGGGTGGCAGATCGAACCCCCTTTCCCGAAAGCCGCCCACGCATGGACACAGACATACACAAACAAAAACACACTGACGTGTCAAATGAACCCACTCACATAGATACCACATACCAGCCTCACCCGCTCACACACACACACACACACACACACACACATGAATGAAGCAGGACTAATGACTGAGGATGTGAACAGCTGTGGGGGTTATGTTATTTAAGTGAATTATTATGGAGAGGAATACCAACCGGCCTCATCACTGATGTGACGTCCCCTCAACGTCACAGTGGTCATCATCTGGCAGCCCTATCGGCTATGAACAAGATATTTAACAAGATAAAAAGAGAAAAGTCCACAGCAACCAGGATTTTTGTGCTCCCACTGATTCCCCCCTCCATGACGTTTTCGGTAGAAACACTTTCTCTTTGACGTCTGAAGAAGAGTTTCTACCCGAAACGGCACGGAAAAATTAAAATTAAGTGGGAGCAAAAAATCCTGGTTGCAGCGGACTTTTCTCTCTTTTTATCTGGCTATTTAATGGTCCAGCTCCCAGGTCAAACGCTTGGATCTGCAAGCTTTTACCTTCAACAAGATATTTAACACTCCATTGGCTTTGCTTAACACAAATGAAATACAGTGAGGGAAATAAGTATTTGATCCCTTGCTGATTTTGTTGGTTTGACCACTAATAAAGACATGGTCAGTCTATAATTTTAATGATAGATGTATTCTAACATGGAGACAGAAAATATCAAAAAGAAAACCCTGAAAATATCCTTAAAGATCATTAAATAACAAATTATTTGTATTTCACTGAGGGGAATAATACGTATTATAGTAAGTATATATACTTATATATAATAAGTATATAAGACACCATTTTTGTGTAGCCAGTGCCTTCATCCAAAACAATGGCCCTGAGAGAGTATTTCTGCCAACTTTTATGTTGTTATACCAAGTTAAGCAACTTTTTCACCAACCATTTAGTAACAAGGGCGGCCATCTTGAAAAACGGCCGCCATATTGAATTTTCATGTGGCCAGGGCATTTCCCAAAACAATGGCCCTCAGTATTTCAGCCAAATGTAATGTTTTTTATACCAAAGTAAATGGTTTTTACACTAACCATTTAGTAGAAGTGGCGGCCATCTTGAAAAATGGCCACCAGCGCTTTCTTTCCAAAAAGTGACCCATTAACACTGAAGTATTCCTTTACAGTAACAATTACATTCAAGAGAAAAAACACTAAAGTGACAAATGAACAGGAATGACATTGTTTTTTACCTTCATTTTATTACATCTTCGCTTTATATTCATAAAAAGTCACTCAATCCATTTCAAACAATTAAAATCACTAAAACTGAAAAAGACAAGTAGGCGTACTGCCAGCTTTTCACAATCCTTCCACAGGTCAATGTAATGTGCTGCATATTTTAGCCATCAGAGTCAGAGAGGTGTTGAATTTGACGACACAGATTCAAATGTATAGAAATCACAAGATTTAAAAATATATATGATTTTAATTTCACGACATGATAAGAATAAGGTGGTGCAGACTCTTCAATTGCCCTGACTGCGTAAAGAGTACATATTACTGATATTGGTGCAAGACTGCTTCCCCTTTTCTTGGGAACATGAGAGCCTTATGGCACAAATGCACCAGACTCTACTGGAGCGACACCAGCAATTGCAGTAATTGACTTCACAGAGTCACTAGCAAAAAATGATTTGGGCGACAGGAGGTGACTTGAGTAACAGTTTGCAGTTGAACTTCATATTATGCTAATTAGCTATGACATACCGCCATTCCGACATTGAAGTTTTATTGCAGGAACCATTTTTCCAGCTTGCAGGGACTGTTTTTCAAAGATCTCAAACCCTACCTTTAATGGCATTTGGACTGTGACAAAATTACACACTAATCCTGTAATTGGGCTGTCACTCTCTACACTTTCCGCTCGTGTCATAACATTGTTGCAAATGTCAATAGAGTTAGAACAATGTTCACGTGCCTTTAAGTAATTGCAACAATGTTTAAATGACTCGGAATGACTCGGAATGGCAATCAAATACTGTCGGAATGCGGTATGTCGGAATGGCGGTTGCCCCCAGCCAACAGCCACTCGAGCCAATTTGAATGTCGGAATGCTTGCATCAGATATACTCTAACCTCCCATCACTCGTGTCGCTCTAGTTATGAACTCAGTCCAGTGACTCTTTGTAGCTCAGGCCTCCTCTGGTGTGTTCGTGAGGGATTAGCCCTTTGAGGAGTAAGGAGGTTCCGGAACTTTCCTCGAACATTCTACAGCTCCCATAGAACTGGGTAAAATGGATAAGCAGGTAGCCAAGACTCAGGATAAGGCATAGTCTATTTTTTTCAAGTCCATTGTGTAATTTTGTAGTTTATTTCCAAAGTTCATGCTGTCCATTCATAAATCATGTTCATGAATATTTGCTTAGAATATAAACTAAGATTTACTGATGTGACCAGAGCAGGGCGCTGAAAGCCAATGCTGTTCATAACTGCAATTCAAAATGGTGGATTTGCATAGAGAGGCACCACCTATGATTCATGTGTGCAATATAGATTTCCAAGTCATCACGGAGTACTTACAAATTAATGGTGGCAGCAAATATTCATGACAAATGTGACATCTGTGAGTGGATAGCATTAATTCTGGATCATCAATTAGAACCATCACAAAATTACTAATGAAAATCCCTGTGGTTTGTTAAAATGCATCAGCACAAAACACAAAATCAAGGAGAAAAAAAAATCTGATGACAGATGAAGATTAGTTTGATGGATGTGATTAAGACAATCATGCGAAACCAGGTAGGATAACCTATAAATGTGTGATCAATGAAATGTGAACCTCTAGGGACAGGCTGACAATGTTTTTGCCTATGTATCTTAGGTAGTGCTAGTGCGTGCGTGTTGGTGCGACGCCTTTTGAAATTAAGGTGTGCTCCTCAAACGCAATGACGAGGTTTGTGCAGTTTTCCCGCCATGTCGGCAATCTTGGTGAAAGTTGTTACAACTTGTTGATTGCGATACCACTTCCCACTGGCAACCACCAGTGTTGCCAGATTGGGCGGGTGCCCGCCCAATTCTGCTACTTGGGATGAGCGTCTGCGGGTAAAAAAAGGAAAAAATTGGCCTTTCGGCGTTTTTTTCAGCCGTTTTGGGGCCATAGAAGTCAATGAAATTTGTTGATTTTGGGCGGAATTTAGCGCATTTTGGCGGTTTTTGAGAAGCTTTTGGGCGGGATTTGGTTAGACACATCTGGCAACACTGGCAACCACCTACATTAAGTTGCTATGTGTCAACAAAGGTGAGTAGACCCACGGTCATCATTGATAATCAGAAAGACCTTGGAAAATGTTTTCAACTAACTGGAAAGTCTGATCTCCCTTGTGGGAATAGGCGCTCTTGAATCAGTGGTTTATGTAATATTGATATGTGAGGGACTTCAATAAATTTATCAGAAAGCAATTCTACCACACCAGTTCTCACCAACCATCCCAACTTAATCCATTTAACACACAAACATCCAAAAACTGAAACTATGAATATCGAAAACAGTTAAAAAAAAAAATCTGCACATTATCCCTTCTCATAAGAAACGGATGAAGAGGTGACAAATGTGTCCCACTACCGGGGCACAGTCAGGAATAAGTTTGTATTGACTTTTTCCCACTGCCTATTGCAGGAACGTAGGAGGGAGGGGTTAGAAAGGAGAAAGGAGAGAGAGAGAGAGAGAGAGAGAGAGAGAGAGAGAGAGAGAGAGAGAGAGAGAGAGAGAGAGAGAGAGAGAGAGAGAGAGAGAGAGAGAGAGAGAGAGAGAGAGAGAGAGAGAGAGAGAGAGAGATGGGTGGAGAGTGGGGTTAGGGCGACGATTAAAAGGTCCCTTCATATCCACGGGTTCCATTCTGGAGAGCACCACTGGACTGAAGTGCATGTCAGTTCAGCAAGGGTGTGTGTGCGCGCGCGTTGTGTGTTAGTGATGCACGTCACTAGTTTTGACATTTCACAGACTGCTTTTTTTTTTTTGAGATAACGCTCTGTGTGTGTGTGTGTGTGTGTGTGTGTGTGTGTGTGTGTGTGTGTGTGTGTGAGTGTAAACCACTCAGTCTCTAGATTTTTCTGTGACTACACTGTCCCACCAGGTGAGGTGGCGAGAGCCCTTGGTGCAGGCCTTGGCCTGGGCATCGCAGGTGTATCCCATGGGGCAGCAGTTCCTCATGTCGGCACAGCACACCGCCTACAGGAGAGGGGGCAGAGGAGAAAACACCCAAATCAGCCAAGTCAACCCTAGAGAAATCCCTTGATGGGTGCTATACCAGGATGCTGCGTGCAGTGCTTAACATCAGCGATAGTGCACATGTAACCAACGAAATCCTGTACGAGGGAATACCAAGGGTGAACGAGAAAATTGACGTAAGGAGAATGAGACTTGCAGGACACTGCCAAAGGCACCAAGAACTGCCAGCCAGCAAACTAGTGCTGTGGGAACCGTCACATGGGCGCCGGTCAAGAGAACGTCCCACACTAACATATGTGGACATACTTGAGAAGGACGCGGGAACCCAGAGTACCAGTGTATTGAAAAGATGTATGGAGAATTGGGATGATTGGAAGCAACGAAGGAAGGCTCGTCTGAGGACGACCTAGAGAGCCAAGTCAATCTTAATTGAATTCAAAAGTCACCCAGTAACTCATTAGAATTGTAGAACTAGAACTTTAATACAAGCAAAACGTTCTTGATCTGATGAGTCACTGGGTCTAACATAGCTGGTTATCAAGGTGGAGCAGTGGTACACAAAAAGGAAAAGTAGATTCTCTCCAACACAGATGACTTCTCCAAGTAACTGGCTATAGACCAAGTGACTCAATACTTAACATTAGATTACAAACATGTGTTGTAAAATGCTTGTATTGGTAAATGTCATCATCTTACCGCTTTATACGGGCAGCAGGCCCAGCTGGTCTCAGAGGTTCTACAGCAGGTCTGGTCCGTCTCACAGCGGGTCACCTGATCGCACTGGACATCGTGATGGGGCTGCTCAGGGGGCTTAGACAGGGGCGAGAGCGGCAGCGGTGCCAACTGACCTACAAGGATCATATAAGGACATTTTACTGTGCTTTACTGTAACATTCAGACAAGTTGATTTGAAGTTCAAGTTCATTATAGCCAAATCAACAGTATAACATACAGTTGCTAGGAATGTCTTTGGTTTGCTCGTACATTTAACAACACAAATACATATAGCTAAGACAAAGACAAGAAAACAAGAGGTGCCATAAATAAACAGGGAATTACGCATACAATAAATATTGAAAGTGCAATAAGACATAATACATAATTAAGTGCTTATCTACTAGGCATCATGGGACCAGAACTCTAAATGGTTGTCAGGGGATGAAATACTTATTTCCTTAAATGAAATATAAATTAATTAATATATATTCTTCAGAGTTGATTTCTGGATTTTCTTTTTGATATTCTGTCTCTCCATTTAGATTATAGACCCGACCGATCATGTTTTTGTTACGCCTCTTTTCTACTGCCGGTTTTCTGGTAGGCCTACAGCTCGACAAAGCTCTACTCAGTCGCCACTTTTTGCTTTACAATTGAGCTGTGTCGTGACTATTCGAAAAGCAAAAAGTGGTGGCCAAGTCGCGCTTTGTTGTGCTGTAGGCCTACCAGAAAACCGGTAGTGGAAAAGAGGCATTAGTAGGAAAAACAACAAAATCAGTAAGGGATCAAATACTTATTCGTCTCACAGTACTTGATGGAAAATTGTATTGCAGTCCTATTGCAAACCGTCACATGCATATACACTTCCACATCTCCACTTTCTATGGTGGTAAAAACTTGTCAGTATATATCACCTGAAGGCTTCACACACGTTCCAGACTCCAGCTTGCAGGTGTAGCCCTGTGGGCAGCAATGCTCATGGTCACTGCAGCACACGGCCTGTGAAGGAGGAGGAGGAGGATGATAAGGGGAGGAGGAGGAGGAGGAGGAGGAGGAAGAGGGGGAGGAGGAGGGAGAGGGGGAGGAAAAGAGGAAGAGGAGGAGAAAGGGGAGGATGAGGAGGAGGAGGAGAAAGGGGAGGATGAGGAGGAGGAGGAGAAAGGGGAGGATGAGGAGGAGGAGAAAGGGGAGGATGATGATGAGGGGAGGAGGAGGAGAAAGAGGGGGAGGAGGAAGAGGAGAGGAGGAGGAAGAGGAGAAGGAAGAGAAAGAGAAAGAGAAAGAGGAGGAGGAGGAGAAAGATGAGGACGAGGGGCAGGAGGACGAGGACGAGGAGGAGGAGGAAGGCAATAAAACAGAGCGTGTAATTTTAGCAGTTCATTTTCAGAATTTCTTCAGTCTACTGACCTGGACTACAGCCCTAGTTCTCTGTGGGCAGTCTACAGCACGTACAGTAACTAGAGATTTTTGTCAAAATTGAGTTTAGACTGAAACTCAACAAAACTGTCTTCATTACACCTCCTATATCATGACACCTCCAATATCTTGTGACAAAGCCTTGTGGTCCAAATGTGTCCCAGTTTAGAGATATTGTGTCAAATTATATGTCAAATTTACAGCAACTACAATATCCAACCTTTGAACAATATCCAAAAGTTTTCCTCAGTTTCAATGTTGGCCTAGTTATTGCAGTTTAACTTTGTGTGCATTAGCAAGTGAAAACATTTTTCGGTCATGAACATTTACCAGCTTTGAGTACTAAGAAAAGGGCTATATAAAACAGATCTAATATCATTAAAATTATCGTTTTTATCATCATCATTATTATTATTATTATTATTATTATTATTGTTATTATTATTATGATTATTATTATTATTATTATTGTTATTATTATTATGATTATTATTAGGTACCTTGACGAGTGGGCAGCATCCCCAGTCCCCCGTGGGCAGCTTACAGCAGGTGGAGCCCGCCGCACAGGTGCTCTTGTCGTCACACTTCACGTCCATGATCACCTCGTCCTCATCGGTGGCTCTGGACTCCACCACAGGAGCAGACTGGCTGACCCAGACTCTGGCGTCCTGTTTCCTGTACCATGGGATCTCGTGGCGACCCACAGAGCAGGACGCTCGCTTGGCGTCACAGGTGAGGCCCGCAGGGCAGCAGTGATCGCCAGAGCTGCAGCACACCGCCTGTGGTGAACATCACATTACATTACATTACATTACATTACCTGCGGTGAAATCACATTACATTACATTCAGGGTGTCTACAGGTTTGACCAAGTCAAAATTAAGACATTTTAAGACTTTTCAATACCATTTTCCAAATAAAATTAAGACCAACTCGCGGCGTTTACAGGTTTTAGCAAGTCAAAATTAAGACATTTTAAGACTTTTCAAAACCATTTTCCATATGAAATTAGGACCAACTCGCAAGATCATACACAGGTTCAAATGAAGCACAAAAACTAATTGGTTATTTACATTAATGTAGCCATTTGAAAACACAAAACTATACACAATGAAACTTTACACTAAATAAAATTCAATAATGCGTTCTAAATTACACTACATGGCTACAAGTCGCGAAGTTAATCACATGGCTGACATAATTATTCCTCCCTAAATTAAGCTCCACAAATTTAAGACAGTTGGGTTGAAAATTTAAGACAAAATAAGACTTTTCAAGGCCTTATATTTGGCTAACATGACATTTAAGACTTTTTAAGACTTTTTAAGGACCCGCGGCCACCCTGTACATTACATTACCCGCCTGTGGTGAACATCACATTACATTACATTACCCGCCTGTGGGTTGGGGTGGGGTGAGCCGTGAAGACAGAAACACTATGAAACTAGAAACACCCTCAGAGAGTGCAGACCTCCGCCTAGGAAGCTGTTTGATAGAACATGTGACTATGTTACACTGTATTTTTTTTCTCCAAGACTTTCTGCCTTCTGGAATGTCTGGAATGGAATGTTAAAAAGCAAAGCCTCCAAATGCTCCTCAGTGGAGGCTAGAGTATAATTTTGGATCACAATGAATAAGAATAATGAATAATGTTTTGTTAATCAACAAAATTCAGTCAAATGTGGAACAACCAACCCCCTGTCACCACTGTCAGTTTGCGCGACCAAAGTCACCCACATCAGAGGGAATTGTACACGTTTTTGACATGTTTACACACACAGTAGACAGCAGAGATGGGACCAAGTCACTAATTTGCAAGTCACAAGTAAGTCTCAAGTCCTTCCAATCAAGTCCGAGTCAAGTCACAAGTTACGACACATTTGACCAAGTCAAGTCCAAGTCCAAGTCGTGCCAAAGCCAAGTCAAGTCCAAGTCCAAGTCTTATTTTTTTCAAGTCCTTAACAAGTCACCTTGTATTCTATGTGCAATATTGACAATTACCGTTGGTCATGAATTCATTACCTCTCCACACTGCTTTGCATGTCCCCCTTCGACAGTCATGTCCCTTACGAAAATCGACCATGATTTCAGTTTTTTGAGCATGGTACGGCATTGGTTTTTGGTTTTACTAGGTTTAACTATAAATTGAACTATGGTTTTACCACGGTTTATTCATTAAATTACACTTAACTGTTCCTTTATCCAACGCACATATTGGTGACAGTCCTTGGAGCAATGTGGGGTTAGGTGCCTTGCTCAAGGGCACTTCAGTCATGGATGGAGGTGTAGGGAGAGGTGGTCTAAGGGTGGGACTCAAACCTGCAACTCAGTGATCTTCAGCCCAACTCCCTAACCATTACACCACGGCTGCAAACAAGCTTTCATGTTTTTTTTGGGTGACCATGCAACCCACAATTGATCATATATTTTTTTTAGCATGGTTTGTGACTATGGTTAAAGGTAAATCGTTTATTTTTTCTTTCTTTCATGCATTTTTTTCACACACAAAAGCAAAAAAATATATATTCATTGACTTGGAGCACTATTGCAAGTCATTGCAAGCTAAAACTGTCAAGTCGAGTCAAGTCTCAAGTCAATAGCATACAAGTCGAGTCAAGTCACAAGTCATTCCTAATATTGGCAAGTCAAGTCTCAAGTCGAGTCATTTGTGATTCAAGTCACAAGTCAGTCCAAGTCACAAGTCACAAGTCCACATCTCTGGTAGACAGACAAAATATTTTTTTCCCTCTGTGAAAGCTGCATGATCTGCGCATCAGTATGAATTGTACTTTCTAGAAATGCGTTATAGAAATATAGTTATCATTATGATTAGTGTCATCATAGTGCCGTAATCTCTCTCTCTTTTTTTTAGGATATGTTCTTTGGTCAGGAAGCAAATGGGCAGAGAGATGGGGAGGGGTCGGGACCCGGGCCGGGATTCGAACCCGGGTTGGCCGCATGGCAGGCGATTACCCTACCGGTTGTTGGCCATGGGAGGGCCCATTGTGCAGCAATCTCACCTGATGGAGAGGGCAGCAGCCCCACTTGCCCAGAGTGTGCATGAAACAGCAGGTGTTGTGGGCGGGGCAACTGGTGTCTGCGTCACACATCAGCTCACGAGATGGCACCTGCCTCTCAAGTGGCACGGCCGAACGGCCGTCACTGTTGGTCCTGCAGGCAGAAACAAAACAAAAGGTTACACTTTACATTTTTTAAAATATCTTTTTGGGCTTTTTTGCCTTTATTTGACAGGATAGTGAAGGTAGGTGAGAGGAAGTGAGTGGGGACTGGAGAGAGAAATGGGGAAGGGTCGGCAAAGGACCCGGGCTGGGAATCGAACCCGGGTCGGTCACATAGCAAACGAGTGCCCTACCATTTGCACCACAGTAGGGCCGGGTTACAATTTTATGTTACCGTCCACGTTACATTAGCCAGCACTCTTACGCCGTTCTACCATTGAGACCAGGTAAGCAGATACGACCAGTTTTTTCCCTTTTGCAGCAGCCAATCAGTTTCTTGGCCACTAAAACGCTTCAGAAAATGCAAAAGGGGTTTGTCTTGTGGTGATGTTTGGATCATACGTAGACATACGTTTTTATGTATGGTTTGAAAGGTTTCAAGCTGAAGAAATGGCAGACTTGCCTTCATGTTTTTGGTCATCAAAAAGGTTTGTTTTGTTGGTGCTGTGATCAGAAACACAATGGCTGCCACAGTGGTAGTGGACAACAGGGCGGCTGTGTCTGTCTGTCTGTCAACTTCGGAACCAGGACTTTTTAAAAGATTCTTCAGCATTGCTAACCTAGAAATCTAGACGCCCCTAATGACCGCAACTTGAGTTGAGTTCTAACTCCACAAAAAGAAGGCAGAACGTCTTTTAAAAAAATAGGGTGTAACATAGTCAAATGTTCCATCGAACAGCTTCCTTGGCAGAGGTCTGCACTCTCTGAGTACATTTCTACAGGTAGTTAGGATAGTGCAGTGCAGTGAAGAGAGGGACATTAAATGAGTGGGAGAGCGAGACAGGGGTGAGGTGGGCGGATCAGGAAATGACCTCTGGTCAGCATCTAACCCGGGTCCCCGCCGGTGTGACGGTGCAGTGCCCTACCGTTTGAGCGACGGCTGGGTCAGGGCGGGCACCTTCTTGACCATTGGCACAGCTGAGCCCGTGCTGCTGTCACAGGTGCTGGCCGCCAGGTTGCAAACAGTGTCTTTGGGGCAGCAGTGCATGTGGTCCTCACAGCAGACAGCCTGAGACAAGACAAGACAGACAAGACATTACAGTCAATACATTGAGTATGGACTCTCTGCTTTCATTGGAGACTTTTGAAAGTCCACCTTTAAAACAGGAAACCTTCTGCGTGTGTGCGTGCGTGCGTGTGTGTGTGTGTCAGCATCACACCTCGGTTAGTGGGAATCCACCCTCTGTGTGTGTGTGTGTGTGTGCGTGTGTGTGTGTGAGCGTGCGTGCGTGCGTGCGTGCATCGGCATCACACCTCGGCCAGTGGGCAGCATCCCCATCCCCCGGTGGACGTCTTGCAGCAGGTGTAGTCCTCGGGGCAGGACGAGGTCTCGTCACACTTCGTGTTTACAGGCCGCTGCTGCTGCCGCTGCCTGGTCTGCAGGGGGAAGGCAGGGAACTTCTGGAGCCAGGGCACGGAGCGCAGCGAAGGGTCGGTGGGGTCGTCACAGGTGCTGGCTCTAAGGTTGCACACGGTGCCACTGGGACAACAGTGGATGTGGTCAGGGCAACACACAGCCTGTTGGGAGACACAATGGAAACCCTTATTACCAGTTACTGGTCTGCCCGCAATGTTCCGTCTCGTCCGTAGGGGGCACCAAAGCATACACATCAAGTCATACAAGTCAAACACGCTTGCGCACACACACACACACACTGGGACAAATAAAGTTACTGCTAATACTACTACTGACGATTTTTCAGATTCCCCCACCAGACTGGGAGGACACAGTCAAACAATCGGGAGCCTTGTGCTATCCGCAGAGGCTCAGATAGATTTCCCAAACTGAACGACACTGCAGGGGGGTCACAATATTCACTTGCATAGGAAATGAATACATTCACTTTTTCTGTGAATTTCAAATACAAAAAAATGTTAAAATAATTATAAAGGTTTGGCCTTGCAATATGGGGGTGGCAAACATATGTTTAGATTCAAAAGGGTGTCCCAGCAGAGAAGTTTGGGACCTACTGCATGAGGAGTGACCTTGACGGGCAGCCGTGGTGTAATGGTTAGTGAGTTGGACTGCAGACTGCAGAACACAGGGTTGCAGGTTCAATCCTGCAGCCTTACCAATCCCTTCCTTCCTCCATGGCTGGAGTGCCCTTGGGCAAGGCGCTTAACCCCACTTTGTTGCAGGGACTGTAACCAATACCCTGTATCTAAATCACTGTCGCTTTGGATAAAAAGGCATCAGCTAAGTGTGATAATGTAAATGTAATAATGTTGACATGCAAGGAGCCTTACCTCCTCCAGGGGGCAGCATGCCCAGGCGCCCGATGCGATCTTGCAGCAGGTACTGCCGTCAGGGCAGGCCACTGAGTCATTACAAGGAACCGCCGACACTCCTGAGGAAAGACACAATGTAGTAGCAGGCATTTATATCTCAATTCAATGCAAATGTAACTTTCAGTTGTGATATGACTAAATTTACACAAAATATATGAATTGATACTGTCCAATATCCTAGAAAAGGAAAAGCATGGTGGGGCATTGTGCATTGTGACTGAAATATGCAAAAAAAGATGTCTAAGGAAGTTATAAAGCAAAATAGTCCGCCTCTCACCGTCTCTGTCTGCATTCTTGTCTATGCGGAGGCCAGGTAATTTCAGAGCCATGAGCGTGTGCAAGTCTGTGTGTGGGGACTTGCACATCCCCTGCTCCAGGTCACAGATGGTGTCGTTGGGGCAACAGTGGAGTTGGTCACTGCAGCATACAGCCTGGCACACACAAACACACACACACACACACACACACAGACACAAAAACACACATGCGTGCGCAAACAAACACACAAACACACACACACAAACGCGTGCACGCACACGCGCACAAACACACACAAATTTTAGCAACCAGACTCACAGGATAGGAATAGAGTTCTCTGTAGTCAATGGTGCACATAATGCACATGGTGCACTGCACACAAACCCATACAAAAACATACCCTCACACCTCCCCACAAAACATAATTCCTGGTGAATTTCTCTTTGATTTAAATGTGAACTCCAGGCTGTGGGCTGGAAATCGTACAGGTTGCTCCTCTAGAAAACGAGGTTCGCTCTCACTCTCGAGGGGCAACTTCATTTTGCCAATATAAACTCCTGACAGTATGCAAAGCCATATTCCGTCTGTTGCCACTCTCAATATTGTTGGTATGAAAACTAACGAAAACAAAAAGACCCGAAGAATGACATCACACAATGGGAAGTGTCCACCCATCAAATTTGAAAAGGTTATATTTCTCTAAATATTGTGCTTTTCTTCACAGGCGTATAACAACGCTGGCATTCCTTTCTTGTCATGGGTTGTCATGGGTTCATATATTTAAAAAAAGAAGTTTCTTCGCGCTACACTCAATGAACTTACAACATATTATTTCTGGCCCACAATATATTTTTTCAAAGACATTACAAAAGACATACACTACAAGCCCTCACGTGAGGGATAGGGCAGCAGCTATACTCTGCGGTCTTCAAAAGACACACAGTGCAGGGGTCTATACTACAACGCTGGTTCAGGAGTTAACCAGGATAAGTTAAGAGGTAAATCATCTAATATAATAGAAGAGCCTGGAGTCCTCATTTTCTTAAGAACCCGCACAGAGCATGCAGATACTCTCTCTGTTTCTGTCGCTCTCTCTGTCTCACTCCCACACACACTTACCCGAGGATACGGGCAGCAGCCGTACTCTCCGGTCTTCATGAGACAGCAGGTGGTGTCGTCAGGGCAGGAGGACTTTGCATCTGGACAGGTGATGGAGGCACCGCTATTCACATCTGCACGGGTGATCGAGTGACCACTATTCACATCTACACGGAGGGAGGAGGTCAAACACAGTCACTAACATTAATAAAAAACACCTGGCTCTGTTGAGAATGTTTGCATCTTATGGTCAATAAAAATGTAATAACATGTACATATTGGGTGGCATTAGTTAAAGCAGACACTTTGTTTGTTCCCTCTTGTGATTTAAAGAAATGTGAGAAGAAGTTTCAAAGGAAGAAAGGAGAAGTTTCAAACTTTTTCCTCTCACTGTATGTATGCATGTACTGTATGTACGGTATGCACCTGGTGTTTGTGATCTGGTACGAGCAGGAAACTTCGTCCACATGGGAGTTGAGCCCAGTGTTCCGGAAACACATTTAGAATGTTCTAGATCACACTTGGTGTTCTCTGGGCAGCAGTGCCTCTTGTCTTCGCAGCACACTGCCTGTACAGGGGAAACACAAACGGACATATCTTATTTGATCAGTGTGTGTCTGTGTGTCTGTGTGTCTGTGTGTCTGTGTGTCTGTGTGTCTGTGTGTCTGTGTGTCTGTGTGTGTGTGTGTGTGTGTGTGTGTGTGTGTGTGTGTGTGTGTGTGTGTATGTGTGTCTGTGTGTCTGTGTGTCTGTGTGTCTGTGTGTCTGTGTGTCTGTGTGTCTGTGTGTCTGTGTGTCTGTGTGTCTGTGTGTCTGTGTGTCTGTTTTCCAGGCAGGGATACCCCTCCCCCAGGGACACCCCACCTCCAGGTGAAATCAAGGTCATAGACCTGGATAAGGAACAAAAGCGTTTCCCAGGCAACCCAGCCCATTGTGTGAGTCTGGCAGCACAGAATGTTGAAATCGCCGCACTAGATTACAGCAGTTATGCTAGGGGAAGCTAATTTTAGCCAAAGACATCTGTGACCGGTCATTCAAAACGGCGGATATGGAGAAGATCCACCAATTCATGTATGAAAAGTCTCAATTTCCAAATCATAATGAATAATTGATGGTGAGGTGGTCATTTTTTTAACGAAAGATGGTATTTGTGACTGGCCAACATAAATTCTGGAAATAAGGCCCTTTCAGATGACTTTGGCCTGGGCGTGGCCAAACCTGTCATCAGCCCTGTTGGTGAGTTTATCCTGTCATAGTGAGGGAAGAAATTCAATTTAATTTAAATTTATTTACATTAGGGACCATGTACAATTAAAACATAAAGGTTGCCATTCCATGCCTTGTACCAAAGTTGGGCTATTTTACACCTGCAGTTCCTTGAAGGATATAGCTCTCATAAAAACATTAAAACATATGAACATACAGTACACATAAATACAGTAGATAAATCATTCCCACCATTGTCCTCTAGTCTACATCGCCGCCAACCTATATTCTAATTAAGACAGTCTATGAACTATACTCAAATAATAAAGAGAACTACAAAACCCTCCTCTTTCTGACCCCTTTCCCTTTCTAGTATACTGCCTACCCATAATGCCGTGCGGTACCTTTGCCAGGGGGCAGCATCCCCAGCTGCTGTCGGGCAGCTCGCAGCAGGTGGTGCCATCCGGGCACTCAGACAGCTGATCTGGGCAGATCACTGCCCCAACACCTGCCCACTCCTGCAAGACAAGGAAACACATGAAGGAATTTAAAATTATAGTCATGACCCTCTGGAATTCCATGTCGGTTTTAAATTAATTAGAATATTACATTGATGTATCTCCAATCACAATACAAAACAGTGTGCAAACAGAAGTTCCGATGCAAAATACATACATGGCATGAAATGTTTATCCATTATTTTTATACATTACATTCATTTTTATATATATTATATTCATATACTATAATACTTTTTCCTTTATGTTTAATACTTTGTGATTTGTCTCCTCAGCAGATAAATAAATGAAAGGTGTGTGTGCGCGTGCGCGCGTGTGTGTGTGTGTGTATGTGTGTGTGGGTGGGTGGGTGTGGGTGTGGGTGTGGGTGTGTGTGTGTGTGTGTGTGTGTAAGTATCGGTTCTGCTATGCTGTTCTCAGCTGCAGTTACTACAGTAAGTCACGATACGCATGAACGGCCATCCGGGTACTTCGCTCTTAAATGTGCGTTACGCCCCTTTATGGGGGATATCAAACCGAATGTCTCATTAACTTACATACTACATCGGCTAGCCTAAATGAACACAGTCCATGCTTCAGCCACAGCTGTTTGGCTGCCATGTTATTTGAACAGCCTGCAACATAACACGTTTTCGGCATGTTGTGCGTGAACAACGCCAGTCTACAGGTCCTTATCTTTCGTTTATTCTTCCCCAAACATCACCAATTGACTTGCATTGGCTGTTTTCCCCCACAAAGGGACGTAACGCACATGGAAAACATCACACCGTTCATCAGTATGGTGAGTTTGCCACGTTGTTGCAAATACCGGTCCTATCCAAATGCAGCATCATACCGTTTCAAATGCCTCAGTACTGTGGTACCAAATTGGTATCTGTATGTCATGTAACCCTTGTCTAGAATTAAAAAAAATCTATCAGACTGAGTGCCTGCCATATCTTTTTTTGTTGATTTTGTTCATCCATTGTTTTTTTTCAGCAAACTTGCCAAGGCAACAATATAGAAGGCCTACCTTTGGCATGCTAGTGCATGAATAGGTGGAGTCTGCTGCAAAAATGTCGAAGGAACACCCCGCAACATTTTACAAAATATTTAGAAACGCAAGTGCATAAGATTTGCTGAATTGGTGTGGAATGACCACGCAGATGCATGCCCTGCATGTGTGCAATACTCACTAGAGCTGGGATGGCTGGTCGCCTCTTCACCAGAGGCAGCGAGACGGTCTTGTTAACACACCGAGAGTGGACGAGGTCACAAAGTGTACCATGGAAGCAGCAGTGTAGATGATCTGAGCAGCACTCCGCCTGCACAACAACAAAATGTATTTAAATGTAGCCCTCAATCAAGGCATTCAACACAGCAGTGTAGCGATGGGGAGTACCATAGAGTTGCCTCTTCAGGACTGAAAACCAGGCCTTATGGGCTACCATACTGGGGCTATAAACCAAAAAGCAGGCGTAGCAGTCAGAGCCCTAGTATGAATAATAATAACAACTTGGTTTTATATAGCGCCTTTCAAGGAACCCAAGGTCGCTGCACAATAGGGGGAGGAGGGGTGGGGGGTGCAGTGTGGTTAAAGTCCATATGCCTCTGTGAATAGATGGGATTTAAGGTGCCTCTTGCCAGTGTGTTGGGAGGTAGACTGTTCCAGAGTGTGGGATGGTATGGTACACCAGAAGGTCCGGGTTCCAGTCCCGACTGGACAACTCAACTTCACTTCCGTTAATCGCCAAATAAGGTATTTGGTCTCGTCTAGACAGCACTGGCTCTTGGTATTTGGTCTGTTCAGAGCACGGTCCATGAAATATTCTAGTATGTGTGTAATGTCCTTGTGTCTTCTTCTGTGTTTATGTATGTACAGTATGTATGCTACTTGACACCTTAATTTCCCTCGGGATCAATAAATGATACTCTACCCTCTACTTTAAAGCTGATCTTTCCACACACTGCATCTGCTTGCTCTTCTGACGTTAACGTTATGACCATTTTACTTACTCTATTGATTCACATGGTCTCTACAAAGGTGGTATTGATCAAAGCAATTGAAACATCCCATTAATATTAGACAGCCAGTCTTCCATCACCTTAGGCCTCCACTCAAATTTAATTTGACTCCAACCACTCAGTCAGGAGATGTAGACATATTACAGCACCCTGACAATCAGAAAGCACCGCGAGCTAATGGGCAAACACAAATGTCTCTAGACTAGTATAGCTCAGTGGTTCTTAACCTGGGGTGCGCCAGAAATTGCAAGGTGTTCACTGAACATATATATATATATAAAAACAAGAAGAAGTTTGGGTTGGGGTGCATGGCTTGTCTTCTTGGGCACAGGGAGGGGGCTGAAAAAAACAGGTTAAGAACCACTGGTCTCGATAACATCAAGATAGGAATGTTAGGTCTACAGAATCCCATTTCTCCTACTCGCACTTGATTCGGGTTCATCTTCCACATTGCCCTTTAGAAGAAGTCCGACACTCGTTCTGATTCAAACGGAAGAATTATAAGCAATTCCTCTTCGTTCTCATACCTGACAACTCTGAGATTTAAAACAAATCTGGAAAATTTCAATTGGTTAAATAATGACAGTCAACTGGGCGACAGTGAGAAGTCGGACGATGCGTTCTACTTTGCTTTTTTCACACTGGCAGTCCGCGTTCCAGGCCAGGACTGTTAAAAATCCCCCCACAATGCATGTTTTGAAAGGAGCATGTATAGCGTAAAAATTAATAAAATATGTGTCTCTCCTTGTTTTGTCACTCAAATTGACTGGGCCTGATGCAAAACTTGAGATGAGGTAAATTTGCGTGATTCGCTGTTCAGAGGCTTGTGTTCGCCATATGAACAGCGCTGCTTGTATGATTAGACAGTTTCTGTGAGCCAAAGACGGAGGGAAGTGGGAACGTATTTTTAAGGAACAAGAATTCTTTGTGGTATCTGGCATAAAGGCTACTTGCAGGTAGCCTGATAAGCCAGACCCTCTCTACTTTCATAGCTGGTGGAATAAGAGAGGGTGTGGCTCTAAAAAAAACTGCAAAACAATAACAATTGCCTGGTTCCTTCTTAATGGGCAAAAATAGCTTAACAAAGTCCAGTCTTGGTCAATGGTCAGCGAGTCTCATGTGACCTATGCTTTGGACATTTGACTTAAACGAATGTCTGATATGGTAGCGAAGTGGATTGAAATATCTCAGTAAACAAACAGAAAGTGGGAGGGGTAAATCTTCAATCACCCTTGGGACAGTCCTGTCTTCATATGTGTGCTATGATCTCCACAATATATTATCGATTTTTGAGAATGTCAGTATGAATCCAAAAATCACCCAGACCTAATTTGAGTCCTGCCTGGGTCATTGTCACAACCCTACCCCATCGACCTCTCCCCACTCATTTCCTGACAGAGTGAAAGTCAGAGTTTCACTCTTCTGTCTGTCCTCTCTTTTTTTCTGATATGGTGCAGCCCCATAAATGACACCAACAAACAAACAACAACAACAACAAAACTTACATTAGGAAGAGGACAACAGCCGTATCCTCCAGACGGGGTTTTACAGCAGGTGTCCCCGTCTTCGCACATGCCTCCATCAGGGCAGATGAGTGCCGAACACACACTGACCAGGAGCAGGACACAGCAGACACTCCCACACTGCATCTTCATCTGCAACTCACGCGCACGCGCACACGCACGCGCACACGCACACGCACACGCACACACACACACACGTAAGCGGTTAGGCCGTCCGACTTGTAGCCCAAAGGTTGCCGTTTCGACTCCCGACCCGCTAGGTTGGTGGGGGTAGTAATTATCCAGTGCTCTCCCCCATCCTCCTCCATGACTGAGGTGCCCCGAGCATGGTACTGTCCTGTCGCACTGCTCCCTTTCGGGCGCCATTGGGGGATGCCCCCTTGCAGGGATGAGGCATAAATGCAATTTTGCTGTGTCCAGTGTACACTTGTGTGCTGCGTCACAATGACTTGGTGTTTGGAGTTTCCCAGTTGGGCTTTCACTTTCAAAGGAAACAAATACAGTATGGCCAGCAGCAGGGCTTGACATTGGCACCTGCCAAACCAAATGCTAGTAAAACTTGGCTGTGGCTGGTAATAATAATTGCAATCTCACTATGGCTGTTATTCTTGGGTATGATGACACAGCAGAGTAGCCTGTTTTTGCCTTTTGTGATATATGTAAGTTCAACAAAGATCATTCAGATTCTATGATGTCTGATGATATAGTTTCATTTAACAACACATAGCGCTCGCTCGCTTGTTTTATCACTAACTCATATTCTGAGTTTAAATGTATAATGGTAAAGAAAACACTTTTAAGAAACTACTGACAACAAAACTGTGGTTAGTAGAAAGGCTGAATGGCTATGCCTCTGGGAAAACCACTAGCCAGTGTGGCCTGTTAACTAAAAAGTTATGTCATGTTATGTCAAGCCTTGTCAGCAGCATCTTGGCAGAGCACATCAGGCTGCTGACGTTGTTAAAACAACAACATAAGTTAAAGCATAACTCACTGTAGTGCTAGGTTGATAGATTCACAGCGGCTCAGTCTGCGTAGACCTTGCCTTACCATTAGAAGAGTGTAGACTTAAATGTATCTACAATGCAGGATATGGAAACAAAGGTTAAAATAACAATGGCCTTTTGTTTACGATTCTATTAATTGTTGCAACTAAAACATTTTAAACATGTTGCGTTGGGCTATGTACATCTCTGTGCTCTTCTCAACATACGCAAGTGGTTTAGGCTCATCAGAAAAAAGGAGAGACAGAGAAACAAAAGGCTCCTTTGGGCCAGTTGCCCAGCCTGAGACGCAAAAAGGCAACTCCAATTCGTGTACAGGTAATTAAAAAACAGATAATGCAAGAGGGTGTTAATCTAGGTCAGGTCGGGTAGGCTACTGACACTGCAGTTTTTCAACCAAAGTAACTTCCATCGAGTAGACTACACCTCTACAAACTGTGATTGAACAACAACGTTACAACCTTAGCTTCGCCTGCACGGACTGGGAGACAATAACTTGCTGCCAATGCACAACCTCTCGCTTTATGCCTACTTTATTTTGCCTGGTATATTGAGATATTTCGCGTCTCTTACCGTTCAGCGTGGCTTACTGTGTGATATCTAACACACATATGAGCTAAAGTGTATCTTTGTTGTCTCCGTGGCTAGCGGGTGAGCAATGACTTGTGACTGCAGTGAGTCAATAAATGAAATCACATGACGCTCGCCTCAAGTCATGTGATTGCCCCGCACCAAGGGAGCATTTCATTGGTCAGTCCATTCCTATTGAGGCCCATTGTACGTAGGGGGCGATCGCGAGCAATGGAAAAATGAATGGGAGTCAATGGGGTTAAGAAGCTAGAATGTATTTTTTGCACCAATTTGTAATACTATAAAGCAGGGGTCCCCAACCTTTCTGGGCCCGAGGGCTACTGAGGGCTACCCGAGGGCTACTTTTGTTGAAAATCCTCTACTGATGTCTTGGCATCATTCCCAAATCACACTATTATTGAATGATAATTTGTTTATATGTTGTAAAGAATAAATAATCTCATATCTAAATCAAGAAAAGCATTAACTGTGACTAAAATCTGGTAGTCGTCACTGTTTATTAACATCCTTGGTGGGCACCTCAGAAGCTCCTGGAGGGCTACCTGGCGCCCGCGGGCACAATGTTGGTGACACCTGCTATAAAGAATAACTACATTTGTTTTATGTTGGATATATTATTTAGGAGTTATTTGTATGTGTACTTTTTCATCAGGGGAGATGATTCTGAATTCTGCTGGCTAGAATTCTGCTAATTTAGGACAAGAATCTAGGCCTACACTTTTTATCTGATTACTTTTTAGTCTGTGCCAATAGTCTCATAAAAGAGTTTGATGACTCGTAAAATAACCTAGAAACACAAGAAATTCATGTTTGACTCAAATAGTTAGGAATTAACTTTGAATTTAACACATTAGAATTTTGGGACTAAAAAGACGGAGAGAGAAAATGCACTTAATTCAAGCATCTCGTCTTTCTCCATATTTTGGGGTTTCCATGACTTAATTAAGCTATTGGTTTCATCAGTAGCCTATTGTGTTCCAGTCAGAACTTTTGTGGACCATCTCTATAATTCTTTGACATTTTCAATCTGGTCTTCAGGTTTGTACTGCTGATGGGGGTTTGTTTTATTTTATTGTATGCTTGTAGGCTCTATTGCTTCCTTGTGTCTGCTCTGGGAGTCTTCAAACAGTGGCTTTTGATAAAAGTTTGTTTGTTTGTTCAAAGTTTGCCCTGATGAAGACTGATTGTAGTCGAAACACGTAGGTGTTATCCATTAAAATAAAGGATTTGTAACTTTTTTTCACTAAGATCAGTGTGCCTCGGATCATTCAGACTTGGATATAGTCGCAAGCCAAGCTACTGAAGTTATCATGTCCTTTCTGAAGAGCACCTGATTCTTTTACAAACAATTGACCCAAGGCAGCTCTCTCCTTTTCCTTTATTCTCAGCACTCTTCCTTTTTCCTCCTACACCAGTATTGTCCCTTTTCCATGACAATCTGTTGTACTTGCTATGCCCACATTTGCCTTATTGGATCTGAAAGTGTTTCCTTCTCTTCTTCAAATGCAAGCTTCAAATGGCTTGCTTTTCTCCCAGAGTTAGCACACTTTTCTTTCTTTATGTTTGTTTGTTTTTAAATACAGCCACAACTAGCTCCTTCACTGTTAGACTCTAGAACTGCTAATCTGCTGTTTACAAAGCGAACTTCATCACTGTCTAGGCCTATAGACCAGGGCTGCCCTGGGGGAGAAATAGAACCCGGGCACTTTTGACTTAAAGGGTCCCCTCATAATAAGCAGTGCAGAACTGAATCACCGGTGGGCCCCGCACCCTTGTGGGCCCCTATTTTCAGAAATATTGAAAAAAACTTTAAAAAAAACTTTTTTTTTTAAAAAAAAATCCTGAAAATAGGGGCCCATAAGAGGGCCCACCGGGAAATGCCCGGTATGCCAGATGGCCAGTCCAGCCCGGCTATAGACCCTGGACCAGAAATCCTATAGATTGTCTTGCAAGTTCGTTTAGAGTAGTGAGTGAGTGGCTTTTTGCTGATATGAACCCATGACAACCCATAAATCAATATTTTCCGTTGCTTGCAACCCTCGAAATGTGCTCTTTGATTAAACAACCAAAACAAAAAATATCAAGATGAGTGATGTCACTCAATGCAAAGTCAATGGGAAACAACACAACTGAGACTATTTTTGTAATATCTTTTTATGATTATTTTGGTAACACTTTATAATAAAGCACACATGTTAAGTCATGGGTTAGGGCGTCTGACTTGTAGCCCAACAGTTGCCAGTTCCACTCCCGACTCGCCAGCTTGGTAGGGGGAGATATTAAACCAGGGGTGGGGAACCTCGAGGGTAGTTTACCTCATGACAGTCCCACACTGCACACCTGGGGCACCATTGGAGGCTGGCCCCTTGCACAGGTGAGGCATAATGCAGTTTGGTTGTGTGCTGTGTTGGGAGTTGGGAGTTTCCCGGGCTTTCACTTTCATTTCACTTAAGAATAAAATGGGATCTGTTATTATGAATTCATAATCCATTGTCTTGGCCATGTTTCAGTGTACAGACAAGCGCTATACATCGATGGAAAGCTTAGATTGTCCTCTGTCAAATTATATGTATAACACCCAGCAATGTATGGTTTCAACAGGAGCAGACAACCATGCATGCATGGGACTCATGGAGCTTATTGGGGGGTTGGCAGGAGATTCTAGACTGCATCTTGCCCAGGAAGTGAATCAGTGTAGAACAGTGGTTCTCCACCTTTTTTGAACAAACGCCCCCTGGACCACATCCTAATCCTCCCAATGCCCCCTTCACCTCATCATAAGCCTGCTTACACCTCCTTATCATTAAAAAAAAACAATACACTTAATGCCCCAAATGACAACTAAGCA
Source organism: Engraulis encrasicolus (assembly GCF_034702125.1). Taxonomy (NCBI): domain Eukaryota; kingdom Metazoa; phylum Chordata; class Actinopteri; order Clupeiformes; family Engraulidae; genus Engraulis; species Engraulis encrasicolus. The sequence goes on along the minus strand of NC_085858.1, from coordinate 42,928,135 downwards.
TAGCCCCCTCTCAAATGTACCCCAAAGCCCCCTGGGGGGCTGTACTGCCCCCGTTGAGAAACACTAGTGTAGAATCTCGACTGTCTATGAGGGTGGCAGGAGATTCTCGACAGCATCTTGCCCAGGGAGTGATTCAATGTAGAAACTCGACTATTATCAATGGCAAAGGTGCTTACACTTTGATTACTGAAAAGTTAAGGATGCTTTCTGTTTCTGGTGTATTGTGCATAGCTTGGAATAATACTGAATGTAATTTATTGTAATGCATTGTCAATACATTCATTCCAGTTAGGCCTACATGTTCCCATGTAAAATGCGTATGAGAATATTCTTTGCATACATTCATTTCATACACAACAAACAGAACTGAAAATGGACATGGAATGAGCTAAATGGTCAGAAATGTTATTGAGGGGGGAATTGTGGTGACCCCAAGCTTTTGACCGGCAGTGTATCTCATCTGACCATTTTTTCATCTATTTCAGAATCTGTCTCCCTGAGCTACCAGACACCCCTCCTCCTATGGTCACTTCCAGTGCAACCACCGAGCCAAATAATGTATGTAATAGCCTATGTATAATAATGTATGTAGGCTATAATAGGCTATATATAATGTATGCATCTAATATATAATGCAGGATGTATTTAAGCGGGTGCAGCCTATGCAAACTCTCAGCTATTCACTTTGCCTCAGCAGTTGCCTCAGCTTTGCCTCCTCCAAGCAAACAAACTAGTTACAATGCAATTACATTGGGGGCTGCCCCCTTGTACGGGTGAGGCATAAATGCAATTGTGTTGTGTGCAGTGTGCACTTGTGAACTGTGGAGTGCTGTGTCATAATGACGATGGAAGTTGGAGTTTCCCAGTTGGGCTTTCACTTTCAAGTAGCTTAAGTTACATTTTACTGTAACTACAAGTATGTGTACGTGGGCCAACTGCAATACACATTTTAAATGATCTTTCTGGCAGGATACATACCCGTCCTGAGTTTGACATCCCTGAGCTAAAAAAAAAATCAGTCATGGACATGAATGTAAACATATTTGTTTTATTTTTGTATGAATGTACATAATCAAGTGCCATTATTCACTCTGAAACAGGTTATAGTTTTCACAGGATTCTCATCAACGGATGATTCTTTTGTATCCTTTACAGCTCATATTTAAATAAAAAGTCCCATTGCTGTAAGTCGACCAGTCATCAAAGAAATGGCTTTTTCTTGTCCCGGCATGGTCAGGCAAACAGTTGCCACAACAGGAAAGAATGTAAATGCTGACTACACAACCAAAATGAAACCACTATCATAACACTACTGTACAAACTGTACACAGTAAAAAAAAAAAAAAAATCCCAATAGAATCTTCATTTTGCCACTGTGGAGAAACTCCTAAGAGTTTGCTGAGGAACCTCAAAGTTATCCAAATAATCTACGTGTGACAAAAGTGGTTCTTGTTAGAGCCCCAAGGTCCATGAAGGTTACCAAGAGACCCCAGGAACCCATTTTGAAGAACCCTTCAGTTGACAACTTGGAGGAGCACATGAAGATTCTCTAAGGAACCCTTGGGGTAATTCCCACAATTCAACAAAAGGTTCTTCAGGGAACCTTAACATTTTTTTTACACTGTAGGCCTGTGTAAAGGTCACCAGCATCACACATATGATACATGTACCGTATAATGACATTGTGCACCGCATAACTCTGGACACACAGGAGCGGTCAGCCAATGGGAACAGAAACGAAAGAGAACATAAAGTCATGGCTTATTATTTTAGCAGTCATTCATTCATCCATCCATCCATCCATCCATCCATCAATTCAACCAAAGAATGCATTCTCCAACATGTGAAATAGGTTACTAAAAAGTTCACAAAAATCCCAAGATTGTTTAGTTTCCATCTCGGAAACTGGATGGGTTGGATGGGCTATTCTGTGTGTGACACATCGGCACAGGTTGTACAAAATGCCATACTGTGTTTTTGAAATATGAAAAAAACGTTTTGCATGGGGCTTTGTTCGGACACAGGAAACTTTTATAAAGCCTCCCATCCCTGCATGGTCTCTATCTCCCTTAAAGGAACAGTCCACCATTTTTTGATTTACACATATTTGCACGTTTTTCCAAGTACTAAACATGTCAAAATTTGTCAAAATAGTGAAATAGTTAAAAGTAGGTTACAATTCTGGCGAGAGCCTGCCAGGAGAGAGCAGTGTACCAACAAGAGTAAAACAAACCAACTACAATCAGGGTAGAATAATGGAGATAGTAATGAGCGAACAGATTGATGTCCCAAATTCTGTTATTGTCACCGGATTAACCCACACGGAAATAGATGAAGAGGTAGGAAATCATCTAAAACAGTATGGTTCAATAAATAGAATACTAACTATTGATAACCAAAGATCAGAGTTTCATCTCTGCTCCATTGTAGAGTACGCCTATAACACTGCAATGCACACATTAAGACCCTCACTTCCGCTAGTCTTCGAAAGTTCAGCTGACGCAAACATTATTTTTTCTGTACGCTCTTTAGACAGTGTTTACACTAGTACCGCCAGTAGTAACGCTACCAAGGGCTACCTCGAGGAACTGCAAGCCATTGCCAATAAGAGTGGAAGGTCTTTTGAACTGGTGCTCCAAGAAGAGCTTATGAAGATGCAAAGAGGAAAAGATATGTCTATCCCTGCCATTAGTAGAGAGTCCAAGAATGTAGAAGTGCCATCCATGCAGCAACCCTCCCTCCTGCTGGGACCAGTGTCACCTGAACTAGTTAAGACCTTGCCAACAGTGTTGCCACCGTCTCCTTCAATTCACCATGGTCAGGTTGGATCGAGGGCGTTTACACAAGCATCACCAACACATGCTGTTTCCCTGCCACGTCAGACTACCATGAGGAGACCACAATCATTGCCTTCAACTATCAGAATTAACGACGTGTCACCATCGGCTATGTTGACAACCGCCCCATCTTCGCAACTGCCTGTTAACTTAAACCATCGCCAAGGCCCTCTGTTGTACAAAGACAGAGGCGACTGTGAGACAGCTGCAGTGATGCCCTCAGCCATTACGGTGAATGATGTGAATCCACCTGCTGTACAACGTATGGTTGTTGAGCACGTAGTTCGTACCAATGAAGCTCTAGCTCCAATGCCATCCTCCTTCCGTCTCAGACCCTTCTCCGGGAAAATTCCACGTCCAAACAGTGAACTTGACTATGAAACCTGGAGGGCAAATGTTGATTTGATCTTAACGGATCCATCCATGTCTGACCTGCATAGGACACGGAAAATCCTAGACAGCCTATTGCCCCCAGCCACCGACGTCATTAGACATGTCAACCCCCATGCTTTGCCGTCAGTGTACCTTCAGCTGTTAGATTCAGTCTATGGCTCAGTAGAGGATGGAGATGAGCTGCTGGCGAAGTTCATGGTGACGCTGCAAGACCGCAATGAAAAGCCATCTCAGTACTTAAACCGTCTACAAATCGCCTTGAGTGCTGTAGTCAGGCGAGGTGGCATTTCAGAGACTGAACGGGACCGTTACCTCCTAAAGCAGTTCTGTCGAGGATGCTGGAATAATGTGCTGATCTCTGACCTGCAATTAGAACGAAAAACTGCATTACCACTGACTTTCACTGACCTGGTTTTACTCATCAGAACGGAAGAAGATAAACAAGCCAGCAAGCAGAATCGCATGACACAACATCTTGGACTATACAAGCAGAGTCCTGCCACTCCAAAGATGAGAGCTACAACACAACAGCTCACAGCCTGCAATTTCCCCACAATCGAAACAGAGATCACTGAAGCAGAATCTTTGAGGAGGCAGATTGATCAGATGCAAGCACAGATTGCTGTCATGCAGACTACAACACCGTGTAAAGCCAAAAGCAAGCATTCTGAAGACACTGAAATGAACATCTTGAAAAGGCAGATTGCTGATGTTAAGGCACAGATTGCAGATATGAGAGTAGTTCAAGAAGCCCACTATGACCATCTAGAGTCAGCTGAAGTGAAAGCAATGAGACATGAGCTTGCCATTCTACATGCACAAGCACAGGTGGAGCCCCCACAGAATTTGAACCATCAGGCCCCATTGCCCATGCATGCTAGAGACTTCTCCATGACGGCACGACAACCATCTGGCAGGGCTGGAACCAGGCACCCAAATTCAGAGCTGACAGTGAGAGGTAGACCTAGGCCCTGGTACTGCTTCCGATGTGGGGAGGATGCTCATCTGGCCAGCAACTGTATGAGCGAACCAAATCCTCTTCTGGTTGAAGAAAAGCGACGACTGTTGAAAGAGAAGCAAGAACGATGGGACCAGCAGAATGAGATCACTGGAAGCCGTCAGTTAAACTTCTAGGAGCCCCTGTTGCAGGGCAGACAGGGACTGAAGGAAAAATGAAGAGCCCTAGAAATTCCAGAAGAGTAGTTAGCAAATCTAGTAATGTTAATACCACTTACCCCATCTCCACACCAAAGCTAGTCGGAACCAAATGCACTGCACAAGTCACAATTGATGGTCACAAAGTTAATTGTCTATTAGACACCGGGTCCCAGGTGACCACTATCCCACTGTCCTTTTTCAAGAGTCATCTGTCCCATCATAATCTGAAACTGCTGAAAGATCTTTTGGATGTAGAACTGCAGATAGAAGGAGCCAATGGAGAGGCTGTTCCTTACCTTGGGTATGTGGAAGTGAACCTTTTGTTCCCAGAGGAGTTCTTGGGGAAAGAGATTGCAGTCCCTACGCTGGCATTGGTGGTTCCTGATATGAACAGTGTGCCCCAAGTCCTCATTGGCACAAATTCACTGGATGTCCTCTACTCCAACTTTGTGGAAGACCATGATTGCCGACCTCAATCTTTCCTCCCGGGATATAAAGTCATCTTGAAAGTCCTTGAGGCACGGCAACGGCAAAGCAGTACTGGAGTACTGGGATGTGTGAGGATGCAAACCGAAGTTTCTGCGGTAGTACCAGCCGGTCAGTCCATTGTCATGGGGGGGAAAATCCATTTGAACAGTGCTCACGCTGACAGATTTGTCGTCGTAGAGGCTTCCTCTAAGTCCTCTCTTCCTAGAGGACTGCTAGTTGCTAACACCCTGAACAGCCTCCCTGTCAAGCATTCATGTTCCATGTCAATCTTGCTGAAGAATGAGACACAACACGATATAACCATTCCTCCAAGAGCAGTGTTAGCAGAGATCCATGCTGTTCAGCAAGTGACCGGACCTGAATCATCCACTCTCTTGCCCGTTGCTGACTTAAAACCAATGGAGTTTGATTTCGGTGAGTCTCCCCTACCCCCAGAGTGGAAAGAGCGAGTAACAAGATTGCTCAATAGCATGCCTGAGGTCTTTTCACAACACGACATGGACTTTGGTCATACGGATAAAGTTAAACACCGTATTAAGCTAAGTGACGAGACCCCCTTCAAGCATCGGCCTAGGCCCATCCATCCACAAGATGTAGACGCTGTTAAGAAACATCTAAATGAGCTGTTGGAGTCTGGTGTCATTCGTGAGTCTGAGTCCCCCTTTGCATCCCCTATAGTAGTTGTTAAGAAGAAAAATGGATCAGTACGACTCTGTATTGACTTCAGAAAACTCAACTCACAGACCATAAAAGATGCCTACGCTTTGCCAAATCTTGAAGAGGTTTTTTCATTGCTCAATGGATCCAAATGGTTCTCAGTCCTTGACCTTAAATCAGGCTATTACCAAGTAGAGATGGAAGAAGCTGATAAGCAAAAGACTGCATTTGTCTGCCCTCTCGGCTTTTGGGAATTCAACAGAATGCCACAAGGAGTTACTAATGCTCCAAGTACGTTTCAAAGGCTAATGGAACGCTGCATGGGAGATCTCAACCGTAAGGAGGCACTAGTCTTCATTGATGACCTCATAATCTTTTCCGATACCTTGGAAGAGCATGAGTCAAGACTACTCCAAGTCCTCAAGCGATTGAAAGAGTATGGGTTGAAATTGTCATCAGAAAAATGCAAGTTTTTCCAGACCTCAGTAAAGTACCTTGGTCATATCGTTTCACAGCATGGGGTTGAGACCGATCCACAAAAAATTGAGGCACTAACGACCTGGCCAGTACCTGAAAATCTAAAAGAGCTGCGCTCTTTCCTTGGTTTCTCCGGATACTACAGACGATTTGTGAAGGACTATTCTAAGATCACTAAACCCCTCAATGACCTCACTGCTGGTTACCCACCTCTAAGGAAGCCTGATAAGGGAAAAACAACTGCCCGCTACTTCTACCCATCTGAATCCTTTGGCAAGAGATGGACTCCAGAATGCCAAGAAGCTTTTGAGAACATCATTAACAAGCTCACTACAGCACCCATTCTGGGGTTTGCAGATCCTAAGCTCCCATACATCCTTCACACAGATGCAAGCACCACAGGTCTCGGTGCAGTGTTATATCAAGAACAGGATGGACAAATGAAGGCTATTGCTTTTGCAAGTAGAGGACTATCTAGGAGTGAAGCTAAATACCCTGCTCACAAATTAGAATTCCTCGCTCTCAAGTGGGCTGTTACTGTTAAGTTCAGTGATTATTTATATGGTACTGATTTCACTGTGGTCACTGACAGTAATCCTCTAACTTACATTCTGACGTCAGCTAAACTGGATGCCACAAGTTATAGGTGGTTGTCTGCTCTATCAACATACAGCTTCAAGCTTCAGTATAGAGCAGGGGCTCAAAACCAAGACGCAGATGGAGTTTCGCGCCGTAGTCATGGAGAGCTTCAGGATGACATTGCGTCAAGAAAAGAACGTGAAAGGATTAAGCAGTTCACTCTACACTGTCTAAAAGATCAAGAAAGCCCAAGCGTTGTTCTCCCTGACGCCATAAAAGCCATCTGCGAGAGGCATGATGTTCAGTGGTCACATGAGTGCGCTACACACCTTAATCCATCTGTTACACTTGTGGAATCACTTGCTATCCACTCTGATGCTCTACCCAGAGGGTTCCAGCAGGAAGATGACCATGGACTTCCTGTGATCGGTAAATGGACTGAGGACGAGATGAGAGAAGCCCAAAGAGATGACCCTGAACTCAGAATCATCATTGAGCATAAGGAGTCCGGAGATATGCCATCTCCCTCACTGAGGCGGGAGCTTCCAGACCTTGCCTTATGGCTCCGAGGGTGGAATCGATTACAGATGAAGAATGGAGTGTTGTACAGGACCAGACAAGAGCATGGACAAGTCACACATAAGCTGGTACTACCAAGTCAACTCAGAGCCACAGTCTTAAGAAGTCTTCATGATGATCTAGGTCATCTAGGCATAGAGCGCACTGACGATCTAGTAAGATCAAGGTTCTATTGGCCCAGAATATCTCTGTGTGTAGAACACAAGATCAAAACTTGTGAGCGCTGTGTGCGCCGGAAGAAGACAACTGAAAGAGCAGCCCCTTTGGTAAACATCAAGACCAGCAGGCCGCTGGAGTTGGTCTGCATGGACTTTTTATCCTTGGAGCCCGACCAAAGTAACACCAAAGATATATTAGTCCTGACAGACCACTTCACCAAGTATGCAGTTGCAGTACCAACGCGAAATCAGAAAGCGCAGACCGTGGCCAAGTGCTTATGGGAGAACTTCCTAGTACATTATGGCTTTCCCGAGAAACTTCTGAGTGACCAGGGTCCTGATTTTGAATCTCACACCATTAAAGAGTTGTGTTCCCTTGCTGGTATTCAAAAGATTAGAACTACCCCTTATCATCCCAGGGGAAATCCAGTAGAACGATTCAATCGCACTCTCCTTCAGATGTTGGGCACCTTGGAGAACAAAGACAAGTGTCGTTGGAAAGAGTTTGTCAAACCCCTTGTGCATGCCTATAATTGCACTCGGAATGACGTAACTGGATTTAGTCCTTACGAGCTGATGTTTGGAAGACAGCCTCGACTGCCAGTTGATCTGGCATTCGGACTACACACAAACAGTCAACCTAAATCCCACTCCCAGTATGTGCATGATCTGAAAGACCGTTTAGAGGAGAGTTACCGTGTTGCCACTGAGAATTTCACAAAGATTGCTGACCGTAATAAACTTCGCTTCGACCGAAGAGTAGTTGAATCCAGTCTTGAACCAGGTGATCGTGTCCTCGTAAGGAATGTGAGGCTCAGAGGGAAACACAAGTTAGCTGACAAATGGGAGACAGATGTCCACGTGGTAATCAGACGAGCAGGTGACTTACCTGTGTATACAGTCAAGCCAGAGAACAAGGAGGGTCCGTCACGCACACTACATCGCGACCTGTTACTGCCGTGTGGATTCTTACCGGTGTCTGAACCTGAGGCCGCTCCGGCTCCAAGGCAGAACAGTAGGCCTAGGACGCGAAGGCAGTCCAGGATGGAGACCCAGGTGGCGGATGATGCCTCTTACTCTGAGGATGACGATCACTTCTTCTATCCATCCAGGGAAATGCTGAACGCCGACCTGAGTGAAGCAAGAGTCTTGACCCGGCCAGATGAAGTACAATTGATGGAAGAACAGATCAGAGATGTAAATCATCCAACGCCTTCTCTTACTCAGGGACCCCTCGCTCCTGCCAACCTGACTGAGAGGACCACAAGCTCTGCCGTTAGACCGTCATTTGAAGGAAATGGATCCATCTCTGATCTAGAGAGGTCAACACAAGCTCCTGTGGAGCCTATGCCAATCGAAAGAGATGCGCTACTTGCTACCAGGTATGGTGTTCTAGATGAGCACAATGTTCTTCCCAGACGCTCCCAAAGATGCAGAGAACAGCCTGAAAGACTACAGTACGACCAGTTCGGAATCCCCTCACTGTCCAGAGTATGATAACAGGTACGAGCATGTCACAGGCTCACAGCACACCCCAGTCTTCCATTTTTTGATGTGGTGCTGGCCGCACTCATTTTGCGCCTGCTTGGCTTGGATTGTCTATTTTTGTCAGCTCACGCTTTATTTCATTTCCGGGTGGATATCCCAGGAGGGGGCTCTCTGAAGTCTCGAGCTGGGTAGGCCACTGAAGCTTCGGAGATATTCAGGTTTTCTTTTCCTGTTTTCAGATTAGACAGTGTAGTTGGACAATCCTTGCCTGTTCTAGCCACATGTTTCCCCTTTTTGTGTGTGTGTGTGCACTGTGAATGCCATTCTGTGATTAGGTTGCGCCCTTAACAACCCGCTGTTGTCTTAATGCAACAGATCTATATCAGACCAAGACACTCCGAAAAGGTTTTGGCTGTGCAGATTCCTCAGGTAGCCCACTTAGGTGTAACGGGACGTACACACCTTTAGGGGGGGAGGGTGTAACCCAGGTCATCCGCTCGTGGAGTCATAACGTCGCCATGGGAACCGAGTACGCTCGTGGGGCTGTTTACATTCTTCGAAAGACTTTCCGTTTGTCCTCGTTTACTGATGTCTACTGATTTAAGCTTACCGCCGATAAAATACACCTTTCAACAGTGTCATCTTTGCGCTAAAAGTGTCTACTTACTCCACTGGTGGAGTGAAGAGTCGTGAACGTCGCAGGTTTTTAAACCGTGAAGATTATTCGTAAGTATCTGTCAACACTGTATGGCTAGTCGGTCGCTAGCATTTTACATAGCAACCAAACGTTACGGTTAGCAACATAAAGATCCGTTTATAACTTAATGTCTCTTGTGTTCATAAAAACAAAAGCTTTGAAGACCGTATTGGCGTCCGAGTGTCCAAGTGTCCGAGTCCAAACCCAGTGTGTTTCTTTTCCACGTTGATATCTGGTGAGTGATTAATTTAGTTTTAAAAGCAGTCATGGGGCTCTACTATACCGCATTGCACTTAGCTTCACTTCAATTGTTCTGAATGTATGGAAGCGTTCTGTATTATAATGTGTGTGTTATATGTATGTATTTACATCTTGAAGAGAACCGATTTTAATGTTGTTTTGGCCTGTACAGGCCGGGTCTTTTGTTTGGATTGATTGATGCTGTTCAAGTGAATTCAGCTGCTGTGCGATCGCCTTCAAGTACCACCGTGGAGGCGAACCCCAACAGCTGTGGCGAGCCTGGCCTTCAGATAAGAACTATTGATAACTGAATGAATGAGACTCTTTTATTTTGTTTTGTGTTGTTTTCATCTTCTTCTTTTGTAATACAGTGTATTCAACGATTTATGGTATAACTTCTATTACCTGTCCTATAAGTATATTTCTATCTACTCACCCGGGTGATTTAGCCAAGTTGTTTAATGGACTATATCTGGTGAATGTAGTTGCAGATTTAACTATTTGCAATATTTATTTAATTTATTTTTAATTGTTTATTTTATTTGAATCTGCAGATTCTCTTTTATTTATCTGATTGTTGTTTGTTTATGTCCATCTTATTGGACAGATAGCCTACTACATACTAAGTTATTCACTCACCAATTTATGCAATATTAATACTCTCCTACTTATCATCTTAATTATTCTTAATACAATATTTTTAACTTACCAACTCCGTCTGTGTGTTTTGCTTTTGCTCTGTGGTGGTACACTCCTTTCTTTAGTAGCGAGCCTAGGTTTATTGATGTGCAACGCAAGCCCAGAGGGTAAAGACAATATTTTGTCAAAATAGTGAAATAGTTAAAAGTAGGTTACACTATGCTCAATATGGCTATACTGTTAATCATAGAGAAAAATCCTATACTGTATTCTCATATTTTACCAGGGGCTGAACTACATAGGAGCCATGTCCGGAAATAAGGTGGACTGTTCCTTAAACATCGAGGCAGGAATCAGGAAAACTCGGTGTTGTGGTTGTCTCCTGACATCTGTAAATTCCCTTCCTAATTCCAATGCCCAACAAATCCTTACTCCACACAAAAAGGGTTAAAATCTGTACCGATGGCCCTGCCGTGGCACTGCCGGTAGGGCACACGACTGCTATGCGGCTGATCTTTGCCGACCTTTTCCCGTTTCTCTCTCCCCACTCCTGTCATGTCTTCACCGTCCTATCTCAAATAAAGGTAAAAAAGCCCCCCTCAAAAATAAAACAAATAAAACAAATCTGTACCAATGAGGTCCAACAGGGGTTGATTCCACATGGAATGACCCTGGTATAACCTACCCAGTGAAACATATCTACCTTTGTTTGGCACAAGTTCCCCACATTTCATAAAACTCCCTAGATACAAACCATGCATCAGCCAACGTAAGCCTATGTACATCTATTTATAATGCTGGTCAAAATCAAATTTGGATGACATCACTTCCAATCTAATAATATGACTATCCGAAAGGCCCACAGAACCAGCACCGGTAGAAAGAGTACAGTAGAAACAACGGTCAAGGAGAGTAAAAAAAAGCAACAACCAGCAGAAAAAATAATGCAATTTTAGAAAACACTGGGAAAAAAATCTATATGGGGTTCACAGCAAAAAATATTACCACAAATCTGAAAACACAAAAAGGGTTTAAAAAAATCTGAACCTGAAACCTGAAATGTTTAACTTTCCTGTGCAGTATGTAGACGTCTGGACATTGTGACGTATCTTAAATTTCAGTTCTTAAGATCCAGAGCTGATGTAAATGTGACAACGGCGTTGCTGTGGCACTCGTCAATGCATGGGTTGGGATGCCCAACGTGGGGACCCCAACCCAGGTTCGAGTCTGACCCGGGTCAAAGTCCCAATCCTACCCCATCTCCCCACCCTCCTTTTCTGTCTCTATTTTAACTGTCCCGTCCCAATAAAGTAAAAAATAGCCCAAAACAATTGAAAATTAAGTTGGCGACGACGGTCTCCTCCACTAACATGCAGTGAGTTATTGTCAAAGCACATGATGCCAAAAATGATCACATTTCTAATACTCTATGCTACAGTATATCATGCACATATTAATCATCTATGATACATATACACAGAATAATAGAGGAGCAAAGTCTAGTTCATGATCGTACTACTTATTTTGCAGCTAATTTACAAGACTTACACTAGTGAAGTGGAGGTCAAATATCCATGCCTGGGCCCACCAATGAATGCCTTGTAATGTACCTAAATAACAGCAGGATGTCAACTAGCGTAGTCCTACTGTATGTTAGGCTACTTCTCACAGCTCTACGTTCCCATAGTCTCAGGCCACGATCACACTGAAGGCAGATTTCAATTTATCATCCACATCGCATCGAATAATAAGATATCGATATTGAAATCGTATTGTCATGGAGGCTGTGATTTACAGCCCTACCGAACAGGGCAGAAAATCCGTGTTTCACCTTGCGCTGATGATCAGAGCTGAATGCACTCAATTACGTACATTGACAAACAGTAGAAAGAATTTGTCTTGCAGTGTAAAATCTGTGTTTGGTGTGATCGCAGCCTTATGTTGGTCTACCACCAATAACACAATGCCTTTTACACTTCTCCATAGGTGGGACCCCAGCTAGAATAAAGAAGATTTAGGATAGAATGGTGGGTTTGTGCTTTACTCTGTGCATTATTTTGGGGAAAGTGTATTTCTACCCTAGTAAAGAGTAACAGTACAAGAGTACCGGTGGTCACTGTTGATGAGGACAATATTATACGTATATACAGTAATACAATTGTGTAATACAATTGTATACAAATATAATTGTGTAATATAAAATACTGCCCCAAAGATTTTCCGCTAACACAGTGAAAACACATCCCATCTTCCTTACATGTGTCATGCACTTCGAGGAATACGGACACATATTCAAAATTGAGGCAACATTTTGAGTTCTCACAATGTCACAAGCTGCAGGATTTTTAACACAGAGTCATGAGAGCTGTAGTAGAGTGTTCAAGTAAAATTCTACAGGAGCTGGGGGGGGGGGATCCTTTCTACTCCTCAAAGAGTTAAGTGCAGAGGGTGTTTCAGCCCAGCAAGGGGGCGGGGAAACTCAGGTCGTGATTTCCAGCCTGCCTGAGTACAAGGCACTTACAGGGAAGGCTCTGAACATGCAGGTCTGAATAGGATCCATTTTCTACATTCATATATTGTATCTGTTGGGTGTGTGACAAGTGCAGTGTACCCCATTGCAAACAAACACTAACAATGCAAGACGATGCAAGAAAGAAGCCATTAAGTCAGCTGCTACAGTGAAATGTGATTAACAATTATAATAATTCGATGTTTCTTCTTCTAAAAATGTTGGCGTCAAAAATGTTCCACAACAATGAATAGATGATGGGAAAAGTATAAAACAAAACAAGTATAGGCCTACTGATTACAGCGTAATTCAACACATGTGTTTATCTTTTTTTCTTTTCACCAAAGGATGTACAAAATACAGAACGTTAAGGAAATAAACGCCAGTCAATTCCCTTATATTATGGCGTAACACTGTAAATTAGGGTGTGTCAATCGCCAACTAAAAAAAAAAAAACTTAGCAAAATCCTGCTCTCTCTCAGTATAGTTCCGTTTTACTACCATAACAGCCTTGCCATTTTTATAAGCAAGTTCAATCCATGTTGAAAAGTGGCACAATAGGCTTGAATAGCTGTAAAGGGGCGTTTTTGTTTAGCAAAATCAGTGAAAAGTGTTTTGATCAAAACTAGTTAAGAAGAGTCGTTCAAAAGAATGCTCCAGTTGCCTTTCCACTTCCCCACGACACCAAGAGTGAGTTACAATATGCAACCTTGCCTACTCCACTTGTGCTTGTCTCCTCGTACCAGGAAGTAATACGTCATGATGACATCACTGACAACAACATTATATTTCAATATCTTGCCAAAGCTCAATTGTAGAGTCTTTTTCTCATTTGCAATTGGGATGGTGAATGAAAAACAGTCCCTCAAAAGCTGTTGTGGCTAGGCTGACAGCTGGGAAACTTTATGATATGGGACGAAGAGACAAGCACAAGTGGAGGAGGCAAGGTCGCATATTGTAACGCACTCCAAGTCCCCAAAGCATGTGTAATGGATCAGCGCATGGCCTGTATGCATCTGGTTAAATGGGGGCTAGAGCATCGCTAAGGGAAGGCAGCAAAACACATACATGAGGGGTTTCAAACCTGGGAAAGAGGAAAGGCAACTAGAGCATTCTTCAACATGATTATCCTTATTAGTTTTGATCTGAACAATCTCAAAACACACTTTTCACTGATTTCGCTAAAACTCATTCACTGCAATGTTAAATTTCTAACCATATGTGCAACCCTTAAACGTACAGTGGGTCAACTTTGCTGAAAATTGGCAAAACTTGTAAAAACGGGCAATACTGCAAGAGAAAAGTGGGATACTGCAAGCTCAGGGCCTTTCACTTTGATGCACCCTAGACTTTGTCTTACATCAAGACTGCAAGCAGCATGAATATAGCCTATTTGGTGATTTGTTCTTTAAAGTTCCAGTGTGTAATTTTTTGGTAGCTTATTTCCAGGATTTATCCAGTGTGCCTCATCATCTATGCTTCATTACACTGTACTTCTGACACCATTTGTAGCAAAGGAGACTAAAGACGCCGCACCAGGACTCGAACCCAGGCCTAAAAGGGTCCCAAACAAGAGCCAGCCAGGCTTGATGGCCTTGACAGCCAGGACACACCCATAGCCCGAGTAGTCACACCATCATAGGCAGCATATACTTAGGAAATAAATGACTAAAATTACACAGTGGACCTTTAACTTAAATAAAAATCAAGAGTCAGTGTCTGTTCAATTGGCCATCTAGATTGTACTTATCAAGTTCATATGACAGATTCATGCAGTATAACACATCAGCAGTGACGTTCAGAAGTGACGCAAAAGGACAAAAGTGACAAATGCAACCTTGAATAGTCTAAAAAACACATTAAGCTCAACACACATCTAAGTCACACAGCAAACTAGACTGTCTGAACGGACTCAAATTCAATTTAAAATATAGTACGTATTTACAAACCAACAGTTATAAGTACCGCTAGATGTTCCTGAATGATATGACGGTGAGTTAATAAATGTGTTCAGGTACGCATAGACCCAAAGTTTAAATATGGGCATGGAATGATGTGTACTGTATATTCAGCAGTATTCAGAATGCCTGTAAGTCACATAAGGGAAAAGATTTGAAGATTTTTTTGGGGGAATAGCTATATATATATACGTATAATACTGCATTTGAATTCCACATTTTCTATGAAGACCTTTAAAAAATCAATTAAAAAAACATCTAATGTCAAACACCCAGATCCTTGTAATTGGATCACTACAACAAAATCGTCAGCAGTTTTAACTCGGCTTCCTGTTTCGGAAGAGTCTCATATTTGTGCTAAGGTTCAGGTACAAGTTCGAAAACAGGAACAGTCTTGTGGTATGACGTATGTGGTTAATTATGGCATTTCCAACATGTATGGCAGACTTTCAAATCCTGCATCATTGCTTGTTTCATTTTCTTGCTGTTTACTGAATTAGATGTGCTTGTGTTGACGGAAAAAAAAAACAGATTTGTTTCAGAACGTTGTTTCAAGTATCTTGATTTTCTTTGTGGCTTTCTCTTATCACCAAGATGAGTAAATGCCAAAACAGACCCAAACAGGTTTTATTTCTTGGCATGAAACTGCCGCTGGACCTCTCCTCCCCTCAAGCCTCTTCCATTTCACCATTTATTTCTGGTGACAGGTTACAACACAATCACGCCTAAAAGGTGCCAGAATAAAAACACAATTTTTTAAAATGAAAAAATGTCTGCACACTTAGAGCCTTTTCAGATTTAAAAAAATAAAATGTATAAGCCTTCAGTCTGTAGACCTATGTAGCCTGGGAAAGGTCTCTAGACCGAAATCCTCAACATTCAAAATCTGGGAGGAATCTGAAGTGTACCGACATTTTAGCTTTTAAAGTACATGTTCAGTACAGTAGAGTGTGTAATTTCTTTAGAAGAGTATTCCCAGAATGCATAATGCCCATTCATGAATGTCATCTTGTTCAGGACTATTTACAACTTCTGAGATTTTATCATGGCTTGCAATTTGCACTTTTCATACATGAAGAGGTGGATGATGCTCTCAATGCAAATTTGCCATTTTGAATTCTGGTCATAGATTCCTTTGGCTGCAAAACCTACGCAAAACCCAGGCCAATACTAATGAAAAGGATCAAATTTCAGAATGGGCAGCATACTTCTCTAGAAATATTGATTACTTACAGTAACACTAAAAAAAACTTTAAAAATAAAAAGTAAAAATTACACACTGTACCTTTTAAGTTTGTTTGATTTATTTCTTAACAGCGGGGAAGACCATGAGTGGCCGCTCCTCGTGCCTCTGCCAGGGGCTCTTCTTGTTGCCCTCTTTGTCGTCCGGGTCGTCCTCTGGGCTCGTGACGGAGTCGCGCCGCGACTCGCTGTTGTTGCTGCTGCGCGAGCTGTTTCCCCGGCTGCGACCTCTGCGCGCGTGTGCCGGCGACCCCCGCGACGGCGTCTCTTCCTCGGGACCCTCGTCGAGCAGCGGAGTCAGCGGGTTCTCCAGCGGCGAACTGGCGCCCATGCGGGCGACCCCACCACTCAGCTCCAGGGCGTCCTGGTACGCCAGTTTGGAGTACGGTTTGTTAGATGATCCACCGCTGCTGGAGCCTCCGCCGCTGTGACCCTTTCGTCCCCCCGTCCCGAAGCGCTCGTCTTTCCCACTGTCCCTGCTCTTGCGCTGCTGCTGCTGCTGGCTGCTGGAGGAGGTGTGTTGCTTGCGGTGATCCTGGCTCTCTTGCGAGATGGTGTCGGGGCTGCTGCAGTCCTTGCTGCTGCTGCTCAAGGGCTGCGTGGTGTTGGTGGAGTGGTGAGTGGACGTCATGGAGTGCGTGGTGGTGGTCGTGCCACCGGTGGGTGTCGAGTGCGACGAAGACTGCTGCTGCTGCTGCTGGTGCTGCACCATGGCCGCGTGGCTGAGGCCCAGACCCGCAAAGTCGGCAGCGGTGGCGGCGCTGACGTCGATGTAGGAGTGTCGCACGTGCGCGTTGGAGCGGCCGTCCAGGGAGATGAACCAGGCGCGCGGGTGCTGCTTTACGCCCAGCTCCAGCAGCTTCTTCTCTGTCAGCGCCTGCACAAGCAAACAAACAAACAAACAAACAAATAATCAATCAGCAGCTTGTAGTGTTTATTTAAAGGTCTAGTGTGTCATTTTCTTTGAGTAGTTTTCATTTTCAAATATGTTATGCTGGCCTGCTAGCCAGGGCATGCCCTCCTAGCAACGCTTCCAGTCAGGCCAAGAGCAATGTAAATATCGTTTCTGATCTCCAGAAAAATCTTTTGTCAGAAACCAGTAAATCAGTAGCAAACCTAGGGAGACGCTACTTGTTATGCTCTTGGTCAAACCAAGTCTCCAAGAGATGTGGAAGATGATGGGCCTTTATTTCGGACAGCACAGTGAAGAACGACAGGAAGCGAATGTGGAGAGAGAGACGGGGTAGGGATGGCAAATGACCCGGGCCGGATTCGAACCCTGGGTGCAACCCTTGGGCATGCTGCAAGCCCAAATGTGGGGGGCTTACTGTAGCGTGCCCTTACTGTAGCGTGCCCCCCACCCCCCCAAGATTTGAAAGAAGATAATCAGGTAACTGGCCTGCAGCTCTCCGTTCATCTGGGCCATGGTGGAGTCGTTGAAGAGCACAGGGATGTGCACCGCGCCACCGCTGCCCGGGCCCATGGAGGACGAGGCCCAGCTGTTGCCGCTACCCTCCGAGTCGTCTGGGGACGAGCTGCCCTGCTGCTGACCCTGCTGGTGCTGATGCTGATGGTGGTGGTGGGTCCCTCCTCCTCCTCCAGCAGATCCACCTTCAACAAAAACCATTAACAGTGCATGTTAACTACATGCATATTACTTCTGCTTTCTTGAATAAAAAATATAATGGAAAAAAAACAGTGTATGTTAATGATTAAGTAATGGGAAATAATGAAGAGATAATGGTTAACGAATGTTGTACAAAGTGTTATTTAAGGATTAACTAATGCTTAACAAGGAGTCTGTATTATAAAGTGTTACCATGCCCAATCAGCAAATCGATTAATCGTCAATGAGCCCGTTTACATTACCACAATAATCGGGTTACTGAAATTAACAGGTTATTGGCGTTAACTGTTTATTGTTGTTTACATGCAGTCTGTCAGTTGCATGTGTTCCACTGCATGTGTGTGACATGAAACTGGAATTCAAAGCTTCTGATTGGCTACCTATCGTTCAAGAATGTCAATAACCTGTTTAAGGTGTATACATGGCTTGAGAAATCAGTTTATTAGCCAAAAACCTACCTGTGCGAATCAGATTTCTCATAAACTGATGATTATTATAAACTGTTTATTTGGTTTACATGAGCACTTGAATAAACTGCTTACTCCGAAAACCTGATTATAGACATGGATGTGCATATAAACGGGCTCAATAACTTTAAACTTTAAACTAAAGGCCGCAGACAGGATTTTGAAATTAGGGAGGTCCATGATGTGCATGCTTAGCTCACCAATCATTTTTAGCATTAAAGGTGTAATGGTAATTGTTTTCTTTATCGCAATAATTTCTTTTCGGCATGGCCAAACTGGGACATCTTGGTACAGGCTGCTGTATATCACATTTCACACACACACAAAAACATCTACAGGAAGATCGCCTCATCACCAATTGATGTAAATCCAAGCAGTGCAGCTGTCTGAACAAAGATGGCAGATCAGGTCATATTGAGTCATTCGGGGCCCGAATTTGGTGTAGGTTGGGTTAGGTATCTTCATTGGTCTCCACAAAGGGAGACGTTTGTCTTGGAGACAGATATACAATAAGCGACAAGCAACTCAGAATATACAGTATAGTTGTTTCATGTAGGGCTGCTACGATTAATCGACTAATAGTGACTAATCGACTATAAAAATTAATCGCCAAGAATTTTCATAGTCGACTAATGGTTTCATTTAATTCAATGCATTTTTTCTTACTTTACTAATGCTTTATTACTTTATTGAAACCTAAAATTCCCCAGCACGTATGAACTGGACATTGTATCTCGGAGTAAATAAGTTACTATCATGATTTAAAACTCATTGTGAGCTCAGGGACCTAATTTTAACGGTTTCTTTCTTTTTTCCCAATTTCCTTGAAGATTAAAGTGCTAGAGTACTTGAAAAATTAATCGTTTGACTAATCGACTATTCAAAAAAAATAGTTGATAGATTAATCGGGTGAAAAATAATCGTTTAGGACAGCCCTAGATTCATGGAAAATTTAATTGTTGCTAGCCGACATGCTCTGGCCCTAAATTGATTTCCGTTCTGTTGCGGTTTTGGTAGAGTGCCATGGCGTTTGTTGGTACTGCTAGTAAAACTACAAACTGTTTTATCATTTGTAAAATCACTCAACTTTGATTAAATTTGTTCTGCAGTAGGGAGCAACCTAAATTTTGGTACCAATCCGATGTCAAACGCGACATCGATTAGACCTAATACTAATGGTGTTGGCTTATCTTACGGTTTTACTCCAATCACACTTTTTCATTTTGAATTTAGCATATATCACAATAATTACTTTAAAGTACTTGAGCTTTAAGCAGCTTCAAGAATCCATGCATTTCCATGGAATTAATTTTGAAGTCTGTTTCTATCTTGCCGTCTCCTATCCTAATTTGTACTCCTCGATCGACTTATCACGACTTAATCAAAGATGGTGGCGCCTGGTGCAGTTCTCCAAGGTGCAGCCTGTAAAAATGACCTTGTATGTAAACTAACGATCAAAGTCTCTATGCCTTGTTTTACATGTCAACAACCCCGCGACTCTACGGAATGAAGTACTGAGTAACTTTGAGCCTCGTAAATGGGTGGAAAGTACAGATTTATTACGATGGCTCGTTCGATGCGGACCCACTTACAGCAGAAGCCTAATTTTAGCATCAGCTAACTAGCACGGGATTCTGAATGCACATATGGATGTGAGGTATGTGGCAAAAATTAGCTCACTGATTCTTGAGAAAGTGGCTAAAACAGGTTGTAATCTCGAAAGAAAAAAACTAAGTGAATTACAAAATAATATGGTATATCCTCGTAGACAAAGGTCTTGGCTTTTCAGAAATGCACAAGGCCAATCTCCCCATTTTTTTTTTTTTTTCAGAAATCAGGTTTTTCTCTGATCAGACCTTGTTTTTTGTCAACACCGTCAGACACAATTAAAAGCAATAAAAAGTGTATTGATTTGGTTGCATATGTATCTGGAGTTTTTAAGTGATTGTGTGTGTTTTTTTGTTCACACATACGCCTTTAAATGTTGAAAATTCGCTTTCATTCTATTTTAATACAGCTTCATGTGTTCTAATTTCAAAATATGTGCTGTCATACAATGCTTACTTAATGCCTAAATAGATCAAACAATTTTTTGTAATTTCACAAATATTCGTGTAGGCTTAAATTTGCAATTACTTTGATAATTCAACAACTCTAAAGGAAAATTTTGTAAGGACATTCATTTAAAATGTCCAAAACTCCTTCTTACGGTGGTGACTTAAGAACTGACGGTGGTGACAGTAATCTGAAGGTGGTGAAAGTGACCTAATTATTACCCACATTTTACCAAAATAAATAGCCCTCTCAAGTCAATGACATCTAGCATAAACACTTTATTTTTGTGTGTGCACAGTATGTTTGTGCATGTGTTTTTTCTTCATTTGTTAGATACTCTAGGAAGTAGGCCTAGATTATTGAAAATGTGGCATAAACAGGTTTTAAGTTGTTCAAATCCAAAATATAGAGGTGTATTATCATAGATGAAGGTCTTGGCTGTGCAGTGAATTTATTGGCCAAGCTCCCCATGTTTTTCATTTTTCATAAAATGGGCTCTCTCCTGGTTTTGTCACCAGCTTCAGACAGAATTAGAAGTAAAAACATATGTTTACTGTATTTAAGTGAATTACTTTTACAATTCAACATAATTGTAGATACTTATTGGAAGCATATTCTTAAAACTTGTCAAAAACATGTAAAACACATGCTTTTTTGTGAACTACATCAGATGTCACCACCGTCAGGTTTTGTGACAAAAAACCCTCCAAATGCACCTCAGTGAAGGCTGGAGTGTAAGTTTGGGTCACAATTATTACTAACATGTCTGGTAATGTTTCATTAACCAGCACAATTTAGTAAAATATGGAACAAGATGATGAGCGGAACAAAATCTGACGGTGGTGACATCTGACGGTGTGAGACAAAAAAACACTCTTTTACATATTGTGCATTTTTTGCTCACATTAGCCACTTCGTTTTCGCTCTGTTTCTTAGGGGCTTCATGCCGCTTCTGAAAATGTATATATAATTAACATTAATGTAACATAATATTATTAAAACCCCCGACGGTGTTGACAGTTTATGGTTGGGACAGTACCAGTGTCCAAACAAATTAACAAATTGAGGAGAAATTAGTAAACTTACAGGAGCTTCAGTGATGGTGAAGTATTCAGTAGAGCTAAAGGTTTGAAACGGGGTCCTAAGTAATGACAATGACCTTGTGCATACCTGATTTTATTGTCTTTTTAAAAAAATCTGACGGTGCTGACTAATATGCTGGACACACTTTGAGCAATCAGAAAATAGTAGTAAATATTGCTTTACACGCACTATGTGCATATCTGCAGAACCACTTCAATATGGACTTTCACATCATGGTGATATTATTCAAGGATATCAGTGATTTTTACATTTTAAGTCAATTGAAATGATGATGTCTGTCCTTGGGACGGCTGTTTTTACAGGGTGTGGGCAGGTTTATAGCCATGAAAAGTAATAAAATTACACTTAAATATTTCAAACGACTGTACATTTGTGTAACAGACCCCTGGGTCTTTACCTGGATTCATTTTGTTCATGAGAATGTAGTTTATTTTCAACAGAATTGGCAGTTTATTGCTGAGACATGTTTTAGCCGCTTTCTCAAGAATCAGTGAGCTCTCAGCATCATGCTTTAACACTATTTAAGCCATTTTACACCGGATTTCTCCTTTAATCATCCAGCAAAACCTCGGGCGTACCTCCTCCCTGGCGGTCTTTATCGTGCTGGCCTCCATCTTTGCCCTGGTCTCCTCCCCCAGAGCCGAATTCGGAGGAGAGTCGCATGTAGTGCGCGGGGATGACGAGCGTGGGCACCATGCTGCGGTACAGGTTCTCCTTCATCTGGTCCAGAGAGTTGCAGAAGATGATCTGGCCCGGCTGGTGAGTGTTCAGCGACGTGGGCCGAGCCAGGTGTTCCGCTGTCTGCTGCGACAGCTAAGAATGAAACAATTTTTTTTCACAATTTAAAGGTGCACTGTCCATTCCACCAACAAACTTTAATACAACGTTTCGGTCATCTAGGGTTGCCAACCGTCCCTTGAAATACGCAATCGTCCTGTATTTAGAAATAAAAGTACAGGTTCCGTATTGAGCTTAAACCGGACACTGGACATTAAAATGTGTTAAAATGCAGGAAATGCCAACATTTCGATCCGCATCGTCTTTTTCCATTTTTTTTTCCATTATTTCAATTTTATTGACAGTTGGCAACCCTACGGTCATCTGACCTTCTTCATGTAAATGTTCTTTACACTTGAATGACAACCCCACTGGGATAATATCCTACGCACCTGTCCAACTACAGAGGTGTGCACAAGTGTCTTCTTGAAGTAAAGGTGTACTGTGTATATTTTCAGTAGTTCATTTCCAGGATTCATGCTACGCATTCTAGGTGTGTAATGGTACACAAAAATCATGGTTCGGTACGTTTTGGGGTCACGGTTCGGTACATTTTCTGTACAGTACATAGGAACAAAAAGGTCTGCTTGGTTCGGCACGATTACAGTGTACTGTTACAGACCTAGCCCATTCACGAATGTTACCTTTTTCACAAATACTTACCACCACCATCAAATTTTAAGTATCGATTATGACAGGGAAAATTGCACTTTTCATACATAAAGAGGGGATCTTCTCTGTGGCCGCCATTTTGAATTTCCAGAAATATTTTTTTTTAGCTGCAAAACTTCTTTGGTCATACTATAATACATTATTTAGTAAATATTCATGAATGGATCAAATTTGGCCATGGGCGGCCCAATTTCAATGAGCAGCAAAGTTGCAAGACCAGTTTGGGCTGGTGGTGGATGATGGGTGGTGTTGAGCGAGGTGGGCTAGGCCAACACAGGTAAGCTGCCCACCTGAGAATATTCTGGCGGCTTGTCTGGCGGTGGGGACGGCGGATCGGAGGTGTAGCCCCGGTTGTCATTGGCGGCGTTCCTCCGGTGGTGGTGGTGGTACTCTGAGTCCTTGTCTTCGGCGGGGCCGCCATAGCAGGCGATGTGCAAGCCATACTCGTCGCGAAGGAGCGACGATGGCTCCATCGAGCTGCTGGTCTCTGTGGCGCGGTGGACCTTCATGGGGAAACTCTCACCCTTCGCCCCTCCCTTGCTCTTGGAGCCCATATTCTTGGAGTGCCGGAGCTTTTGAGCGGGTACGTGCTTGGAGAACTCGTCGCGAGCGCTCTTGTAGTCTCTAGCGGGGGACGAATCAGACTTGGCAGGGGCGTCTGCGTCATTGATGGATGTGCCTGTAGCCTCTGGGTGGCCTCCTCCTCCGCAGATGAGGTTGAGACGAGACATCGAAGTTCCCTACAATTGAAAGTGAATAAAACATTTTATTGCTGAACTTGATTTCAATTAGTCATTGGTGGTGGTTAATATGCTGCAATGAATATGCTCCTTAGATAGTCCACTAAAAACAAAAACAAAACAAAAAATCCATACAATAGTGGCACTGGCTGTCGTTACGCAGCTCTATCATGTGCTACTGCTGAAACGTCGCTTTGCTCCAAAACAGAACATGTTTGAAATCATGACGAAACAAAGGCTAATTCATCTGCGGTATACAAAATTGATCATCACCTGGTCTCGCTTGGAGCCATTCAGTCCAGCGGAGCCCTGGTGCTTCCCTTGCTGTCGCCGTGGTTTCAGACAGCGCCTCCTTCAAGCAGAGGAAAACAAGAAAAAGAAGAGTGACCAGAGATGGGAACCTGGGGCCTATACTAAGAAGCTGGTTCAGGAGTAAACCAGGTTAAGTTAAAAGGTAAATCATCTAATAGACTCCAGGTTCTTCTATTAGGTGATTTGGCAAAGTGCGTATTCACGCTGCACAGCAAAAGCAGCACTGCCCCATCAAAAACAAGCTCAGTGGGTTCTAAAATTTTCCGGCGGGCGGGGACCCCGTTTTGGATGCAAGAATATTTTCGCGACCCCCACCCCCCATATTCTGGGGCTTTTTTTGGTCAATTAATATTGCTAGATTTTGCATTAAAGGGATACGCCACCTCCAGGTCAAATTGAGTGTCTCCCACCAATCCCTAGAATTAAATAAGTGGGTGATGATACATTATTAAACAGTGCTGCTTGTACCCCACTTAGCTGTTGTTATTTGTGCTTTATGTATATATAAAAAAGTTCTTTAAAAATGAATTTTTTTGTGTGTGTGTGTG
Source organism: Engraulis encrasicolus (assembly GCF_034702125.1). Taxonomy (NCBI): domain Eukaryota; kingdom Metazoa; phylum Chordata; class Actinopteri; order Clupeiformes; family Engraulidae; genus Engraulis; species Engraulis encrasicolus. Next base: position 42,903,733 of record NC_085858.1, on the reverse strand, counting down.
TGAGTGTGTGTGTTTAGGGGGGGGGGGGGTTACAAGCCTTTATTAGTTTTAATGTGATAGAACAGTGAAGATAGTGACAGGAAGCGAGTTGGGAGAGAGAGACGGGGAAGGGTCGGCAAAGGACTCGGGCCGCAATCAAACATGGCATAGCAGACAAGTGCCCTACCGTTCGCGCCACGGTAGGGCCAGAATGAATGTGATTTGAAATGATTTTTTACTACCTGCAGTAGTAGAGGAGCACACAGAGCAGCACGAGGACAAGCAGGGCCAGTGAGGCCAGGATGGACAACAGGAAGAGGGTGTGGTACGCAGTGATGTCCCTTAGACCTGGGTGGGCCGATCCTGAACCAGCACAAAGGAAAAGACACCTTTATATTATCATACATTACATTACATTACATTACATTACCATGCATTTGGCAGACGCTTTATAACCAAAGCGACTCACAAATGAGGCCATAATCATAGCCAACATCACTAGCAGATACAAAGTGCACAGGAAATATACAGAACAAGCGCAGATGCAAAGAAGGGTTAGTTAAGGGTTTTTTTTTGTAAAGTTAAGTACACACACACACACACACACATATGATACAGAGTGTGCCCCCTCAAAAAGGTCCCCATCAAAAAAACGGTCACACACAGACTAATGTGTTGTTGGACCACCTTAAGCTTTGATTACGCCACACATTTGATGTTGTCTGCTGTGTAAAGCCTATCCCAAAGCATATCCCAAAGATTCTCACTGAATTTGAGTTCTGGACTCTGTAGTGGTCTCGTGCTCCCTGAACCACGCTTTCAAAATTTGAGCCTGATTTGTCTTGGCATTGTCATCTTGAAATATGCTCGTGCCATCAGGAAAGGAAATTGTTGTGTGAATGCTCTAGGCTAGGTTCATGAACTGATTCGAGTTTGGAGGTCAACACTTTCAGGATGGCCGAATTCAAGATAGCCGAAATTTTGTTTGGCCCACAACTTCTGACCGGGTGGATGGATATGTCCCATATTTGGTGTGTGAATGCTCTAGGATTGCTTCATGAACTGATTCGAGTTTGGAGGTCAACACTTTCAAGATGGCTGAATTCAAGATGGCCGAAATTTAGTTTGGCCCATAACTTCTGACTAGTTTGATGGATTTGTCCCAGATTCGGTGTAAATGTTCTAGGGTAGATTCCTGAACTGATTAGATTTTGGAGGCCAACACTTTCAAAATGGTGGAATTTTCATTTGGCCCATAACTTCGGACTGGGTGGATTGATTTGCCCGGTAACACCTTATTTTAATGGTTCACCTTTTCAGTGAATCTACTACATTAGGTACGGTGTAATAACCAGTGTAACAATATTTAATACCATGTAATACTTGTGTAATACCAGTGTAACAATATGCAATACCATGTAATACCACTTACAAACAAAAACATGGTGAAAGTACAAAATTGGTACATGGTGTTATACTGGTATTACATTGCATTAAATATTGTTACACTGGTTATCACACTGTTCTTAATGTGGTAGTTCCACTGTAATAGCGAACCATTGAAACAGTGTTACCATTTGCACCATATTTTTTTGCTTAATTTTCACAATAGTCGTTTGGTTTTAAGCCTATGCACGTCATTGATCTATGTAGAGATATTAAATATATTTCTTTTATATTTTGTATTTATCATACGTTTATAAAAAGGTGAACAGGAGTGGTAGGAATGATGGGGGACTGGAAGCGTGGCGTTTCGGGGATATACCTTTAGCAGTCGAAGGCAACTGCACAGGCCTAGTTCTCTGAAAGGACTCTAATTCATGCCAGGTCAAGCAAGTCAAATGAGCCAAGTTGTAAAAGCAACTGGACATGAAGAAGAACAGGTGAAGGAGAGAGAAAGGGAGAAAATATTTTACCTGGAAAGGCTGCGACCCAGTAGCCCAGCTGAGACGGAGAGAACTCCCAGGTGAGCTTAGAACCCTCGCGCCTAATATATCCAGTGCCATTCCTGACCCAAAGACCTGGAACGAAGACACACACACACACACACACACACACACACACACACACACACACACACACACACACACACACACACACACACACACACACACACCCTGTAATGCCATTGTTCCGTCACTGATGTGGAGTCATACACGGTGTTGTAATGAACACATAGGGTGCATTCCAATATGCGACCTTGCGTCCTCCACTTGTGCTTGTGGCCTCGCCCCGCCTCCTGGCCCCTCTTCCGAGGAGAAAACAAACAAGTTTCCCCGCTGTCAGCCTAGCCACAACATCTTTTGGGGGACTATTCTTCATTCACCATCCAGTTTGCTAATGAGAAAATTACTTTACAATTGAGCTTTTGCAAGATATTGACATATAATGCTGTTGTCAGTGATGTCATCATGATATACAGTATTACGTCCTGGTACGAGGCCACAAGCACAAGTGGAGGACGCAAGGTTGCATATTGGAATGCACACATACTCATGATGCCATGTTGGGTGTGGTCAGGTGTGTGTTTTTCAAGTATTGGCAGAGGACGCGCTCAACTTCTTGGAAAAACGAAAGTCTTTGGGTGCGAGATAAAAAGCGTCAACTTAAGGAAGAAAAATCCGCACTCACAAACTGCGTCTCATTATTTATTTATATTACCGCGTGGTCCACGCACTGATGAAGGCTTGTTAGCCGAAACGCGTTTGCTTTTTGGACATGGTGGTAATATAAATAAATAATGAGACGCAGTTTGTGAGTGCGGATTTTTCTTCCTTCAGGTGTGTGTTTTACCTTTCCTGCTTTGGTAAGTCCACACAGGGATGCTAGTGGGGCTGCGGACGCGCGTGTCGGAGGGAAGCGGTATGGACATGTGCAGTGGCTGGCTGACGGCCAATGCCCGCCCCTCGTTGTCGAAGAGCTGGGCACTCACCGCAGCCACTGCCGTGAGCTCCACCCAGCCGCTCTCCCCACCTGAAACACATGCACATTGCACAGACACAAGATCAAAAAATATAATATATATATTTCATATCATTACAGCAACGTATCAGAATTCACAGTCTTAGTGGTGAATTCTGGCATAGTACACCTGTCCATACTCGAGCCCACTGCCCATGGGGACTCAGCCCGGTGCATTTCCCAGGGAAGATGAAATTCTAGGTATCTCGTCCGGGTTTTGGACTTAAAATCCTGTGTGGCTTGGCTACCGATGTGAAGTTTGTGGTCTAGCTTATCAGCTTGCCGGCTGGGGCCATTAAACCATTGAAAAAAGCTCAAAGCTGTTTAAGACCCAGACATTCAAATCGGAATGTTAGGGGACTAGGGGACCGCCTCACCACTTTGGCGATAGTTTAAAGAGCACCTGGCATTCAATCCGCAACATTTGGGGGCTTTGAGGGTGTAAATACAATCGCAGAAGTTTAAAAGTGAGACCGGTGAGCTAGCTTAGCCTAGTCAGTTGGGAGAGAGAGATGGGGAAGGGTTGGAAAATGACCCAGGCCGGATTCGAACCATGGTGCCCCTGGGTAATATTGCCCATATACTGTATGGTACAGTATTTAACACAGTGCGTCACAATGCCTCCTAGGGCTGTAATGATACACTCAACTGACGATTCGGTTCATATAATGATTTTTGACCTATGGTTCAATACACCCCACATTTTTTTATGTATCTTTTTGATGACCGTTTATAGGTAGAATAGGTTACATGAGGTTATTAAAAATGCAAAAAAAGTTTTAAAATAATAATGATATTGATATGAAGCTTGGAAGCACTATCACATCATATCATGTGGTTGTTTTCTGGACTGAAAGGTAACAGAACTTTGAAAGGGCTTATCCAGATACTGCCTTCTCTGCGCATCACGTTTTCTCGATACGGTGCAATATCGTTGCAGCTCTAATGCCTCCCCGTTACCTGTACTGTTGAGCTCCATCCCCATGAGGTAGGGGAAGCTGCCGAGCTCCTCGTGGGCCGTGGTGGTGGTGAGCGTGGCCGTCACGTCGGCTTCGGAGCAGTTGAAGGACACGGAGCTCCTCTGCAGCTGCACGCGGGGCTGGTTTCGCACCCCTGCCAAACAGGACAAAACAAGAGCAATCAGAGATGGTGCTAGACCTGCACAACACAGGCCCCGCAACACAGGCCTGAGCCCACACACACCACGCATGGACAAACACAAACACACACACAGACAGACAGACAGACATTCATTCAAAATAAAATCACTGGCACTTCTCAATTTTAGGCTGTAGAGTGCCGGAACTTTTTATAGTGTACATGTACAGTATTGGTGCTTGATGCGCTGGGGAAGTGGAAAGGCAACTACACCAAAGAGGTGGGATATATAATAAAGAGGAATCGAAACACGCCCACTCAAAGACGTGCGCTACCGCCATCTACAGCGGGGACTCCCTTTATTCTCAACCTCAAGACTCTGAAGGTCTCCTAATCGAAGGGGCGTTCACCTGACGTAAAGCGGATAATGGAAAAGAACCCGCCTGCTTTATCTCCATCTCATATACGATTCTCTGACTGCACTCTTCCAAATGACTGTCCTATTTCTCATCAAAACAGCCTAAAAGGCACACTTTCCACTAATTTAGCTAAAAACACCCATTCACTGCTATTCAAAATTTCAAGCCTATTGTGCTACCCTTTATCATTGTAGATTAAATTTGATAATATTTCACATACAGTAGAAGTTATATTATTTCGTACAAAGGAACAATCCTGCAAAAGAGGAGTGGGATTTTCCAAATTTTTCATGTTCAATGGGCGTGTGATACACCATAGCCTGTACCTGTAAGTATAATAAAGTATTTTGACTTATGTTAACCACTTAAAACACTGGATCGAAAGACGGACATATCTTGATCCCATACAGGGAAATTGTCCTACTGTAGCTGAGAAACGAAGACAGACAAGACCATGAAGATGAAAATGGCTAGGATTCATGTGAATTCTTTTTTCACCATGGCCCTTACCTGGGGATCCCCGTAACACCTGGATGATGTCATCATAGAGAATTAGGGTCCCTGGTCTCTCCGCAAGCAGGTACAGACTGACTGATGTGTACACTGAGAAGGGAAACAGGCGCGCACCAACAGTGAAACCTCACACCTACGTATTCACAGACTGTGTGTACACTTCTACAAACAAAGGAACCATTTCACGACAATTCGACCAAAGTTCACAGACTATGTAGGTCTCACAAAATTGCACTTTTACCTACATGTGGGTTTTTTTCCCTGTTCATTGTGTATTTTTGTATGGTACGACTTATGCTCAGGTGAGACATATTTCCTGAAAATGCAGTAATTGATTTATGTGAAAATGTGCTGTACACTGTCCAATACAGCTAGGGAAGAGAAGGCCATTTCATGGTCTTGAAAACTTTGCTTAGGCCTTTATACATTATGATGAGTAAAGTATGTAATTTTAGTAGTACTACTAAATAATAAACTAATATTTACAGGTCTAACCAAACTTTAGAAAGTTTTGCAGCCAAAAATGTCTATAACTGGTAACTCAGAATGGAGGATGTGGAGAAGATCCACCTATTCCTGTAAAAAAACATTTCCAAGTCATAATAAATACTTAGAATAGAACTAGAATACAGAAACTTGGAATAAAAAGAATTATAATAGAAATAGAACATATAAATGCATGGTGTGGTAAATCTACATGAAAAAGACAACCGTTGTGAATGGACAGCATACAGTACATTCTGTAAATAATTTTCTTTCAAATAAAAACCATACTCTATCTTTAAATCTTCAATCTTTTCATTGCACATTTCTGCAAACCTACAGTATTGATCTTTATGGGGTGTTAGCATTTGCCCATGTGTAGAGTATGAAATAAAAAGGCATGAGGCTACTGAGATGAATAAAAGAAAAGAAAAAAAATATGATAACACTTTCTATGAAGCCCATATCTATAGCGCATTATGAGGGCATTTATATCAACTTATAATGCACATCATAATTAATCATAGTGCATTATAAGTTATTATAAATATATGTTATTATAAATATATGTGCTCATAATGCGCTATAGATACGGGCTTCATAGAAAGTGTTACCAAAAAGATTCCTGGAAAAGATGACATTAGTAGTTTGTGTACACACACGCACCGTCGGTGAGAACCAGGCTATGACATTAGTGAATTGGCAGCATAAGTTCTGGAAATAAACTACAAAAAAAATACACACTGGGCCTTTAAGGTCAGTGAACATGAGACCAGTCCTGACATGAGAGTGTGACAGCTGAGCCTCAGTCCTCTTCTCCTGAATCTTATATAATATAACAGTGTGAACTTCTGATTGCACGTGTGTGTGCATGTGCGCGCGTGTGTGTGTGTGTGTGCATGTGTGTGCGTGCATGCGTGCATGCGTGCGTGTACATTGTCTGAGCTTTCTCTCTATGTGTGGGTGGAATCTATTTGAAAAGTGTCCATGTTATATCCTATATAGAGTTGTGGTGAATTTTCCTCAGAGCATTGGACTATCATAAGACCATTTTTTTTTATTTAACTCTCATTTATTAAACCATGAGTTGTCTTTGCCATAACCAAATGTCACCAACCAAAGGTGGGGTTGCATGTTAACCATTTTAAGAAAATGTACTATTATGATATCACGTTGGGGGTTCCGCAGGCTCATAGGAGTCTATGTAGAACCTTAGAATCCTGGGGGAGTTCCCCCAACGTGATGTCATACCTGCAACCCCAACATTCATAAATGTTTATGACATGGACATAATGTTTATGACACGCGCATAACTGTGTCATGACGCTATTATGACACTGTAATGACATGCATATGACACCGGCGTCAAGTAAAGTGTTACCGGATTCTCTCGTTACACTTAAGAGAGCTACATGAACAAGCTACACTGAAGTACATTGCATGAACATTTCAGTTCACCAAGTCACACCATGTGTAACAGAGGCAAACTAGCAGAGTGTGGCGTGGAACGTTAGTAACCCTCCCTCCTGAAGCCTCAATAATACAGTGCGGTAACGTTGGGCTATCGGACGGCCCTTTAGCTCAGCGTGCTCGTACTGTGACTCCCATTGCCGAGCCGATGTAGTTGGTGAGGTGGCAGGTTCGTGGCCTGAGGGGGACAAACTGTGCAGGAACACCTTCGTCACACATGTGTGTGTGTGTGTGTGTGCGTGTTTGGTGACAATAGGCAGACTGGGTAAATGCCTAAGGCCCCACCAAAGCTGCCATCTGTAGGGCCCCCTCCTGACAGTCAGCCTCACCATGCCAGCATAAATAATTCAAGAGAGAACCATGTCCATATTCCGGCCAGGGCTCCTCACCTCCGGGCGCCAATGCGAGTGGCAAGTTTGAACAGCTCTGTGTTTTGTGTCTTCTTGTGTCTATTTTTCAATATGCTTACTGCAATGTGCAATTATGTGTATTGGGTCTCTGTGTGCATGTCTTGTGTCTACAGTATGTCTTGCATCTATGTATCTATGTAAGCTGTCAGACACCTTAATTCCCCTCGGGATTAATACAAGTGCTCTACTACTCTCCTAGAGCTGCTACTACAACTGATCAGGCACTCACAGGAGATGCGGCCGAAGAGCCATCACAATTATTTGTAAAATAATGATAGGCCCAATAATAATAGCAATAAATAAACAAATAATCATTTTAAATAGTAAATTTCACCTTAGTAATATGAATCATAAAATGGAATATGAATCAGAAAAAGGTAAACCAAATGAGATGGAGTGAATGAGAATGGAGAATGAATGAGATGGAGATGGAGAAAAACCAAATGAGATGGAGTGATATTTAAGTTGACTTAAATGTGTAGATATTCAACCTCATCATCAATAGGCCTTCAGCTAAAGGGAACCCTTAATCTGCCTGACAACAACATTTGTGGTGTTAATTCAACAGTTTAGAGCAGGGGTGGGGAACCTTTTTCATTCGAGGGGGCACTGTTAATTCATCTGAGGGCCGTAAAAGTCCTCCGGGGGCCGTACTATGAACACAAACCAGGATTACCCCCTGCACTTTAGGCCTATATTGAAGGCAGCCACCTTTAAAACAGACCCCACCTTCTTTGGGTCCCCTGAATATAACTTAAGTGTATTGCAAATGTATTTTCTAAGATTACTTTACAAAATATGTCATATTTCATGTGAAGCTGCATACATTAAAATTATGTCAGGGGCCAGATAAAACGGCGTCAAGGGCCCCACATGGCCCTCAAGACATAGGTTCCCCACCCCTGCGCTAGAGAGTCAGGGGCGCTGTGGTGCCCCCCACATTTGGGCTTGCATGCCCAAGGGTTGCACCCCGTCCTGTCTAAAATAAAGGCGAAAAAGCCCATAAAAAATACATTAAAAAAGAGAGTCTATTTCAACATAGCACATAGCAACTGATCAGACAGACTCACAGGGGATGCACTGAGGGTAAATTTCGTGTTTGAGTCATCTGGCTAGTCCTTTCGCAATACAGTAATAAGGCCCCCAAAAAGCTGATCAGAGCATCTATTGTATTCTCTGCACTGGATGGTAGCAATAACAGCCAGGGTACCATCTTCTAGGCACCTTGGTCAACACTCCAGGTCAGAGCATCTGACACAATCCAGCTCACGCATGTTTGCGAAGAGTAAATGTTGCCAGTATATTCACTATTACATATTATGCTTTAACAACAATAAAAAAGAGTCGTCACAAAATATCCTATCAGAGAAATTAAAAAAAAAATCCACCACCTCCAACTGGTTTAAATTCACAAACTCGACTAACACATGCATGACAACTGATCATCATCACTCAGACACTCACAGGGGATGCGGCTGGCGTGCCACGGCACGGAGTGGGTGATGTAATTCCTTTTGGAGGCGCTGATGATCACCAAGGTCCCCGCCTGGTAGGGGAACGAGACCACCACTATCCCATCGCTTCCTGTCTCGAGCGGTGCCCCCGAGGACAGCAGCAGGCTCTGGTTGCCGTGCACCTCTACGCTCGCGCGCGACAGGGGTGAGAGGTCGCTGCTGTCAAAGACTTGAACTTTCACCCGCACATCTACCGAAACAAAACACACAAAAAACATGACAAGGGGATAGCAAGACGGGGTGAATAAAACACACACGGTTCATTTCAGCGGCATGGCGCTGGCGCGTCATCGCTGCACTTAAATGCATATAGTAGGCTACTGTGCAATAAGATGAAGTGAGCGGGGGGGCGTTGTGAAGGAGTAGGTCAACACATCTATCCGCTTAAATACTACGGAATAGCCTATTGCAACTGGCATCACTTGCAGGCTTGACGCGGAGGCAATCCTTTCCTTTAGCCCAATTTGTTATCGGTCTTTGACATGAATCACTCCATTCGCGTTACATGCACTGTGCATAGCGGGCTTGTCTAACCAGCAACATCTTTAAATAGCTGGCACAGGCCTACGATTGGCAATCGTTAGTGATGGTTTGACGCGAGCGACACATTTCAGATAACTAGAGCGTAGCTTGCACATTCATTGCATCTAAATAGGCAGTATCAGCAGAGATCTCGCCTTTCCATACTGTATTCGCCTAAACGCGCACTCGGCCATTTGTGAAACAAATAAAATAACACATGCCTATCTTAACCCATGTGTACATGTCCATACAGTGCCAAAGAAAAAATCTGAGTTATTTTGAAATGTAAGCTTATAGCCTGTATTCTATCCATGTTATGCACAAGAGCAGCCGGAGTTACCACTCCCAGTAAGCGAGTCACACCTATTGTACGTTACCCCTCTATAGCGCTCACCCTGTGGTCCATTTTCCGCGATGGATTTACTGAATATCCCCCGCACGTAGACGCACAACAGAAAGGTGAGGAAACGGCAACTGAAAAGCGCTATCATCCTGTAAACTACATTCCTATATCAAGACTGGGCTGGCTTCCATAGCGTATCATCCATGTTTTTTTCCTGCCCCCCTTTGTATTGAGAGACGATTTTGCTGTCTTTTCGTCTCTCTGACGCCCTCTATCTTGGATGCGGGTGCCCACAGACCTCGATATCAAGTAAACGCCGCTTTGGCTGGCTTCTTGAATGGTAGGCCCTGTGCGCACAACGCGTCCAACTTGGAACAGTAGCCCATCCATTGTGGCTGCAGGACTATTTACACTGAACAAAATAATCGTCCAATTGGGCAGTGATATCTAAACGCCTTATCAATTTGAGATGTTTACGCAAAGTTTTTCAACTTGTCCGTTGAATAGGCGACGTAAATTGCTCCCAGATGAATTGACACTTGAAGCAAAGGCAGTAGGCTAAAAGGAAGTAGGGCCTAATAATATTTCAGGCATGCAATATTACAATAGACACTGTAGGCCTGGCCTACTGCTGCAGTACTTTACTTTATGCCTCATGTACCCTGTCAACTGTGGCAGTCATGTAATGGCATAATGTTAAAAATGGCGCCCCTCTGTGGTTGATGGTATATATGACAATCTAAACATGCAGTATGTGATCCATGTATCCATGTAGGCCTACAGTATGTAATTTATTACATGGAGAAGATCCATCTACTCATGAAGCGTGTGAAAAGTTACATTTCCAAACTAGTGCTTAGAAATTGATTATGGTGCAAACTACCGTATTCACCCAAGACAATAGCATTTGTGAATGATCATTCAGGTGTCTGTACTTGTAGGCCTACTGTATTGTCTCTATTGGATAGAGAGACATAGTGGGATAGAGAGACATAGTGGGGGAGAGAGATGGGGAAGGATCAGGAAATGACCTGGGATCGGACTTGAACGCGGGTCGCCAGATTAAAGGAACAGTCCACCCTTTTTTGATTTTCACATATTTGCTGTATTTCCAAGCATTATTCATCAAGTATGGAATAGCGGCCGACGAGGTGTCCCGATATCAAGGGAAATAATGGACGAGGCGGAGCGTTCTAAACAGCCCGACGGCGCAGCCGAAGGGCTGTTCGTTTCGCCAAGTCCATTTTCCCGTGATATCGGGACACCTCGAAGGCCGCTATTCCGCTTATCACCCGGTTACCAGCATTTAAGTATTAATTTATTAATATGTTGATCTGAGGCTTCGTGAGAAAGTAGATTCACCACTGCGCTTGGTACGTTGGGCACCACTTCCTAATCTAGTGAGACGTGCCTCTATCGGAGACATGTAAGGACGCGCGCAGAATGTTGGGGTGACTTGACAACCAAATGCGATAGAATTGACGACTGGGTTTTTGACTTGACAACCAGATGCGATAGAATTAGTAACGGGGTCTTGACTAGACAACCAGATGCGATAGAACTAGTAACGGCACTTCGCCAGAAAGTTAGAAAAGAAGCAACTTGGACGCCCGCACGCCCGCATGACATCATAGGTGTCCTGCTACTGTGGAATAAAGGACACCTGCTCAGCCAATCAGAAGACGTTCTGTCTGCTCACTGGGTGATAATGTGCATATAATTTTCTTCTCAGTGTTTTCAGTAGGTCCTACTCAGATTTATTGGATCATAATTATTAGCATAGCTTAGCATAATCACTGGAAGTAAATGGGCAGCATTAGCATCAAGCCACTAATGCTATTGCTGCCCATTTACTTCCAGTGATAATTCTACAGTCCTCTCTCAAGCCAATCTCTCCCCAACTCTACTGTGACTTGCACACACACATTTAAGTATCACGTAGCAAAGAGAGATATCCTCCGCGCTCCTGCACTTCACAATTTAGTGCGTCTCGGGAAAGGACTTGGTAAATGCAGGGGAAGAAAGGAATCACCGGAGCATCTTCAGATGCTCCGTTGATTCCTTTCTTCCCACACATTTAAGTATCTCAGCGTACCTAACATTCACATACAGTACTTTTGATACCTCAATGTTTTATTACCATCGCCAAGGAGGTCATGGTTTTGGACACATTGGTTTGTCTGTCTGCAGGATACGCAAAAAGTTATGAGCGGATTTGGCCGAAACTTTGTGGAGTTTTTGGAAATGACAAAAAGGAACAAGTGATTCTACACCACTGAGGGATAGGGCGAATTTTGACATTCCAGTTTCTGACTCCACAAAGTGGTCCAATGTTCTATCAACCAGCTTCCTGTACTCTCTGAGTGCATTTCTAGCTGTGGTATGTTTCACAGGGAATACCAACACTCGTCAACCAACATGACAGGACCTATGAAAACATCTTCAGATAGGCTATGTCAAAGCCAAAGTCCCCCGGGTGAGGCTTTTGGTTTTTTTCCCACATACAACCCAGCTGTGCTGTACTGTGTCGAGCTGAGTGTTGCTGTTAAACCAGCCCGGTTTGTTTCCGTTACAAACCACAGGCTCGGCCCAAGCCTTTATGGGGCCCTAAGCAAATTTTCATCTGTGGCCCCGCATACCACCACCTACTCAGCAACAGATGCTTCATAAGCTTTATTTACTTACACATGTGAAGGGTAGGAGCTAATTAGAGCTGTAATAAAACCTGGACGATCCGGTTGGAGAGCCGGATCAAGACCTCATCCGAACAGACCGGATGGCTGTCATGCATTGATCCGCCAAAGGCGAGTCAGACGGCATTTCATTAATATGTCAACAAAATGGCAGTTACAGCGCGAGAAATTATGAAACCGGAATATATCCCTCTTTAGTTGACTACAACAGCCATTCTCTAATCTCTCTAGTATGTTGTTCAGTCACGAACACTCACTGAGTAAAACGGAAGCAACTCCCGCCTCGACGAGCCCGTTTGATCCGTCCTGACTCTTGTGGCCAATTGAGTCTCGGATCCCCACTCCCAGATATGTGTGCTTCTGACTCTGTCGAGGTCTACATTTCTAAATGTTAACAGTGCTCTACCAACGCTTTTACATCTCAATCTGGCTCTTAGGGAAATTATAATCTACAGACGTGACTTTACTATCAACCACTGCGTTACAGCGTACAGGCTTTAAAGCCACTGCGGTCACTCCCCTCGCCCGAGTCAACAGCGGCGCCCTCGGCGACTCAGTCAGAGATGAATCCTGACTGAGTTGTTGGTAGCAGCGAATCCCCTACGGATCGGATCACCGCTTAAGTTTCGTTTTTGCCACGAGTGTGCGAGTCGCAAGGCAACTCCCTGCTCAACTAGACTTCTGCTCCCAAATATTTGACTTTTAGTCTTCTTAAATAGCCTACAAACACACACATTACTTATTGCAAAATCAGGAACATGCCGTTTCAATGCTGCCAAAGACTCTTCGAGTCGTGGTCGCATGTTTAGTGAGGAGACCCATGGGTCGGATCGCAGCATGAGTTTCGGAACTGTGACGATTCATAAAGTCAGTTTTGTTGATCAAACTGTCTTACTCTCAATGTAAATTGATAAATGGGACAAAAAAGGGGAGGCACATAGCCACTTAACGGCAGAAACGTTTAAAAAAAATACATTATTATTATTTATTTGTATTTACTTTAAGTAAGTGATCCAAGTGATCCGTCTAATCCGGATACCCTCCGTGGAATGATCCAATCAACCCAGACGTCCCAAAGATTCGAGTTAAGCACCTCTAGCTAATGTAGGCTGTCCCAGGGGCTGTTCACTCACGGAACTAGCTACTAGCCACAACTGGCTAACCCTAACCACGGGACAGTGCAAAATGAATGGGTGTCAATGGAGTTTTCTACCATTATAATTTTTGTGATTTTTTATAATTTTTTGTCCTGAAATATTAATATTAAGTTCAAAGTTAAAAATAATAAGACCCCATCTGAGTAGCCTTTCGATTATTTTGCTCCACTAGATTATTATATACTGGGTCACAAAGCTCAATTTTTATGGGGCCAAACCCATAAACATTAGCACGATGCTAGCGAGTACAGGTTGAAATCTTCTAACCTGCTGTAAAACTACACACCTGAACGATTTGTCAATACAGCCTATTGTTAAACAACAGTCATAGTGCTTACCAGGAATGTTTTGTTGATAATATTTGTGACTGGAAATGGCAGTAGCAATGTATTTAGCATGGGTTCCCCTTTCCATTCCATATATTTTCCCACATGAAGGACTGGCCTACGCTCGTTACTGCAGTATGCATGCAAAGCTAACTGGCTACAATGGGAACCAATGAGACTGAGCCTTCTCCCTGTGTTCTAATTTCTCTGGCTGTCTGTAGATCATGTACCCATCATGCACTGCTCTTCTTGGAGCAAAATTTCTCAAATAGAGAGTTATTTATCACAAAGGAATATCTTAGTCAAGTCAAGTCAAATTTATTTTTATAGCACATTTCATACACAGGTGCAACTCTACGAAGGAGCATTAGGATCAATAGGAGAAATATATTTTGCAAATCTCTGAGAAAGGAACTCAGAAGTTTCGAGAAATAAAGTCAAAAGTTTTGAGAAAAAAAGTCAGAAATATGAAGAAGGCGGTCCTCCATGGAAGTGACATTAACTGGCGGTCAGTGGACATGGGACCGACATGGCTGAGACCAGTGAGAGTGGCTGGGAGGGAGACAGTCGACTCAAGTCAATAATAACAATAATAATAATACTTTCGTTTTAGCGCCTTTCAAAACACCCAAGGTCGCTTCACAGGTTAGGCTATCGTATAGGGAAGTGTGTGCCCGCGTCAGTGTGCGAGCGTGTGTGCAGCCATAAGCCTCCAGGAAGAGATGTGTGTTGCTTAAACATGGCCAGTGAAGGGGTAGCCTATTCCGGATGTGGTCGGGCAGATTGTTCCAAGAGCAGCAGTCAAGTCACACACTCACATGACTCACACTCTTCTTGACGGTTCGGCAGGACACCGGGGATCCATGGCTGCAGGTGCTATAGTTAATGCTGCATGATGTGATATTCAGGTAGTATGTGTCGAGAGAGAGTGTGGTTGCTAACAGGTGTCTGCCTCGGAGGCTGCCAAGTTGTCTGGTCGAACTCAGCAAAGCTCACATTCAAGGGCTAGTTCTAAGCTTACCACAAAACACGAGCAAGTAGCTACACTAGCCGAATACTTGGGGCTAACAGCCGGACAACATCCTCGGCAACACTGTTACATTACCAACCACAGTCCCTCTCGACACATATACCACTGATTCTTGAGAAAGTGGCTAAAACAGGTTGTAATGTTGACAGAAAAAAACTAAGTGAATTACAAAATTATATGGTATATCCTCGTAGACTAAGGTCTTGGCTTTTCAGAAATGCACAAGGCCAATCTCCCCATTTTGTATTTTTTTCAGAAATCAGGCTTTTCTCCGATCATACCTTGTTTTTTGTCAACACCGTCAGACACAATTAAAAGTAATTAAAATTGTATTGATTTGTTTGCATATGTATCTGGAGTTTTTAAGTGATTATGTGTATTTTTTGGTTCACACATATGCCTTTAAATGTTGAAAATTCACTTTTGTTCTATTTTAATACTGTTTCATGTGTTCTAATTTTAAATTATGCACCGTCATACGATGCTTACTTAACGCCTAAATAGAACAAACAATTTTTTGTAATTTCACAAATATTCGTGTAGGCTTAAATTGGCTATTACTTTGATAATTCAACAACTCCTAAGGAAAATGTTGTAAGCACATTCATTTAAAATGTCCAAAACTCCTTCTTACGGTGGTGACTTTTGAACTGACGGTGGTGACAGTAATCTGACAGTGGTGAAAGTGGCCTAATTAGTACCTTCATTTAACAAAATAAATAGCCCTCTCAAGTCAATGGCATCTTGCATAAACACTTAATTTTTG
Source organism: Engraulis encrasicolus (assembly GCF_034702125.1). Classification (NCBI taxonomy): domain Eukaryota; kingdom Metazoa; phylum Chordata; class Actinopteri; order Clupeiformes; family Engraulidae; genus Engraulis; species Engraulis encrasicolus. Next base: position 42,888,049 of record NC_085858.1, on the reverse strand, counting down.
TGTGTGCACACTGCACAGTACGTTTGTGCATGTGTTTTTTCTAGTGGTGGGCCGTTATCGGCGTTAACGTGCTGCGATAATGTGAGACTCTTGTCGCGCGATAAAAAAAATATTGCACGTTAATCTATTCTCAAAACATAAGTTTGGAGTTTGGGTATGCACGTGACCATAGCGTTTGATTGACAGACGCTTTCAGACTGCGCTCCAGTCGCTTCTCCTCTCTCCACCTGTTGTTTCAGCAGACCTACTAAATATGAAGTGTTTGCATGCTGAAAACATTAATCCCTCTGCCGTGGTAGTTGTTGTTTGAGTGCTTTTTCATAAGTGGTAGACTAAAGAGACGTTATTGTTTGAGGTGAAGCATAGAGAGACATTATTGTGTGTGAGTAGCTACCAGCCCGACATAGCCTACATTTCCTCATGCATTGTGTGACGGAGGTCATCTTGCACCTGTTCACCCTCCTCGGGGATCGAACGTGCGACCTCGTCAACTACAACGGTTCGGCAATGGGAGACACAGTACGATACCACTGGGCCAAGAGACTAGTCTCTCGGCCCAACGGCACGAGACTGTATGAGGCTATCGGAGGGAGGTTTACCAACGTTCCACGCCAACTATGTGCTAGTTAGCCTCCGTTACACTCTCCCCCTTAAACCTCACTCCCATCCCGGGTCAGCGGCACCACTGTGACGGAGGTCATCTTGCACCTGTTCACCCCCCTCGGGGATCGAACGTGCGACCTCGTCAACTACAACGGTTCGGCAATGGGAGACACAGTACGATACCACTGGGCCAAGAGACTAGTCTCTCGGCCCAACGGCACGAGACTGTATGAGGCTATCGGAGGGAGGTTTACCAACGTTCCACGCCAACTCTGTGCTAGTTAGCCTCCGTTACAATTGCATAGAATACATAAACAACTTCCAGAAATCTTGCCTGTGCTATAATTGCAAAACATTCCGTGTGATAGTCCTATGCATTTTGAAGATTGTCAAACTGAAACTGTCAATATCTACTCTCGCTGAATGTTTGTGTTGCAATCGCGCACATTTGCGATTCAGTGAGATATTCTCATGTCCGACGGTAATAAAGCTCGCGGTTGTCGCGCTTGACTTTTTTTTGCAAACTGAATTCATGTCGAGTTGTAACTCATCTGGCATTCTAACTCTGAGAACAACTGTCAAATCGCCGTGTGCCAGTGCTGTAGGTTCTAGATGAGGGCTGCTGTGCCAACTACGCGCAGAGCTCCTCCCTCTCTTAAAGGAGCCGCTGCTCCTTTTAACAGTCAGTGGCAGATTCTCTCTCTCTCTCTCTCTCTCTCTCTCTCTCTCTCTCTCTCTCTGCCCATTAGAAATGCTGCATTGTTGAGGTAATTTTGTTTAAAATTAAATGTTTGATAGATTTATCTGTATTTGCCTCTACAACTTATAGCGCTGTTCATTTTGAAATTTCAGTATCTTATAACTGTAAATGCTTCCTAACATATTGGACACACTTTACACATATTGCTGTAATTTTTTCATCACCAAGTGTCAACATGACCATTTTTTGAAGATGAGATGCATTTTGGAAAAAAAAGATGAGCTCTGGTCTAATGCGCCATCTGTCTTAAGAAACCCTAAGGTTTTTTTCGGCATTCTGAATGAGCCATTTTGATATAGATTAATCTAGATTAATTTCATAATTACAGTGAGATTAATCTAGATTAAAAAAATTAATCTATGCCAACCCCTAGTTTTTTCCTCATTATGTAGCAGAGTGGAAGGTTTCTAAGATTAGACTTTTAAAGATGGCCTCTCAACGTCATTTAATTAATATTGCCGTGTTCCCAATTGTTATTGAATGTGTTACGCGTTGGTCCTGTTTTAAAAAACGTTCTGGTTGCTTTGTTTCAAGACGTTTTTGCAAGCTGGCAAGGTGGCTTGTGGAGAAACGAGAGAGTGTTCCGTGTTTCTCGTGGAAATGCGTCTCTGATTGGCTCACTCCTCCTGCTCTCAAAGAAACGCGTCTCTGATTGGCTCAGTCCTCCAGTTCTTGGAGAGAATGTAATGGGAAACAGAGTCGCCACTTCCCCGGGTGGTATTGCACTATAGGGGCGCCAACGGAGGCGTGCAGGCTCCATTCAGGGCTGTGCTCTTTCGACAGCGACCCCTAGGCGAGCTGCAGGCACGGAGCAACCGGAGTGAGCAGGCTTTATGTATGAGGCTTTGTGCTGTGTGTGTACCTGAGAGTAGCAACCAGCTGATAGCTAAGCTAAGCTATGTTTCGGGCCACCAGACGTTGCTTGTTTTGAAAACAAGCAGAAAAAAATTACTCGACATGTTTTTAGATAAATGGGTCGATATAAACCTTTGTGGGCAACGCCTTCTTTCGACGTGACGAAACACAGAAAGGCTTTCATGATTCGCTCGTTTCTCTGCATTATTTATGTAAATTGGGAAACACCGGGAAACACAGCCAGGAGAGTGGACGCACCGCTATGAGAGCCTCGCAAGTGAGTTTAACTTGAGGTGACCGTCCGATCTTCGAAAGGAGTGAGTAAAACTGAGTTTTATCGGAAGTTGGCCTTTAAGTAATTAGGTTTTAAAAAGGTGACTACGCCAGTCTCGTTAAAGGGCGAGACAACCCAGATGTTAAAAGCACAATTTTCCCCGACAGGTTCTAGATGACAAAGGATGACACAGCTGTTGCACATACAATAGTTTTTATTTTCTTCTGCTTTCAGTCTTATTTGTATTCAAAATGTGCAGGCAGTTCACTTGAGTTCATATACACAAACAGTTTTAACTCCACTGAAGTCAATACAGGTAGATATCGTGAAACAGTGATGGCTGAAGTGCGAGAGCACTGAGTAGGCTAGTACAGGTAATTTACTGAGCGTGTTACCTACACACTGCACTGTGAATGCTAATGATCACTGCAATCAAAACTGTACACACAAAACATAAATCAAAATAAACAAAAGTAGTCACAGCACACTGGAATGATTCACAGTGAAGAGGTAGCCTATGTTTATCAAATCAGGCCTCTTGGCAGAGAGGGTTTACTATACCACTCAGGGGATCTACACCTCACCAATAAGTTTACACGATGATGCTACTAATCTCAACCGGCCAGTCCCCAATCACTCATCCCTTGCCTAAGGGGTGGGTGATTGGAGCTGACCGTGTCAGACCGTATGGCTGAAAGACGAAGGCGTCGCGCGCCTGCGCAACAACAACAACCTGCCACAACTAAGAGAGCTCGTGGTGGTAAAGGGCAAAATAACAAACACAAACACCGGGAAAAGACGACGGCGTCCCCCCACCCCAGCCCATTGACAATGTGTGCTCAACCTAGAAAGCACAAGACAGACTGGGTTAATGCCAGGGAAATGCCATTATCAATGTGCAAGGTGTGGCGTGGAAGCCACAGGCACAGAGTGACGGTAAATTAGAAGTTACCTTAAGTTGCAACTGAGAAGCACTGGACCGAGCCTGGAAGTCCACGGTTGACCCTTGCTTCACCATGTAATGCTGCAGTGAAACAACATCACGTTAGCCACAGTACAAACATAATTGGGTATCGCCAGGTGCACAGTGCAGAAGGGCTTACCCTCAAGCCGGTTAGGCTACACGCAGCAACCTGGCGTCTGCATTTCAGCTGCGCTAGTACGCGCTCCAGTATGGGTCCAAAACCCAACACGCCAACATCACCTACTGCACCCAGCGTACAGGGCTTCCCAAAGCGCCAACCGGTACCAAAGAAACTCAAGAGAAAGAACAATCTCTTGGCGGGGAATGCATTGGCCACGGTGTAGTACGGGGGCGTTGCCTGAGGACACGAGTGGATGGAAAATTAACTCCCTTGCGCATGGTCATTGGTCAGTGGGTGCGATGGATACCATTTTCGTACTCCCTTGCACATGGTCAGTGGGGGCGACACCATGATGGATAATTTGTGGCCAAGTAACGGCAGCTGTTGGTCAGCAGTAATTGCTGGGGGTAATTAAGGACAGCTGACAGACATTCACGCTGTCCTATGACCTGTTCCACAGTGAATAACATTTCCGTACTCCCCTCGCCATCATTTCGTACTACGCTGTTATGACGTGAGTAAGCCCTCTTGTCTCAAGCCTCTTTGCCGGTACCGAGGTTAGCCACACCTGGCTAACAGCCAACATAGTAGGCAATTTATACTAACTGGAAGGGCTCCGCCCTCGCCCACACGGGCAGCTGTTTTCAAATACAACATTCACACTAACAGGGGACCCAGTCCAACCTGTTACAATTAGTTAGATTCTCTAGGAAGTAGGCCACTGGTTCTTGAAAATGTGGCAAAACAGGTCTTAAGTTGTTCAAATCCAAAATATAGAGATGTATTATCATAGATGTAGGTCTTGGCTGTGCAGTGAATGTATTGGCCAAGCTCCCCATGTTTAACATTTTTCATAAAATGGGCTCTTTCTTGTTTTGTCAACAGTGGCAGACAGAATTAGAAGTAAAAGCATATGTTTGCTGTATTAAAGTGAATTACTTTATCAATTGAACATAACTGTAGATACTTATTGTATTCATATTTTTAATACATGTCAAAAACATGTAAAACATGTGTTTTTGGTGAACTCCATCAGATGTCACCACCGTCAGGTTTTCTGACAAAAAAACCTCCAAATGCACCTCAGTGGTGGCTAGAGTATCATTTTGGATCACAATTATTACTAACATGCCTAGTAATATTTCATTATCCAGCACAATTTAGTAAAATATGGAACAAGATGATGAGCGGAACAAAATCTGACGGTGGTGACATCTGACGGTGTGAGACAAAAAAACACTCTTTTACATATTATGCATTGCTTGTTCACATTAGCCATTTCATTTTCGCTCTGTTTCTTGGGTGCTTCATACCTTTTCTGAGAAAGGATATATTAATTAACATTAATGTAATATAATACCATTAAAACCCCCGACGGTGTTGACAGTTTATGGTTGGGACAGTACCAGTGTCCAAACAAATTAACAAATTGAGGACAAAATAGTAAACTTACAGGAGCTTCAGTGATGGTGAAGTATGCAGTAGAGCTAAAGGTTTGAAAAGGGGTCCTCAGTAATGAAAATTACCTTGTGCATACCTGATTTTATTGTCTTTTAGAAAAAAACTGACGGTGGTGACCAATATGCTGGACACATTTTGAGCAATCAGAAAATAATAGTAAATATTGTTTTACATGCACTATGTGCACATCTTTAGAACCCCTTTAATATGGTCCTCCACATCATGGTGATATTGTTCAATTCTGTTAGTGATTTTTGTATTTTAAGTCAATTGAAATGATGATGCCAGTTCTTGGGACAGGCGTTTTTACAGGGTGTGGATAGGTTTATAGCCATGAAAAGTCATAAAATTACACTTAAATATTTCAAACAACTGTATTTGTGTAACAGACCCCTTGGCCATTACCTGGATGCATTTTGTTCGTGAAAATTTAGTTGATTTTCAACAGAATTAGCATTTTACTGCAGGGACATGTTTTTGCCAAACTTTCAAGAATCAGTGATACCTGAATATCACATAATGTGGCATAAAACTTGTTCACCTGCCACAGCCATGACTCCGGTGTCCTGCTGAACCGACGAGAACAATGCGAGACAAATGCCTCTGCATCTGCCCCAGGCAATCTGACTGGTCTCATTCATGTCCACTGACTGACCGCCAGTGAATGTCACTTCCGTTCCGCCCGCCCTCTGTATATTTCGGACTTTTTTCCTACAAATTTTCGACTTTGTATGTCAAAACTTTTGACTTTGCATCTCAAAACTTTCATGTTTATTTCTCGAAAGTTTCGACTTTTAAATTTTCTACTTTTTTCCTCAAAACTTTTGACTTTATTTGTCGAAAATTTTGACTTTTTTTTCAGAAATTCTGAGTTCCTTTCTCAGAGATTTGGAAAATATATATCCCCTATTGAGCCTAATGCTCTTCCGTACAACTCAATGTGCTTCACAAAAAAAAAAAAATGCCAAAGGAAAGAAAACAAGCAAAGAAAAGAAGAAAGACATTAGAGTCAGAGAACATTGAAAACACCAAGATTAAATACATATGGTAAAAAGAAAAACATAAAAAGAGCAATACATTTTTTAAAAATGTTTAAAACATTAATATAAAAACATATGGTAAGAAATAAACATAGAAATAAAAATGATATAAAATGCAAGCTAGTTAAAAGCATCTAAAATCAGCTTTGTCTTAAGTCTAGATTTGAAGCTATTAACCGTGGGTGCATTTTTTTACATCATTTGGAAGCTGGTTCCAAAGCTCTGCAGCATAGACGCTAAAGGCTGCCTCTCCACACTTTGTTTTTACTCTTGGGATCACCAGCAAATTCTTCTCTGTTGACTTTAGTGACCTGGTTGGCGCATACAGCTGAAACATATCTAGTAGATAGGTGGGTCCCATTCCATTTAATGATTTAAAAACAAGAAGCATTGCCTTAAAATCAATTCTGTAGCTTACTGGGAGCCAATGCAGCGATCTCAAGATTGGAGTAATGTGGTCAAACTCCCTTGTTAAGCGGGCTTGCAGAGCAAGGCCCGATTCTAGTAATCTCTAAGTCCTCTTTATTTCTTTATTATTGGTCTTGTGCAGGGCAGTAAAAATAGAAAATGGATCTCCTCCTAGGCCTTTCGAGATAGAGACACCGTTCAAACACTAAAACGACCGGCTCGGCTTGGAGATCATTTATATTAATAGGCTTGTCCGTGTCTCTTGTCGTTTTCCCGTTTTTGGCGATTTTGTGCAAGTTTGGGTCCCCATTGAAAACAATGGTAGAACCTTCATGAACCAAGGTTCCGCCACTCTAGAGATTAGAGTGTAGGAGGCTTTTTCGGTCATAAAACATCAACACTTTCACCTAGAAGTTTAGTTGACGCGTTGTTAGCGAGCTCTATGGGATGTCTCCAAATTGTCAAAGTTTCATCTCCCAACTCCCAATACTTTTTAAATGGCAGGTGTGTAAAAACGACAGGGCTGGGTCTATGGAGGTTTCCATTGTTCCCAAAAGTGCCTTTTTCAAGAGGTCAGCGCATGTCCCACAAGAGGTCCATTTGTGACTGAACCGTTTAACCTATAAACTTCATTCAAAGACTGTTAGAGAGATCACATATATGACTCCGATCTGTGAGCAGGACACGTGCCAATTCCTTTTAGTTTTTTAGCAACATCAAGCTAAAGACAAAAAACTGTTTCTGATTCTGCCCTCTGCATTAGAGCACCATACTAACTGCCATTCAGTCAATCAGAACAGGTGCAGCCGATATAGGGTTCCATCTCAACGGTCACTTTCGCTCAACATTCTATTCTTAACGAGCACCTGCCACTAAAATTCTAGAAGTCTATTGTTCAGCTCTTCAATGCAATGTGATATTGTCTAGCTGGAATGTTTAAGACAGCCAGCTGCTTGGCTCAATGGGAATGCTGCTGGTTTAGAGATATGGAGGTGGAGAGTTCGAATCCTACTTGAAGCCATGTTGATTTTCAAAATTATATCATATGCAGTGTTCCTTAGCCAACTTCAAATACCATGTATGTCATTTAGTATCAATGGCAAAGGTCCTGGATTACAGATATGGAGGTTGTGAGTTCAAATCCCACTCGGACCCATGTTGATTTTCAAAATTATATCATATGCAGTGTTCCTTAGCCAAATTAAAATACCATGTATGTCATTTAGTATATCCCCCAAACGCAGAGCTACAACACTTTCAAGATGGCTGAATTCAAGATGGCTGAATTGCTTGGCCCATAACTACTGACTGGGTGGATGGATTTTTTCCAACATTTCTTTTAGCTTTGTTTTCTCAATAGTACTTTGTTTCATCTCTGCCCCAAAAGGCAAGCCAGCTTCCAGCATTTTCTGTGACAATGCAATCTAGTTTTCGTAAGAACCCTTGCTGCTGCATTTTGAATAAGTTGAAGCTGTTTGATGGTCTTTTTGGGGAGGCCTGTAAAAAGACTGTTACAGTAATCAACCATACTAGAAATGAAGGCATGTATTAGCTTCTCCAGATAATTTTTTGACATAAGGCCCCTACATTTAGAGACATTTTTAATGTGATAAAATGCAGATTTAGTAATGGCTTTCATGTGACTGTTAAAGTTTAGGTCGCTGTCAATGAGGACCCCAAGATTTTTTCAGTCCCTTCGTTTCAAGGATAGTAGCAATCTTTTGTCTCTCCTCTCTTTTCCCAAATATAATTGGGTAGATGACAGTTAGGCAGGAAAAAAAAGATTTTTTTACAAAACATTGTTTATGAGGGAAAAAAGTATATGTCTACATAGTGCAGCAATTAATCTTTCAAAAAATCCAAGTGGTCACAATGTTGGTCTATTAATTGATTATTTATCTACGTTGATAAAGCAATTTGCTGAAAATATGTCCTTTGGTGTGACATTAAGAAATAAATATATTAAGTAATGTAGAAATGGCTTGATGAAGTTTAATGAACATTGTTACACTCTTACTATTTATTGATTTTTTTTAGTCTTAATTTAATAAGAACTAACCATTGAAGGATTTTTTTTCCCCATTAGAGGTGAGCTTATTAGAAACCTTCGAGGAAATATAGGGATATCTTTCTTTTTAAATGTTCAAAATTGTCCGAATTTATACTAACATTTCAGAGATGATAATGTGTTCTTCCCTAATGCAATATTCAGTGTTTATCAAATTTATTGTTAAGCTCAAACAAATATTTGAGCGTTTTAAAAATGTCACACCATAGGACATTCATGTCACACTAAAGGACAGAAATGCAAAACTGAGCCAGAAACAAATGTATCAAAATGATTATTTTGTCTTTTGATCATACTGTAATGTTGTAGTCAATATTGACCTACACTTTATGCTTATAAGTCTTTAAGTCATAGATTATCAGCCTATCGTAACACTTAATGACAGCCATGCGGTCATTAAATTTAGCCTGCAGAGCTGAGCTCATAAGACTCATACTGAAGTGTGACGTTGGCATGACCATCACACCTCACCCTCTTTGTAGGTATGCTATGACTGTCACACGATTGAACCTGTAATGTGTAGTGGCCAGTGCCTGTTTGGTATCTCAAGCTGGACAGCACATTTATGCTATATTGAGCTCTCCACAGCATACTTTATTCATCTATACTTCTCTATACTCTCTCACTCATCTTTCCTTCACTGTTACCGTTGTATTTTATGGTTTCAAAGCACCATTAATGACATTTTATATCCTTTGACAGTATCTAGAATCAACAGCAAATATTCATCACCAATGCATCAAAGTATAAATTCCAATGGCCAATAAAGGAATGAGTAATTTGAATACACAATATGTATCTAGTCAAACAACAAAATAAACAAAAAATGTACAACCAGTTGTTTTAAAACCTATTTCTCAGATATCTAGTCCTTTGGTGTGACCTGTTTGTCCTTTGGTGTGATACTTCAAAGTGTCACACCATAGGACTTTTACCATCACACCATAGGACTTTTGAGCTTTTGAGTTAATTTAAAGCCATGTCGTTGCCAACTGAAATACAATTTCACCTTTAGTAATATGTATTTTCATACATCTACATAAGAAAAAAATATGAAAAATATACACTATTGTCAAAATGTATTTTATGGCTGTCACACCAAAGGACAACACAACTAATACATCTTGTGGTAGCAAAACATAATTGATTGATTGAAGAACTCTGAGAGAAAAACCTAAAATCCACCCTTGCCATTGGGTTCTTAAGGGTCTGAAGTCACAATTTATGTTCCGCTGGAGCTTCAACAATAGATAATTATCCACAGAATTAACCAAAAATATGATGTCACACCACAGGACATTGTTTTCTGTGACAAAGTTTCATAAGTCCATACGGTCTCAGAAAAACAGGAAAAAAATTAAGCATTGCCACTTGCTAAAATAGACACCTTGAAAAACATGCCAGGGTTGTTTAGACAAATGACTGAGCTTTGATTATTTATTTAAAAATGTTTTAATATGGAGAACCAGGCTTGCCTCAGTCACACCATAGGACAAATGTGACATTTGACTCAAAATTAAGTATACTTATTTAAGATCTGGATTTATTTCACATTACTTTTTCACAACAACGTCATTAGTTTAATCATTTAAAGCATTGACAATTTTGAAAGCATGAATTTACTTCATTTTAAGAGCCTGCGACAGCAAAATTTACAAGTCACGTCATCTACCCAATTACTTCAGTTTTATCTGTGTTCAGCTGGAGGAAATTGTGAGACATCCATTTGTTAATTTGGTCAATGCAATGGTATCTTAGTTTTGCTTCAGAACTGTTACTCTTCAATATAGTCTGTGTTTATTGTAGGATGTTCATAATTAAAAGTGGTATGTCATTGAGGTGTCCCCCAATATATAATGGCTCCTATTTTGATTATGACCAGGGAAAATGGTGGAGAGTTAATTTATTCCTGCTGCTGCTCATGGGGGCCTCTGTACTGGTGGCATGGGGGCCCTCAGCCATTGCATAGTTCGGCTCGGGCTGGCCCTGACAAACTGTGTTACCCGGAGACAGAGTATATATGGTTGCAGTTACGTTTTTGGTGTTGTCACATAGCATTACTTTACGTAAGCTAGTTGACTTGACCTAAGGCCGATAGATATCTCATCTATCAAAGTAGGTTTTAAATAGTTTCAGTGACATCATATTTGGATACTACAATGTTGATTTCTACCTTTGATTTCCATATCAAAGTTATACAGTGTCTAACTAAACAGTATTCCAAGACAATTGACCTGGTGGTAATTTTTGATTAGCTGTGTGATTTTTTTAATGCGTCCTAGCATCTCTGGGTATATCTGTCCGTCGATCTGTCCGTCTGAAACGTATTCTTTAAATGATGATCGTCGCCGCCATTTTTCGCGTTACTGTCTTCATATTTGTGCTTTTGGACGTATCTTTGTCTGCCTGTCGGACTTGTTTGATTCATCGGTGAGAACGAGCTGACGCGGATTACGGATAGAAAGAACTGCTCATCTTGTTTCAGCTGGCCGGCTGGTTTTCGAGCCGAATCAAGCTGTGTCGTGCCCAAACGAAAAGCAACAAGTGGCGGCCGAGTTGTGCTCTGTCGAGCTGTACAGGGAAAACGTGCAGTGGAAATTAGTCTTTTGAAATACCCTTGGTCTGGGCTAGCTCAGTCATTCAAGCAGTAAATAGTCACAGCAAAGAAGAGTATTTACTTCCTTCTTGAATGTTTAGAGAGTCTTGATGCCCCCTGAAAGTTTGCTCCACCACGGAGGGACAATGACAAAGAAAAGTCTTGACTGGGGTCACTTTGAGTGAGCAGGCGGCATGGCAAGGCAGTTTGTGTTGGAGGATTATAGCACTCTGGTAGGCTTTAGATGTCCTTCAGATATGCTTGGCCCTTGGGTCATTTCTGAGGTGGTTTTGGAGGCAAGGGTCAAGGTCTTGTGCTTGATCCGGGCATCCAGCGGTCGCCAGTGCAACTCGAAGAGTAACATGAGTCCTTTTGGGTTGAGTGACGAATACCAAACATGTCGCCACGCTCTGGACCATCTGCAGTGGTTTTATTGCACAACAGGTAGACCTGCCTGGAGACAGTTTGATAATCCAGGTGGGAGATGCCCATGGCCTGAACCAGCAGTTGCACTGCATGTCAGGTCAGATAGGGCCTGATTTTCTGTATGTTGAACACCACAAATCGGCAGACGACAGCAAAATGACAGATGGTCATCAATCATGATGCCAAGGGTGTTTGGGACTTTGTTTGAGGCCACCGTGACAGAGCCCATGTTGAGGTTGTGACAGATTGACAGATCAGTGGTCAGGTACATCAGGGTGTTATCAACATAGCAGAGATAGGGCAACCCTATTGTTCAAATTGTAGATTTCATTTGAAGATCAACACAAGTCTGTTATTACATTCTTACACATTACATTACATTCAATCCACAGCGACCTAGAGTAATTTCAAGTACAGAGTATTGGTTACAGTCCCTGGAGCAATGTGGGGTTAGGTGCTTTGCTCAAGGGCACGTCAGCCATGGAGTGAGACAGAGTGGTATTCGAACCTACAACCCTCCGATCTAAAGCCCATCTCCTTAACCACTAGACCACGACGGCCTTCGTCATCGCACATAGACACAGCCCCATTCATGTTATTTTAACCCTGTAGCCTCTGCATACTTAACGCGCGCACTTTGGCGCATTTGGCGCGAGAGCCATTAAAATGTGGCAGACCATTCGTAGTCAAAAGCGTCATTTACAGGCTTTTGCTTGCATTTCGGAAGTGTGCCCTCTGCTGTTCATGAGAGAAACTGCAGAAATCGCCGGCAGAATCAGATGCAGCGGTTGTAGAGATCTAAAATAGAAACACGGCTGCTGTAGGGCTACTGAACGTCTGACTTATGACTTACCACAATGAAACATAGAATTTTGTTGTAGCCTACATTACCAGATCATTCCACGACCATGTGAGAGCATTGTTCTGGTTGCAGAATTTATAAATAGATCGCCGAACACAACGTGCTTCTGAACAAAGTAAACAATTGTTTCACTGAACAACATTTAAGGGAGAAGATAAAATAACTCTCTAGGACATTTTATTATCATCAAAATGATGCAGGATCCATTCTGAAGTAGCCTACAGTAGCTGTAGCCTCTCTTCGCAACTCCTGCTCTGTCTGCCTACCTGCATGGTCGCTGGTGGCGCACGCCAAGTTACAAAAGATGTGGGGTGCACGAACTCGCGCCGCGCCAGCCGCGCCAGGGGCGTGTGACGTCATTTTGGGTCACGTGACGGCGCGCGCCATCGTCGCGAGTGAGGTATGAAGGAGGTTAGCGCCAGTCACGCCAAGTGAATCCACCTTAAGACATGACCCCTTTTATAAATCAGCTGTTACATGAACGGTTCAGGAGGGAGAAGAATGAGTCACACACAGGAGCCGAATGCAATTCAGGGAAACTATATCGACAGGTCAAAAATAAAGAAAAGACAAAGATGAAGTGGGCAACAAAAGTTTTGGCACTCTAGCCCAGTGGTTCTTAACCTTTTTTTCTCAAAGCACCCCTGAACCTGTGCCCAAGACAAGCTGCACACCCACAACCCAACTTTATTTGTGTATACGCTCTAAATGAGGTGATGTATTAATGACTTTTGCTTGACATTAATTGATACCTTAATGCCTTGCAATGGGGACCAAAACAGGTTTTAATTTGGTTTTGATTTGGCCTCATTATAATGTTCCCTAGCAGAATTTTGGTCACAACCTCAACACAAACAAAATTCTCTGCACCCCCTAAAATCTCTGGCGCACCCCCAGGGGGTGCCCGCACCCCAGGTTAAGAACCACTGCTCTAGCCCATCATCAGTGTTCCCATTTTTCTGAACTGGTGAATAAAACAGCTTTGCCACCAAGCATGCGGAAGGCTTACGCTATAGTCAGGCTCATCTCTCACAATCACTTTTTTAATCAGGCCCATCTCTGACAATCAGTTTTTACGTCTTTTTTAACACGTGGAAAATATGTGTGCAGGAAGTAGGAGCCTAAATATAGAACAATGAACAACTGGCAACGGCTCAACATACGTAGGCCCAAGTGTGACACCAAAGGGAGCTGTGTTTTGTCCGTATTCTTATGAACTGTTTATATAGCAGTTGCAAACACGCACTTTCAGAGCATCAGTAATGCTCTGCTGTGACAGGGATCCTTAACCTGCGTGAATTACGGTGAGTGCTGTTCATTTTTCCAAATCTATAAATTAGTGAGCGCTGCTTTTCTAATCTCTTGTTCATCTTACTGTACACAGTTTCAAGAGGGTCACACGGACCACGGTGGCAAGAGACTTTGGCACCTTGACACCTACACTTTTCTAGTTTTTGATCTTGAGTGTGTGTGTGTGTGTGTGTGTGTGTGTGTGTGTGTGTGTGTGTGTGTGGGTGTGGTTGGGTGTGGGAGGGTGGGGGCTATGTAAGTGGGAGAGGGAGATCTGACCCTGCGAACATGTGTATGGTGAATTGTTTGTGAATATACAGTGTTTCCCATACATTAAGGAAACTTAACTTTAAATTTGGCCCCCATAGTTTCGAAAATGTAAAAAAAAAAAAAAAAAATTAAACTTTTTTTTATCTTGTAGTTTTTTAAACGCTTTCCGTTTTCTATTAAACGATTTGAAAAACGATTTCCTTCGCATTTTCCTCCTGGAGTAAAGACATCCTATAGAGAAAACCATGAGTGCTTGAAAGACAGAGGGATCAAAAGCCCAGTCAAGTTGTTGTAGTTAACTCGGGTTTGGGAGCAATAAAAAGCCTTGTGAGAAGCTCAGTTGGGATGAGTTTACTGACACTCCCCAGGCTTTGTTTTACAGTTGTATGATAATGAGTTAGGCAACAGGCCTTCATTTACACAGCAGAGGAGACATCGGGCTGCATACAGAAATAAATGAGTAATGAATGTGTATAGACATAAATGTGTAATATATTGTTCAGCCTTTTACCCTTTTATGGGAGGATTTTTGAAAAACTGACCCTGTGACCAGCACCCCTCATTTAGAATGTGTACGCCTATGTGTGTTGGGGAAAAGGCATAGCATACTCTCTTAGACCATTTTTGTCTGTGCGTTAACAATTCCACAGTGCTCCTAAATTCTTATCTGTGCTACTATTTCTTTAAAAAAAAAAAAAATCATTGGATAGACCCCTGCATGAGGGACGAATGAAAAGTGTGTTGCAAACAGAAATGATTCACTGCGCTGCATGTTTTAAATAAATGACAATGTAGGCCTACCACTATACATGTCATGGGTGAAATCTTATGTAATTTCTCAAAACATAAATGGCTGAAATGAAGGCCTATAGTTTCTCCATGTGCCAATGTCATACTTGACCCATTGTTTTGCTGTTTCGCATTTACGCCGCGTGAATCAGTGTATATGAAGAGCCATGTCAATATGTTTTTCAGGGAGCTTTTTTAAAATTTTGAGGTGGAATTGGGCCAACTAACCAATTCAATGTTTTCTGATTTTTCCTTCCCAAATTCAATCATCAGAAGTCTATTGGCCGAGAAAAATTGTTTAAAAAGCTAACTCTTCATATATATTTTTTAAATTGAATTTGAGGTTTGCAAACTAGTTTGTCTGATTTGATTTGAAGGTCATTGCTATACAGTACAACCTACCTACGTAGTCATTGCTATTATACTTTTAACTAGGGCCTGTATCATATGAGTTTAAGTAGTGCAGACTTGTCAAGTCCAAGCTGAAAAACTAATTTTGAAACCAAAACCCTCTTAAGATCAGTTGGAGGTGCATTGTTGTGCATTGAGTACAACGTGCACGCAAAAAGTGTAATTCAAGTCATCGTTTCCATAACCACAGAGCCCCACTTGAGCTGTGTCCGTAGGGGGCATTGTACATTTGGTGCCTCACCCCTGCCGTTAAATCTGAATGTACGTTTACTCTGCAGTGCGTTCTACTATAAACAGTTGGTTGAGGTTTCGATCACTACCTCATGGGATTCGCGCACACAGTGGAGCTTGCTTAGAAAATTCTTCATCTTGTTTTAGGCTTATATAGCATTTTTTGTCTCATACTCTTACTCTTACCAGTATATTCCTCTTATCTTCATTTATTTGTCAGCTTGGTCTTTCATACTGACTGTGTCTAACTCTAATCAGGAAAAGACAGAAGTGTTTTTTGGCTTTTTTTAAACTTTATTTCTGACAAGGTAGTGGAGGAGAAACAGGACATGAGTTGGGAGAGAGAGACAGGGAAGGACTGGTAAATGACCTGGGCCGGAATCAAACCTGGGTTGCCAGCGTAGTAGGGCTGCACAATTAATCGAAAAATAATCAAAATCGTGATAAAATAATGAAATCGAACTCATGATTTTAATCGTGATTTAATCGTGACAATAGTGACCTACTTTTGAGAGCGTCCTTGAAGCCAGAACATACTGACAGGCTGGTGTTTCTGGCCAGAAATCTGTCCACTTAAGTTTCATGCTAATGCCTTTACTTAATTATTACAATTCATTTTATTTTGCTCATCCCGTATGTAATTCATTCTTGGTTTTATTTCATCTTGTTATAATTTTCAAAAAAATCTGCAAAAATCAATAATCGTGATTAATAATCGTGATTATGATTTTGACCAAAATAATCGTGATTATGATTTTTTTTCCATAATCGTGCAGCCCTACAGCGTAGTAACAACTTGTTACAGTATGTATACATGAGTCAACTTATTATATACGTATATACTGTAGGCCTATATGAGATACACACATCTCTGTGATGTGTTGACGTGCCGTCTTTAGCTCTGTCACAGACGTCTCCATTGTGCCCATTCCACTTTAGAAAAAACAAAGAATTCAAGATTCAAGATTTGTATTTGTCACGTCGTGCTTCCTTGTGTTGGCACAAGTGGCAGTGAAATGAGGGTTGCAACTGCTCTCTGCTGTGTAGGAAAAATAATAATAATAATAATAATAATAATAATAATAATAATAATAATAATAATATTTTAAAAAGAAATATGAGAAGAATATAAAATGTAAAGGATGTAAAGGAAAAAGATATCTTAATAAATTAAAAAGCGGTGGCTTGAGGAAAAAAACTCTTGCACAGTCTCTCTGTTCTGCATTTTATGGAACGCAGTCGTTTCCCTGAGTTGAATTGAGAAATGAGGCGTGACAGTATAGATAGCCTCATACAATCTCACAGGGAAGAATGTGCAGACGGTCATGGGTGTTGCATAGCTGTGCTGTCACACTCAGACCAAAATAACCAAGCAACTAAACACACTGTAACCAAATCAAGACTTTATGGAAGCTTTGGTTGGTAGTTTTAGCAGAGAGTGACGACTTTGATGAAGATCAGAGCACATTTTGCCCAATTCATGCAGAAATCCAATCCCTTTTCTTGTACCTGTAAGATGTATGACGTAAGAGATGGTATCTCATAATGACAGTCAGTACTGTGTGTGCAGCATTTTACCATTTCTCAGAATATTAAACTACAATCAATTTATTTATTATTTAATCGTGGCATGTTGTGTTGGAGTAAGTCGTCGTGGTTCTATGAAAGTTTGGAATAGAATTTAAAAAGCACTGCAGCTATTTGACTGAAGGCAGTAACACAACATGCATGGTATCTACCTATTGTTTTCACAGCTCATTTGAAAACCGTGAATCCAGGTGCAGAGTAGGCCTAATCCAGAGAAAATGGTGAAGTCAGGTTCATTGTGTCTTCTCATGCTCACATTCGGTAAGATTTGATAAGATTTCAACTGCAAGCCATGTCTGCTAATGTGTCATGGTGTGTATAGTTATGATTAATGTCTTATTTCTCCCACAGGTGTGTGCACCAATGCCCAGGGTAGGCCCCTCCCTTTACTACTATCTTACCTGCCTGATATGAGATTACATTATTAACTTTTTTTTTATCACACTGTATGGCTGTATGGCTACCTACAGCACATTTGGTTAAACTTTGTTTTTTTTGTGTGTTTTTTTTACTTTGTATTTTAAGTTAACTGGTGTGACTGTTTTATCTCCATTAGATGCATTGTATCCATTTGGATCAGCTGCAGGGGATTCCTTCTTGACTGGTCACCAACAGGTGACCCTGCTACAGCCACTCCCTTACTTCAATCGCATGTTCCAGGAAATTAATGTAAGAATTGTTTAATATTCACCTGCACATGTTCAAGACCATTAACCTTATTGTTAATGCAGGAAGCCTTACCAAATATGTTTTGTTGTTTTTCAGGTATTTACATCTAGTTTCATCCTTTTGGACGGGGATATTCTCTCTGGGACAGGATCTCACTGGGATGTTATCTACCCATTATCCACATACAAATTGTACACAAACGTTTCCTATCAGGAGTACACCTCAGGTGATGTTCTTCACACTGCAACTCGAGACATCAACTCCTACTTCCCCAACGTGACCTTCACTGCGACCTGGGTATTTGTGGTCACTTGGGTCAGACTGGTGTATTCTGAGACAAATGGTGTAAGTTAGCAATCCCAAAAGGTCATGGAAAAGGCAAAAGTCCATATGTGAGAGTTAGTGTACGACCCATTCTACATGCGAGAGGTACAACAGTTAGAGTAATGACATTTTAAAGCTAATTGCTGTTACTCGCATTCTCCAAGCTGTGGAACAACTAGATATAACATTTTGATTTTGATGGGAATGCCTGTCTCATGGGCCATGAGGTTTTAATGTTGTATTGTCAAAAATGTCTGAAATGTGGGCTCTTCCACTCACAACTTACCTAAAGCTAACTATAAGGCAGCAGTACTTAACAGTTTGCCATAATCTGTTTAGGAGAAGGCTTAAAAGTCACAATGTCCAGAACTTAAAATGTGTGATGACTTTTAGTGGACCATTTATATAACAGCTGAATCAAAAATGCTCATGTAACTCTACCATACAATAGGCTAAGTGTGATGGTTGTCATCGCACTGCATCGCTTTGTTTTAATTGCGGAAATGGCATTCTGCGAGGTGGCACTGTACAGAACATAGTGTGTTACGTAAGGGGTTAACGTTCGGCGAGAAGGTCGCTACCGTGGAATAGCAGCACGACAGAGAGAATCTTTAGACCCCGACGCGGAGCGGAGTGCTGCTATTCCACAAAGCGACCGACTCGCCGAAAGTTAACCCGCTTATTATATGGATATACTTAAATGATTCACACATGGCGGGGACATTTCTTTAGGCCTATTTAATGTTAAGTCTATTATAGTTTTTAATGTCAAAAGATTGTTGCTGCGCAAAACAAAACAGTGCCGTTGTGGAACACCGCTAGGCAAAAGCTAGGTAGCCAGGACAACAGGTGTTGTCTATCACAGCAGCTGATTAGAGTCTTGTTGAAAAGTCGCTTTAGCAGTGAAAAGTCTTGTTGCCATTGACAGCGGTCTGTTATAGACCAACCCGTCCGTTATCGAAAAATAACAGACGTGCGAACGTTGGGGAGCCCCGTTGAAATGAATGGAGCATTCGACCGATGACGTCACACCATATAATAACTCTAGTTAACTCTCCGGTCATTTTTTGAATAATAGAACGTTGCTATGCAACATCCGTAAGCAATCTCACCATACACTGGGTGGCGCAATTCCATATTATGGTTAAAATGATTCTTCACTTCCCTTTTGTGTAGTATTGTTTGTAATCGTAAGGGATGCCTGGTGTCTATAGTGTCTATATCCTAATTTCAGTTTTCCTGCTATCCAGTTCTAGCCTGCTTGTCCTAATCTCTGTGTGTTTTGTACAGCATGGTATTTTTTCCACTAACCGACTTTTAACATGTGTGCTTGAACCTGTATCTATCCTGTTGCCCTGAAAGTTATGTTTTTCTCTTGCCTTTCTTGCTGAGTCTTGTGTATTTGTGTTGTCTGGTATGGTGTTGCAAATGTCTTGTCATTTCGATGAGCTCTGTTTGTCTTGCTTGCATGTTTTGATTATGTCCTGCATATTTTTTATGTCTGTATGGTTCATATCCTACATGTTTTTATGTCTTAATCTTTTATGCCTTGCTTTTTGTGGATATTTTGTATTTTGTGAGTTGCTTGTTTTTGTCTGTATTGTGTATTTTTGGGAGTTGTAGTGCTCTTCTACTTTGTACAAACATCCCGACAACTGTCATCCTCCCGGTGTCAAATATTGAATATATAACACAAGAAAATGATGTGATGCTTATATCACCCTGCTGTTGCGATGCACGTCAGCATGACGACAGTAAATGAAGCAGCATGAAATATTTAACCTACATGTCATTCCGAAAAACATTCACTTCCTCAATACGTATCCTACAGAAACAAGCAAATTAATGAATGTATTTTTTTTCTTGGAGCACAGTTCCCAAGATCTGAGATTGCTAGGAAGTGTAACTCAGGCAATGTAATAGCATAGGCAGTAGGCTATACCGTCATAGACATGTGGCTGTACAGAATTGTGTTTCAGCATTAAAATGAAGGATGAATTAATGGCTTTTTCCCTTTTTTATTTAACCGGCTCATTTTACCTGATAAGGTGGGTCAAATTAGCTGAAGCTCATTCCAAAATGGTTGGCACAGCAAAAGTTTCAAGACCTAAATACAGTATATCACGAAAGTGAGTACACCCCTCACGGTTTTTGCAGATTTGTGAGTATATCTTTTCATAGGAAAGCATTACAGAAATTTCACTTTGACACAATGATTAGTGGCCTTTTATCAACATATTTAACTGCTTAATTTTCTTGTTCACTCTGAAAAAAAAACCTTAATACAGCCCTTAATATTTGAACATGTACCCACAAAAGTAAGTAAACCCCAGATTAAAATCCGGTAGAGAATGGGCCATGTTGACTCTAATCGTCTCGAAATTAAAAGGGAGGTCATTGGTGTGCGTTTCGAAATTTTCTCGCATTGAACTTTTTGAGTGTGCATCTGGCTTAAATAGATTGGTGTGAGATTTGAATGCAATCCTATGGAGAATATCATGATCTGCTTCAGTAGTCACAGTGCATGTTGACATGCATGTTTCTTTTAGGTGTATTCCAGATTGCCAATGATGACAGCATTCATGCATCCCCAAACCATGTCAGTCCGACTACCATGCTTGGCTATTGAGAGGATACACTTTTTTGTAAAGCTCACCTGTTTACCACCACACATGCTTGACACCATCTAAAGTAAATTTGTTTATCTTGGTCTCTTCAGATCACACAACATGGTTCCAGTGATCCATATCCTTGGTCTGTTCATCTCTCTTGAGACCAAGATAAACAAATTTGCTTTAGATGGTTCAACAATGTTCAAACATTAATGGCTGTATTATTTTTTTTCTGAGTGAACAAGAAATGTAAGCGGTTAAATATGTTGTTAAAATGTCAGTCACTAATCATTGTGTCAAAGTGAAATTTCTGTAATGCTTTCCTATGAAAAGATAATCTGCAAAAACTGTGAGGGTGTACTCACTTTCGTGATATACTGTATATGTAGTTATTATGTTTTATAATTCCAACACAAAATTATGAAAGATAGTTGTTATTCAACTTAATTACATTGACAATACATAGATGCTATTTTGTTATTTTCCCAAGCGATTTACCAAATAGTGGCTCAAATTACCTGATGTCACCCCACATAATGCCACTATATGACTGTCTCCGTGTTTTACAGGGGTTCATATACCACTTCGGTGACCCCGGCATACCAGCACACCACAGGACTGCCTCACATTCAGGAGGCAACATTCCAGGTGGTTCTGATCTCGGACGGTGACTTGACATTTTTCTTCATGAACTACGGTGAGATTTCACCAATACAGCTAGATGAACCCTGGCAGGTGAGATGACAAAACATTTGCTTTCCTTTATGGTTATTTCTATAAATTGGTGTATTATTGTAATTATTTATCAAAAGTTAAATGTTATTTTTGATTTAGATGAAAATGTTTCAAGCTAACCCTTTGGTCCCATGTTTCTTCAGATTGGATATTCAAATAATAGTCGGCCTATTATGGCTATAAACGACTGCTTTCCCGATGGCACTATTGACACGGCAAACTTGAACACATCCAGCAACATCAATGTTCCAGGACGATGGGTCGTTCCAGCCTCCCTCAGTTTCAACTTCAGTTGTGAGTATTGAGGAGGCAGACTTTAAGAACTTCTCTTTTTACTCTAAGCAGACCTTTTCATCAGAAGTGGATTGATGTGTAATAGGCCACATCTTAACACATCCACATGCTTAACACAATCTAAAGCAAATGTGTTTATCTTGGTCTCATCAGACCACATGACATGGTTCCAGGGATCCATATCCTTGGTCTATTCATCTCTCTTGAGACCAAGATAAAAATGTTTGCTTTAGATGGTGTTAACCATGTGTGGTGGGAAACAAGTGAGTTTTACAAAAAGTGAAGCATGGTAGTGGGACTGACATGGTTTGGGGATGCATGAATGCCGTCAACATAGGAAATCTGAATTACACCTAAAGAGACATGCAACATATCAACATGTACCTACTGTGACAACTGAAGCAGATCATGATAATCTCCACACTCTCAGAAATAACATAATACTCATAACATAACATAATAATATTAATCAGTTGAAACATTTTGAAATGTTTTGTTTAGCTTACATATAAGGAATGTTCATTAAAATGTGAATTTAAAAAAATCCACTGTAACTAGTGTTTAAAAATTGGTATGGTGCTCTTAAAATAATTGTTTAAGAAGACGCTTTTGCACACCTCTGTAGCTGGGCAGGTGCGTAGGATATTATCCCAGTGGGGTTGTCATTCAAGTGTAAAGAAATCCTGCACACTATCCATTCCACCAACAAACTTTAATACAACATGAAGAAGGTCGGAGGACCGAAACAATGTCTTAAAGTTTGTTAGTGGAATGGACAGTGTGCAGGATTTCTTAAAATAATGAATTCATAGACAAAACCTTAGCAGGAGCGCGCGCATTCACTTCCTCTAGGGCTAAGCCCCCCCTGTCTCTCAAACCAAGTGACGGGCCTGCCGATGACCTCCCTTTTAATCCCTATTCATTTCAAGACGTTTCGGGCCAACAAGGCCCCTTCTCAGACACTCTCTAGATTTTAACCCGAGATGTACTCACTTTTGTTACATGTTGTAAAAAGTTAATGGCTGTATTTTGATTTTTTGTGAGTGAACAAGAAATGTAAGCAGTTATATATAAGGTAAAGAGGTCACTAATCATTGTGTCGAAGTGAAATTTCTTTAATGTTGTCCTGAAAAGATATACTTACAAATCTGCAAAAATGTGAGGGGTGGACTCACTTCTGTGACATACTGTATAATTGAATACAATGGGACCAGCTAGCTCATTTTTTCAGTTACTGAAGTCAAGGGAATGTGTACAGTTTATTTCCAGAAATAGTGTGGTACAGTACCACTTTAAAGCACATTAAAAACCCATGCAACAAAATACAACCTATATGGCAAATTAAATCATAATCAATCTGAATGACACAGCACAGAGTACAGCAATTACACATGACCCATTATGAATTATTAGCCCATTATGAGGATGTAAATTTGGCAAAAAAAATATAATAGCCTAACAAAAACATATGGCATATACTACATGTATATTAGGAATGTAGTTAAATCGTCACACAAATGTCTTAATTTAAATACACTTCGAACAGAAAGAAATCTGAATAACATGTTATTTGAGCAATACCTTCATTAGTACAGTTTGCATGTTCTTCACCCATTTGCAGGTTCGTATCCTCGGGCCCAACTAGATGTACCTACGGCCACACCTTTGCCCCAGGGAGGTGGGTTCTTTTTACCTTCGCCAAGACAAAGTCGGCGAAGGTTATGTTTTGACCGCTGTGTATTTATTTATTTGTTAATATGTTTGTTTGTTTGTTTGTTTGTACTTCGTATAACTCAGACAGAACTGAGCCGATTTTTATGAAATTTGGTGGGATGATTGGTCATGACCCAAGGAACAATCGATTAGTTTTTGGGAGTGATTGGGTCAAAGGTCAAAGGTCAAGGTCAAAATGTTTGTTTGTACTTCGTATAACTCAGACAGAACTGAGCCGATTTTTATGAAATTTGGTGGGATAATTGGTCATGACCCAAGGAACAATCGATTAGTTTTTGGGAGTGATTGGGTCAGAGGTCAAAGGTCAAGGTCAAGGTCAAAAACGTAAATTGAGCCGATTTTTATGAAATTTAGTGGGATGATTGGTCATGACCCAAGGAACAATCGATTACTTTTTGGGAGAGATTGGGTCAAAGGTCAAAGGTCAAAGATCAAGGTCACAAAAAGGTCAAAAACGTACATTGAGCCGATTTTTATGAAATTTACTGGGATGATTGGTCATGACCCAAGGAACAATCGATTACTTTTTGGGAGTGATTGGGTCAAGGGTCAAAGGTCAAAGGTCACGAAAAGGTCAAAAACGTAAATTCAGCCGATTTTTATGAAATTTACTGGCATGATTGGTCATGACCCAAGGAACAATCGATTACTTTTTGGGAGTGATTGGGTCAAAGGTCAAGGTCAAGGTCACGAAAAGGTCAAAAACGTTTTTTTTGCCAAGCACTATATGCCAGAACAACGTGTGCATGCGGAATTGAATAAGAGGTCAAGACTGGGCCAAATATGTAATATTACGATATTCCGGTCCGATTTAAATGAAGCTAACACCAAAATTTGGAGAATGTTACGCCCCACACTCTGAAGATGGCCAGAAAAAAATAAGCGGCGTAGGCGAAGGTTTGCGCTCTACCGAGTGCCCATTCTAGTTATCTTTTATTTTTATATGCATTTCCACCCAGTGCCCTTCCCAATCAATCAATCAATCAATCAATCAATCAATCAAATAGCGACCTGCATGATTTTCATCCATGTTCTGCATGTTCATGCACCATTTAACTTTTATTTCACACTTTTGTCTCATGCACTGAATAGTGAATTCCAGTATCTCCCCTCTGGCCGTAGGTTTAAAAGGCCTATGTGCAAAACTAAAAGGTATAGATGTAGTTTTGTCCCCTAAGCTATTAACCCTATCCAGACCGGGCTTTTTTGGCATTCCTGGGACCGGAGGGGGGCTCTTTTGACCCCCCCTCATAACTTAGGAACCGAATAGCGCAGGCACGTGCACTCCAATACGGCAGGGGAGGCACGGCCTCACCAGCTCCAGATGAGAATGATGAGATGCAGTTAATGTGAATAATAGTAACAATAACAGCTATTGTTTTCGAGCATCTGCATCATAACTACCATTTGAGCAGTATTTAAACAGTTTCACTCATTTTCAATCATTTCCGTGGCCAAAATCGTACTATTTGCCCATTTCATGTCAAATTGCTCCGAATACGCTGAATTTGGGCCAACTCTGAACTGGCCTCACCCCGGATTGCGCAATCCCTCGTTAACAAGCTTGCGCGCATGCGCCATGTTGCTCGTTCTATGAATGCAACCTGGTAATATTGTATTAAACGTTTTTATACACTTAATAGAAGTATGTATGGTGTACCCTCATTTCCTGATATTTTTTAAATATTTTCTACGTGTGATTATCATTTCTTTACTCTGGACGCTTTGGCATAACGCCCACTGAAAGATACAATGGTGAGGCGAGCAGTAGCCTGGCCGCAGACTCCTTCTGGTGTTGAGTCTTGCTGGACAGTTACGTCATAGCGAATCTGAAGTTCACAATACAGTCAGTCGGTGTTGTTGGCTAGCTTGTTCACTTTGACTGCTACAAGTGGATTTCATAACGAAACTAAGAGCATTCTCAAAGTTGGATTTCCAAGGGGAAAATATGTGATAAAGAATGGAGGACCGACAGAGCTGAAGGGTTTGCTACTCAGGTGACCGGTCAGAATAACTACCCGATCATTTCAAAGTGAGTGGTACAACACTGCAGAAAATATTTGTTGTTTCCCCTGTGTCTTGTTTGCAACCGGCGAGAATGTGTGGAAGACCATTCGCATGGGATTTTACGACTTAACAATTTACTAAGGACTAAGGAGCCTCACGAAACACAAATCCTCGCGGCTACTCATATTCAATGCCAAATTGCTTTGGACGTTTGGGGCGACGTTTGGGGCTTTGGATGAACAGCACCGGCTAAAGTAACGTTAGCATGCACAACGCCAAAGTGAAGGAAAAGAGCGGCGCATGGACCTGATGCACGAGTTCAGGTAAGACCAATTTCCTATGTGTGTGAAGCCTGTGTTTGTGAGACCCGTGGGGAGAGAGAGAATCCGCCGTGATTCTGTCCAGTGTGGTAGCTTTTGTGATGGGCACCGGATTCTCATGTGCCCGGTAACTGTTTGTAAAGTTGAGTACAGGGTACCGTTGAGGTAAATCAAATATACCCGTGTAACTACAAGACTCTGATTTAATTCCAAGGTGTAGGCATAACAGAAATGACAGTCCCAAAATATTTGGTGACCATATCGAAGCGTGTGTAATATCTGTTTATGTTGACATTCGCTTCCTGCCACACCTTTGTCCCACATCGCTTGCCGTAGCCTCGTACAAGTAGATGTAGGCCTACATTTGCACGAGAATCCAGTTCGTATCACAAAAGCTGTCACACCGGTTTGTTCGCCGTGGTGCTCAGCGGTCTATATGACACCATGTTTTGAATCCTGTGTGTCTTTAATTGAGCATCCGCCGTGATGCTCAGTCCACATTGCTGCTGCTGTGTGGTTTATGTGAGATCACTGTTTGAATCCTGTGTGTGTGTGTGTGTGTGAGAGCAGTGGGCTGTGAAGGAGCTTACACTCTCCACTACTCTCCCATCACCTCCCCTCCTCCTCTCCTCTCCTCTCCTCTCCTCTCCTCTCCTCTCTCCTCCTCTCCTCTCCTCTCCTCTCCTGTCCCCTCCCCTCCTCTCCTTTCCTCTCCTCTCCTCTCCTCTCCTCTCCCCCTCTCCTCTCTTCTCTCCTTTCCTCTCCCCCTCTCCTCTCTTTTCCCATCTCCTCTCCTGTCCTCTCTTTTCCCATCTCCTCTCCTCTTCTCTCTTCTCCTCTCCCTCTCCTCTCCTCTCCTTGAGCTCCTCTCCACTCCTCCTCCTTTCTCCTCTCATCTCCTCTCCTCTCTCTCTTCTCCTCCCCTCTCCTCCTCTCTCATCTCCTCTCTCCTCTTCTCTCCTCCTCTCCTCTCCCCTCCCCTTCTCTCCTCTCCTCTCCTCTTCTCTCCTCTCCTCTCCTCTGCTCTGCTCTGCTGTCCACATTGGTGCTGTGTGGTTTATGTGAGACCACTGTTTGAATCCTGTGTGTGTGTGTGTGTGTGTGTGTGTGTGTGTGTGTGTGTGTGTGTGTGTGTGTGTGTGTGTGTGTGTGTGTGTGTGTGTGTGTGTGTGTGAGAGAGAGAGAGATCTAATAGCATTTTCTCTGCGGAAATGCAGTAAGCTTATGTCAAAATATGTAGGCCTACCTTATGTTAAGAAAGCTGCTATGACATATGGAACTTGTCGGTAGGCCTATTTGGCAATTATTTATTTGAAAATCTGATATTGAAAAAGTTGCCTCACCAGCCATAAATCCCAGCGCACGTCACTGGAATAGCGTATGACCACCAAACCTGGAGGGGATGATCTTCAGCCAAAGAACTATGAATGACATCAGTTTGGTGTCATTATTGGACATTATGACATCATGACGTCATTTCCTGATTTTATTGCCCAAAATGTCACCATAATGTATTTTCCATCTAACTTGGGTAATGCACATCAATTTTGCTTATTATGTGCATCAGACCACTTCAAATGTCCACAAGGGTGTCTGATGCTAATGAAAATGTAAAAAAATATGAAAAGTGATGATGATGATGAGACTTAGATCAGTGTTTTTTGGTCAGGCGTACCTGTCAGAAAACCGTTGCCATGGCAACAACAAAAATGATAAACCTAATATCAAATCAAAATCAAAGTTGGTGCGGGCACTTTTAGCCCCCCCCGGTCTGGATAGGGTTAACGCCCTGGATAGAACTTTACCCTATCCTCCATATAGTCCTACCTAGTTATTTATTTATTTATTACCTTATTCTATTTGGAGCATTTGTTTTTGTTTCTGTCTATTTGTTTAATGTTTGTTTTTTTTATTCTCCTGTCTTGTTGTCTGTGTATTGTTGTATTGTGTGGTGATGTTGTAAGCCTTTTTTACTTTTTACCTGCAAACAAATCTACCTTCGGGTATCAATCAAGTTACCTTACCTTTACCTTACCTTGATTTCCAACTCAATGCAGCGGCACATAAAATGCAACATCATTGGTAACAACATGTGTGTGCATCAAAGCTTGTGACACACTGGCGCTATAATGTCATAATTGAAATGGCAGACAAAGGAGGGCTGCTGCTATGGCATCACTAATACACTGGGGGGAGCTTGAGTAACATCTCTGTGTGTATGTATGCTCTTTGCGCACGTAATGGCAGATAAATGGCTAATCCAGTAAAAACAATAAAAACAAATTTAATCCGTAGTTGCATTAGTTGTGGTTGCACCACCCTGATGACTATTAAAACATTGTTGACCATAGTACAATTGTGTGCTATATTCCCGATATATCATGTTGTGGGACCAGGGCTATATGTTGATTGTGTCTCAATACACGTGTGTGTTCTATAGAGGATGTCGTGGGCATGCATATGGCAGTTTCGTCAGCTGAGCGTCTGAACGAGACTGAAGTTGAGGAGAAGATCCTGAAGCCTGTGAGTAAAGCAGGACTACTGGCTAGCTAACTACTGCAGTCTGTAGGCTAACGCGTGGTCAGTAAAGTAGGACTATAGCTACTACTGCAGTCTGTAGGCTAACGCGTGGTCAGTAAAGTAGGACTATAGCTACTACTGGAGTCTGTAGGCTAGCAGGTGGTCAGTAAAGCAGGACTACTACTATAGCTACTACTGCAGTCTGTAGGCTAACGCGTGGTCAGTAAAGCAGGACTACTGGCTAGCTACTACTGCAGTCTGTAGGCTAACGCGTGGTCCGTAAAGTAGGACTACTACTATAGCTACTACTGGAGTCTGTAGGCTAGCAGGTGGTCAGTAAAGCAGGACAGCATCACTACTGCACTCTGCAGCTGGTGGTCAGTATGACCAGAGGAGGCCAATATATTATGATTAAAAAATATATATATTTGGTATGACTACTGCTTTCTGTGTATGTAGCCTATATGTTGGCCGTCCTCAAGTGAGACACTGCTCCCAATAACACTATGGGCTACTAGTGTTGATCGATGCGTAAACCTTTGGTGTGTTGTGTGGATTCATGTGTGAACCTTTGGTGTGTTGTGTGTTTTTATCAGCTCAGAGAGTACTTGCAACAGCGGGGAGTAGAGGTGACCGGGATACGGCTGCGAAGACTTCATCAGAAACAACCCTGAGAGAGAGAGAGAGAGAGAGAGAGAGAGAGAGAGAGAGAGAGAAGAATGGGGGGGATGAAGAGAGAACAGAAGAGAAGACAACGAGAGAAGAGGTGATGAGGAGGAGGCTGAATACACACTTACCGTAACACACAATACCACTCATATAACTTACTCATGGTGTAGGAAGAATCATATTATAAGTACTTCAATTAGTAATTTTTAATTTAATTTTCCTTGTATGACTTGTGCATATGACGAAAGTGACATAAAAAGCTGACTTGACTTGATGTTTTCATTTTGCTTTGTATTTCCACCCTTCTATTGTTTACAATGCCACAATTAAAGACGAAAAATATGAGACAATATGGAGGCAATATTGTAACCATTCTTGTTTCCATTGCTTTTAAGACACTTTAATTCATTGTTTTACGGTTGTACAACTTTAATATCAGTGGCGAAGTGCACAGATTAATACATCTCCTTTCCTAAGGTGTTTGTTATAAAGCCTTAAAACACATGCTGTGAGTTTATAAAGCCTTAAAACACATGCTGTGAGTTTCCCAGAGTGTTATATTATAGGCCTAAGTCTTTGAGGGAGATACATAGGGGATATGAGGGAAATCCTTTTTATAGTGTAGAGCCCAACAAACATGCACACACCACTAGTTTGAGAGTGTACACACACACACACACACACACACACACACACACACACACACACACACACACACACACACACACACACACACACACACACACACACACACACACACACACACACACACACACACACACACACACTAACCCTCTTGAGGCGCAGCATGATAGGAGCTGCCAGAGTGCCATAGCATGCTTCAGACTACACCTGCTCAGAGCCTGAGAGAGAGAGAGCGATGGAGAAAGAGAGAGAGAGAGAGAGAGAGAGAGAGAGAGAGAGAACAATCGTTTGCCTGAAAAAGGCCTATCACTGGCCCTACCTTGGCCCTAATGGTAGGACACTCGTCTGCTACTCGGCTGACCCAGGTCCTTTGCCAATCCTTCCCTGTCTCTCTCTCCCTACTCGTTTCCTGTCAAAGTGTTCACTGTCCTATCAAATGAAGGCAAAAAGCCCCCCAACACATTGAAAAAGGCCTATTACTGTGACTAGTATCCTTCTGCCTGACGTGTTACATGTAGCCCCCACCTGCTGCTCTCTGTCCCTCATGAACAGCACTATTTATTGCTTTAATTAACAAACAAAAAATAAAATATATTATTATATGGTTGTGACGTCATCTGTCGAATGCTCCATTCATTTCAACGGGGCTCCCCAACGTTCGGACGTCTGTTATTTTTCGATAACGGACGGGTTGGTCTATAACAGACCGCTGCCAATGGCAACAAGACTTTTCACTGCTAAAGCGACTTTTCAACAAGACTCTAATCAGCTGCTGTGATAGACAGCACCCGTTGTCCTGGCTACCGCTGTCAATGGCAACAAGACGTTCACTGCTAAAGCCACTGGCTTGTATACAAGTCAGTGGCTAAAGCGAATGTTTCATATCACTCCGCAGGGTGTCCGGTCTTTTGTCACTCTAATCAGCTGCTGTGATAGACAACACCTGTTGTCCTGGCTAGCCTACCTAACTGTTGCCTAGCGGTGTTCCACAACGGCACTGTTTTGTTTTGCGCAGCAACAATCTTAACATTAAATAGGTCTAAAGAAATGTCCCCGCATGTGTGAATCATTTAAGTATATCCATATAATAAGCGGGTTAACTTTCGGCGAGTCGGTCGCTTTGTGGAATAGCAGCACTTCAGAGAGAACAAGACCCCTCCGCTCCGCGTCGGGGTCTAAAGATTCTCTCTGTCGTGCTGCTATTCCACGGTAGCGACCTTCTCGCCGAACGTTAACCCTTACATAATAAATTAACTCTAAAAGATAATAAAAGGAAATGATGAGGAAAATGAAAAGGAAGAATAGAAATAAAGAATAGAAATAGGAACCTAAGACAAAATTATTGACAAAAGACCAATGCATTTCAGAGCCTACCATAATGGAATGAAAAAAATAATAATCTGGATTTAAAGATCACAATAGAGCCTGCGTAATATTAAGAGGAAGATTGTTCCATAATGTGGGTGCGCGGACGGCAAAAGCCCTGTGGCCAGCTGACTTCCTCCGCACCTCAGGGATAGACAGGAGTCCAGCATGTAGGGGCCGAGCTGGAATGTAGGGTGTGAGCAGTAAGGACAAATAAGTGGGTGCTAGGCCAAGTAGGGCTTTGTACGTGAGCAGCAAGATTTGAAAGTCTGCTCTGACGTGAACAGGCAACCAATGGAGGGAGGCTAGGATTGGTGAAATATGTTCAAATTTCTTGGTTCTTGTTTAATACCCTTGCTGCAACATTTTGCACTAGCTGAAGCCTACTTGTAGTGCTAGATGGAAGGCCAGAAATTTACTGTGTGTGTGTGTGTGTGTGTGTGTGTGTGTGTGTGTGTGTGTGTGTGTGTGTGTGTGTGTGTGTGTGTGTGTGTGTGTGTGTGTGTGTGTGTGTGTGCGCGTGCGCGTGCGCGTGTGTGTGTTAAGGACAAGTAAAGAATAGGCTATCTGATTACGTGAGATGTATCTTGATATGACCGTTGCCTCTCATCATATGATCTCATTCCTATGGGCCCTCTCTAAGTCATAAGCGACATTACATGAACCACAGAGCCACACAGACCTGCTGTTGTTGTTACACCATATTGGCACAAGGGGGCACTGCTTGGGCTTTATACAGACAGCTTCAATACAGACACTTTCCACCAACATGACTTGCAATACAGGCCATAAGGTAAAGGCATACACAAGAGAAGAGAGATGAAAGGGTTGCATAATTATATGCCATGACCTAATGGTTAGGAAGGTGATTTTAGGAGCAGAGGGTATTTGGTTCAAATCACACCTATAAGCAGTGTAATGCCTGAAGTCCCTTTGAGCAATGCACCTGACCCCCACATTGCTCTAGGGACTGTAACCAATACCCTGTACCTAAATAACTGTGAGTCACCTTAGGGGAAATCACCTGCTGTGTGTGTAATGATATCCAGAGGAGTTAGACAGTGCATGAGTGGTTTACTTTACAGTTCCGGTAACATATCACCATTGACATCTCCACACCTCGTGGGAACAGAGAGGAACAACTGAGAGAGTTGCTGTGCTGTTTTGGGGAGCTCACAAAAGGAGGAAAGTGTTGTTCATCATTGACATTTAACTACGTCTTCTAGGTCTTATAGAAACATGTGCTTTCATTATTCAGAAACAAATGTCAGAAAAACCCTGCCACATCAGCATGTGCTGTATGTAAGTTCATACTAAGCATTCCAAATAGAAAAGGGAAAGCCTTGGTTTAACTACATCACACCTTATTTGGACACTTCCGGCGTTTAAAACAAATCTAACCATTAACCTTGACCCAACATTGTCTGACTTAGAGAGCCGTTGCCCATCGTTCCTGAAAAATGTCTGAAGTGGATCTGCTTTGCACAACACAGCAAACAAACAGATATGACAGCCACACATCCATTCAGACAGACAGACAGACAGACAGACAGACAGACAGACAGACAGACAGACAGACAGACAGACAGACAGACAGCTCACACCAAGGTGAATAGTAGAAGTAGGGTATTACCCCGGTAACACACCGAGAACAAAGGGCCCAGTGAGCTGAGAAGATGTGATCAGAGACTTTGGTTGCCATGGCTACCACCTATCACAAGGAAGAGGATGTATGGAATTCTTTTTTTTCTGGAAGTTTTTGTGAGAGAGTTATGAACCAGTTCAACAGCAAATACACACACACACACACACACACACACACACACACACACACACACACACACACACACACACACACACACACACACACACACACACACACACACACACACACACACACACACACACACTCACAGATGAGTTGCGCCTGTGTTTGTAGAAGTAGGCTATTTTGATGCTTATGCCAGAGTTGCATAGCAAGGTGTTCAGAGAGCAGCAGATCTTCACGCAGGTGAGGGTGACCGCTTTATACAATAGGCCTATTATAGAGTAGACTATCATTTATTATTTATTAAGTAAGGCTGCACAATTAATCAAAATTAAATGAAAACCAATATTTTTGCCACAATGATTAAAAAAAGAAGACAATCAATTGCACAGTGGTCAATATTTTCTGGTGTTGTTGAATCCAGAACATGTTGGCATAGTGTTACTGGCTAAAAATATGTAGGGCTACAAAAGCTTCACGCTATTGGATTTGGCATATTTCTGTTTTATTTGGTTAATCCCTTATGCCGTGTCCAGACCAAGCGCGATCTACGCTGCCTGGTAGCGTGGGTAGCAGAAGTTTCGCCTTGAATTCGCTGTATTCGCTCCAGTCGTAGCATTGACATGTTTGATTCAGGTAATCACATTAATCACACTTGACAGCCTGGGACATTCGGAGATGTGACTGTTTCAATTGGTTTTCGCCCGACCGCGTCATAGCGAATTTGCCTACGATTAGCTTGAGTTTAATCGTCAAAATTCACTCTGGTCGCTCAAGAAGCTTCGCTCCTGGCGAATTCGCTTTGGTAGCGCTGGTCACGTGCCCTCCATAGAGAAATAATGACTTTCGTTGCTGTGTATACATTCTTGGTTTGGTTTAATTTTGTGATTTTAAATAACATTTTGCACAAAATCCAGTTCTTTATTGTTGAATAATCATGATTACTGATCCAAATAATTGTGATGATATTTTTTCCCCATAATCATGCAGCATAATAAAGTGTTTTTCATTTCGCTATTCTATTGGGCCATGTGACAAAACTTGTGACACAAGTGTTTTTTTTTGTGATATACAACATCACCTTTCTGGTGAAAGAAAGTGTTGTGAACAGAGCTCTGACATGGGTGCTAAACCTGTTGGTGCTGTTATCAATCAAACTGTTCAACAGCGAGGAACGTTAAAGACACACAGGGATGGGGGGACGGGGGTGATAGTGTTGTGAAACAAATACCAACACCGGTCTTATCACACACATCACACTAAAGTGAGAGTGGCTTGTTAAAGCACACTTGCCACATTGTGTGTGTGTGTGTGTGTGTGTGTGTGTGTGTGTGTGTGTGTGTGTGTGTGTGTGTGTGTGTGTGTGTGTGTGTGTGTGTGTGTGTGTGTGTGTGTGTGTGTGTGTGTGTGTGTGAGTGCACCTGTGTGCGCCTGCCTGCCTGCCTACATGTGTGCTTGCGTGAGTTGCAAACAAACCCAAATGTGACCATATACACTTGATGACCTTTGAACTGCATCTTTCTGAACCAATGAGTATACAGTACTTTACAGCAGAACTTATGCCCTTCAGGAGTATACATCAAATACATTTAGTTGTATGTGCATTCACAATTTAAGTTAATTGACCCATTGACCTTCAATATTTGTCATGTGATCACCAGTCTACTTTAGAGAATGTTGTCAAAAAGACCAGATCAGAAGAGGAAAACAGTAAAGGGTCATTTTTATGGCCAGTCCATTTAAATGAAATTATATGTTGAAAAATGTATGACTGATGTATGTTTTGTAAGGTGTGGGTGTTTTGTTGACCAGAGAAGTTGACTATGATGATGATCATGAAGAGCCAGCTGCCTCTCTTTCTCCCTCTGGTGGCCATCAGTAAGAATTGCTATTTTAACACAGTACTGTATAAGAACTGACTTTTCTTGCTGTCTTGCTGCTTTAACTGTTAAGTATTCACTGACAGAGCCTGGCCTGTTAACTGAAGGATTCGCTGAAAAGACCATTTTAGCTTTAAATGATTCACTGTAAACCAAGTCTTAATTTGTTACTTAAAGGGGTATGCCACTATTTTGGGGCTTAATACAGTTAAAATCATTGGCCAGGGTTTATAAAGGTGGTAAAGTGTCTTATTTTTCATGCTAAGCGTCTTGCTTTAAGACAAGCTAAAAGAAGGAGTATGTAGCTAAGCTAGTGAAAGTCAATGGATCACTGTAGCATGTAGCATGCTACACGGATCCATTGACTTTCACTAGCTTAGCGACATGCTCCCTCTTTTAACTTATCTTAAAGCAAGACAACGGCTTACATGAAAAATAAGACACTTTACCACCTTTATAAACCCTGGCCAACGATTTTAACTGTACTAAGCCCCAAAATAGTGGCATACCCCTTTAAGGCTACCGGTAATGTCACTGCAATTTTGTTATGATATAGTTGAGTGTTTTTAGTAATGAGTGAACGCGCCGGCCAGTGGGGCCATCTGTTCAAAGTGACTGCAATGCTTGCCTTGCAAGATTCACTGATTAGACTTGCCATTTCAACTCATGTTAACTCATATTTTGTCTTTGTGCATTTGTTATCTTTTTTTGGCAAATTGTTGGAACATGATTCAATTTGTGCTCTCTCTGTGGGTGTGTGTGTGTGTGTGTGTGTGTGTGTGTGTGTGTGTGTGTGTGTGTGTGTGTGTGTGTGTGTGTGTGTGTGTGTGTGTGTGTGTGTGTGTGTGTGTGTGTGTGTGCATGTGGTTGCATTCGTGCTTGTGTGCGTGCGTGCGTGCGTCCTCATCACCGCCCCATTAGTTCTGAGTGCCTATCAAGCTACAGGTGTGTCAGCCCAGGAGAGTGACCCCTGTTACAACTACACGATCCTGAACGACACCTGGAGGTCCACTGAGGTCGTCGGCAACATCTTCAGCCTCAGGTGTGACGGTGGGGGCCACTGGCAGGGCTGGTACCTGCTTGTCCACCAGAACTACAGTGTCCGGATGCCTACGAGCTGTGTGCAGCCATTTCGCTGCGGCACGGCTGGTACCATCTGGATGAACGGATCCCACCCCAGCCCAGAAGAGGGCGTTGTCACCAGGCAGGCGTGTCCCAGCTATAATGGGTTCTGCTGCCACCCCTCCTACCCGCTGCCCAACATCCAAGTCAAAACCTGTCCTGGAAACTACACAGTGTACAAGCTGGAGGATCCTGTGCACTATTGTGGTGCATATTGTGCAGGTGAAATTGAATGAATTCACATAGTAGGCCCTATTCCTACTCCGATTCATATTCACATTAGCACTCACACCCACATGCATACTCACGTTCATATTCACATTATTATTATTATTATTGTTGTTGTTGTTGTTGTTAGGAGTAGGAGTAGTAGTAGTAGTAGCAGTAATAGTAGCAGCAGTAGTAGTAGGCCTAGTAGTAGCAGTAGTAGTAGGCTAGTAGTAGTAGTAGCAGTAATAGTAGCAGCAGTAGTAGTAGGCCTAGTAGTAGCAGCAGAAGTAGTAGTAGTAGTAGTAGTAGTAGTAGTAGGGACTTTCCATTACTAATCTCCACCCATACCCCTTTGCCTTCCTCTTGCCCCTCGTGCTTTCAAACAAAGCCGCAAGGTGTAGGGCTTGAAACGCAACCCCTATGGATTGGGATGCCCCTTCAACAATCACGGAATGACACTCACAGCTGTCACTAATTCCATGCATTAGGTTGACGTTAATAGCGATTTTTTTTTCATGTGCGTTTCACGGAGAAAAGGGCCATCACACATTAGGACAATGTTAAACTTAGTACAATGGAATAATTATTACCACTTTAAAGGGACAATGTGTGAGATTTGTAGTTGTTTATTTCCAGAATTCATGTTGCCCATTCACTAATGTTACCTTTTTCATGAATACTTCGGCCACCATCAAATTCTAATTATTCATTATGACTGGAAAAATTGCACTTTTCATACATGAAAAGGGGGATCTTCTCCATGGTCCGCCATTTTGAATTTCCAAAAATAGCCATTTTTAGCTGTAAAAATGACTCTACTTGGACCATACTAGAAAATATTTGTTTATTACTTTGTAAACTTTCATGTAAATATCAAATTTAGTGATAGCCAACCCAGTTTCAATGAGCAGCATAGTTGCATTACCTTTTTTGACCATTTCCTGCACAGTGTCCCTTTAAAACCGACAATTGCGACGAAAATACTTAATCTCGTGTGCTGTCGTGGATGCGGCTGTTTGCCGCCCATTTTAAATGCAATCGCAATGCATTCAGGGAAATCTGTCGAAGCCCTCCATCCATGGAGTGAGGTGTTGGAAAATCTCCACGCGGAGGGGATAAAACCCCTTCGCCGAACCCCTACCCATCTGTCTGAACGTGAATCGGGATGCCACTACGCCTACACGTGGACGCGCAAAACGGAGGCAAAGGGGATCGGCGTAGGGCTAAGGGGTGTAATGGGATTCATCCGTAGTAGTAGTAGTAGTAGGCCTAGTAGTAGTAGCAGTAGCAGTTGTAGTAGTTGTAGTAGTAGTAGTGGCAGCAGCAGTAGTAGGCCTAGTGGTAGTAGTAGTAGTAGTAGTAGTAGTAGTAGTAGTAGTAGTAGTTGTAGTAGCAGTAGCAATAGTAGTAGTAGGAGGAGGAGTAGGAGTAGCAATAGCAGTAGTAGTTATTGTAGTAGTAGTAGTAGTAGTAGTATATTGTATTTACTATTGAGCATTTTGTTACAATGACATGTCTTGTCAGAATCTAAAACACGTGTGCACGTTTAAACTTTTCCACAGATTTTAGCTCTAGAGGTGCCCTTCCCCCTCAAAAGAGTAAGTGTGTGTGTGTGTGTGTGTGTGTGTGTGTGTGTGTGTGTGTGTGTGTGTGTGTGTGTGTGTGTGTGTGTGTGTGTGTGTGTGTTCATCATATATATGCACATACCCTTGTGCTTCCTCAGTGTGTATTTATGTACCAGTGTTACCCACCTGAGTTTTAACCATGCCTCAAAAAATTCAGGGATTTCAGTAGACCCACCTAAAATTGATTGATCCATTATTAAAATAGCACAAATACATATTGTATACCCACCTCAAAAAATGCTTAAATATACAGTTTACCCACCATAAAAAAAGTAGACTACACCACTGGTTGGCGTTTTTTATGTCTGTATACCCCAATGTAGAATAAAGGGTTTGTAGCCCCTTAATGCGCGGCGTACCTCCAGCGGCACGCTGTAATAGACATTGAAATGTAACTACCATAACACTACAATACTATGACACAACACAGGCCCTTTAGTAATGCACCACGACTTGGTCATTACTAGAGATGCACCGGATCCGGATTTTTCAGATCCTGCCGGATACCGGATCCACTGCTTAAGATCCTGCCGGATCCGGAACCGGATACCGGATCCTACGAAAGGGTTGAAACACATAGCCTACTCACACACGTGGGCCCTTTTTATCACGTTGGCTCAAACTATTTTGACTTAAAAGCCTCGGCTACCGGATCCTGGATCCTGGAACCGGATCCGGATAGTCTGAAAACCCCCTATTATCCTGCCGGATCCGGAACCGGATCTTGGATCCTGTACATCTCTAGTCATAACCATATTGGTAACAATGAATTTATAAAGCCGCGCCTTAAGGGGTCAAATAACTCTACTACCTTGACTTAGACGTGAGTGCTTTGGATTCACTTAACAAGGAACATCATAAAGTGTAAGAGAACGACCTTTGACCTGTAGTACTGTATGTCTTGTTCAAGAGACTGGGCTTGCATTTCTATAAGTTGGTTATTATTTATTGTAAGTTACACTATGTGTTCTCTCTATCCCCCATAGCGATGGGAATGAGTTTGACATTGTCGTCTGCTGAGCGTCTGAATGAGACTGAAGTTGAGGAGCAGGTCCTACCCCAGGTGAGGAAATCAGGACTACTGTTATCTGTGGCTGGT
Organism: Engraulis encrasicolus; assembly: GCF_034702125.1. Lineage (NCBI taxonomy): Eukaryota > Metazoa > Chordata > Actinopteri > Clupeiformes > Engraulidae > Engraulis > Engraulis encrasicolus. The sequence goes on along the minus strand of NC_085858.1, from coordinate 42,849,435 downwards.
GGTCAGTGAGGAGAGCAGAACTACTGCTGTGGTATCTTGTCAAAAAAGGGAGTCCAAGGCACTCTTCTTGTGCAAAAATATTACAAAGCCTTTATTGAAACATGGCTATTAAGTTTAAAAACATGGGAGCAGAGAGCCATGCGTAGCGGCGCAAGCCTTCTTCAGGGTACTGCTCAAACAGGAATTCCTAATGATATACACCTGCCCAGCACAGGTAGGAAGTCACATGAACAATTTCCCAGGTAAACATTACATGCAGGAGCCACTAGATGGCCACACAGGTGTCACAAGCCAGTGAATGGCCAGGTAGAGGGGAAAAAATATATACAAACAAAAGAAAATACATAAAGACCCACTAGGTGGCAACAGGCTTAGATCAGGACAGCTACCAATACTAGAAAACCACTTATAAACTGAGAAGTCATTACAAATAAGGACTAAAATCAATTTCTTCATTTAATCCTGGGTATGTCATGGCCTGCAAAGCGTATATGTATACACATATACACACATACAAGATGTTTTCTCAACATTTCCCTGAGCACTTTGGATTTTCTCTTCACTTGATGACTACTGCTGCAGTACTCTGAACCAATTTATTTCATGTTTTTTTGGGTAAACACGAAAACCATAATTTGTGACTATGGTGTAACCATGGTTATACATTTGTAGTATAGTTGTCATAAACCATCATTAAACCAGGTCACGAACTTTGTTTTTTTGTTGTTACCTCAAACAAAACCCTGAAAACCACAGAAAAACTACTTATGGGCAGTCGTGGTGTAATGGCCTCAGCTCTGCCTAAATCTTCATCCATGACTGAAGTGCCAAGGCACCTAACCCCACACTGCTCCAGGGACTGGGATGTACACATGTGTTATGTGAGATGTTATGAAGTGTAATGTAATGAATAATTATGAATATGAATGTGGTAACTAGCCTAATCATGGTTAGTTTTAACAGTAAATCATCATTAAACCATATTCAAACCATGTGTGCTGGACCATAGTCACGAACCATGACCCCAAAAAACATGAAAACCATGGTTAATTCCTGTAAGGGTCAGGACTACTGCTGTCTGCAGTTGGTGGTCAGTGAGTAAGGGCTTCAGCACACCGGCTCCGACAGCACTGCGGAGCAATTTCGCTTCCGACACAATTCCGACCCCCAAACCAAATTTCACACGAACATAGCATTGATAGTCAATGGGTGGTGCCGACAAAATAGAACTCGTCTCTAATCGCTATCTGACATCTGCGAATGTCCGCGGACATCTGCGCCAGTGTGCGTGGTTCTATTGAAAACAATGGAATCAAACTTTTGCGTAGCAGTGCTCAGCACTTTGTCGGAGCCGGTGTGCGGAAGTCCTGAAGCAGCACTACTGCTGTCTGTAGCTGGTGAACAGTACGTCAGGACTACTATTGCTACTATTGGTGCTGTCTGTAGCGGGTGGTCAGTGAGTAACACAGGACTAATGTTGGTGCTGGTGACGATGCTCCTTCAACACACTGCTCTCACTAACTGGATGGGCCATCTATGCCGACAAGGAGATGACATCTTTTCTCTAGTTCAGTGTTGTACACTCAACCTTTGTCTTAACAACTCCAAATAATCGACTTTTGATTGTAATGTTTTAAAATCCTTTGATTCTAATTGAGTAGCCTAATGCTTAATTTTCTATTTTCATTCTTTCTTTTTATTCCTTTACTTTTATTTTTTTATCAAGCACATTGATCTGCATCTGTGTATGAAATGCACTATATAGGCTACCAATGAAATGGCCTTCTTGCCTTACTGTGTGTTTTCAGTTCAGGGAGTTCCTGCAGCAGCAGGGAATAGAGCTGAGCAGGATACGGCTTCGGAGTTTTGAAGAGGTACTGCCCTGAGAGAAAAAGAGGAGAGAGGATGAAGAGAGAGGATGAGGAGAGAAGAAAGGAGAGGATAACGAGGGAATAGAAGAAGAAGAAGAAGAAGAAGGAAGTAAAAGGAGGGAGAGGATGATGATGAAGAAGAAGAAGAAGAAGAAGAAGAAAGTAAAAGGAGGGAGAGGATGATGAAGAGGAGGCTGGATACACACTTAGGTAGCCCCTTAATGCGCGGTGTACCTCCAGTGCCACGCTGTAATAGACATTGAAATGTAACTATCATAACACTACAATACTATGACACAACATAGGCCCTTTAGTAATGCACCACGACTTGGTCATTACCATATTGGTAACAATGAATTTATAAAGCCGCGCCTTAAGGGGTTAATACACAATAGTCTAGCACTAGTGTCTATGTCTGTCTTACGGTGTAGAATCAATCATATTAAACACATTCATTAGATAATGTAATGTGGGTGTTATGTTAAAGTATACGTGTTTGTATGTGTGTTTTGTTTTATACTTTCCATCCCTTTGTTGTTTAAAGTGACGCTATTAAAATCTGTCATCATAACAAAAATTATTTATATGAGCAGATTGTAACCATTATTATGTAACCATTAGGCCTACATTTAAGACATCTTGATTCGTTGTTTTACAACTGTTCAACAATAATATTAGTGGCAAAGTGCACAGTATAAATCTGCTTTCCCAAGATGGGGTGTTTGTTACTGTATAAAGCCTTACTTACAACAGATGCTGTGAGTTTTCCAGAGTGTTTTAAGTCTTGTTTATTAATGGCACCCTAACACCCTAACCCTATTCACAAGTGTTATCAAAACTTTCGTTTTATTATTTACTACATTGTAAAACAAAAATTTCATGGAACCCGTGGAAATGGCCACCCATTTTGAGAGCCCCTGCGCTCGACCATATGCTTTGTAAGGGTACTGGCGTTGTTTGCTTTTAGTCATGCCGTTATACTCCAAGGGTAGGGTTATTGTCCACACTAGTGTAACATAATGTAATGTAATGTAATGTATTGGAAGTGGGGTAATGTCAGTAAGTGTGACGTACACACTGGGCGTGTTAAACCGTGTGACATAGATGTGCACGACATACTGGGCATGTTCAACTGCTGCAATGATTTGTTATGGTTTCCTGATTTCATAGACAACTAGAAATGCACCCAGAGAGTGCAAACCTCCGCCAAGGAAGCTGAATTTGGTTGTAATATTTGTGACATGTCGTGGTGTAATCCATGCATGCCTAAGCTATTTATAGGCTAGGCGTACAGTGTTCAGAGAAGTGAACATTCAATTTTAACCAAATGATGTGTCTCTTTTATTAGCTAAGGCTTATGTCACTTCACCTGGTTAGCTTTGGTAGAGTAGAGTAGAGTAGAGTAACATGTATTACGCCTAATCCCGAAGGAAATGTAGGCCTAGGTGTCTAGTAGCATACAAAAATAAATAAATAGATTATTTCACATTAAACATTCAGATATAAAAAATATATTTAAAAAAAGTCTCTCATATTAGTTCACCTGCCATTGTGTGATTGGCAAATGTGATTGGTCATGCCATAGGCTATAGGCCCTAATTTGGAAAATATTGTATCCCATCGCTATACTGTAGCCTGGTGTCATTGTTCATTCATTGTGTTGTTATAAACATTTTGATGATTGGAAGCATTATGCCTTTCATCACATAATTGTTTTGCCACAATATTAAATAGCGCAGCTATTAATATCAATCCATAATATAGCCTAGAGTGAATGATATGACTACGGGGGCACCTTGGCCTTTGAGAACGATTTGGTATCACTGTCAAACACAAGCTTTCATTAACCTTAAATGTAGTGAACTGGATACCGTTCCCTCATTGGCGCTGTCTGTTCATCATTGATAGCCAACACTGTTCACCGTTATTAGGCTATTTTTCCCTCCCTCCGTGGGCTACAAACTTCAACAGGCGAGAGAAACACTCGGAGAACAATTAACTCCGCGAAAGTTGTGACGATATGCCTGCCTTAGCCTACATATTTACATTATGTTTGGGTGCTATTTATTGACTATACGCACCTATGGCTTCAGCCATGCAGGCACAGCAAATCCGCGCGCAGTGCATTCTGTTTGGCTTTGAGGTGACTGTCGCCACACAACTTTATTTAACCTTTCATGTAGAGAACTGGGTACCTTTCCCTCCTTGGCGCTGTCTGTTGACTGTTAAACACTGTTTGCCGTTGTTAACTCCAACCTTCGTAAACTTCAGGGAAACAGTCGGAGAGCAATTAACTCCGCGAACGCTGATTTGTTTGACAGGGCAAACACTCGGAGAACAATAAACTCTGCGACGTGTGCCATATTGTCGGCATGATATCGGCTATTATATATCATTTGGTGTGCTATTGGCTACGCAGCCATGTATGCACAGCACATCCGCGCGTAATACATTCTGGCTGTGTGGTCACTGTCCATCAATCCACCTCACAGGCGCGCCCTGTCATTGCTCAATTCACCTCGGCCACCTTGTGGCAGGCCACGAAATAGCAGCGAACGAACAGAGCGACGGAGGGACAGACGGACAGACGGACAGACATGATAACACAAAAATCGGGCGATCACATAACCTCCTGGCGGAGGTAGTAAAGAAAATGCCACACACTCTGCTCCATATTTTATTTTGAATTAATGTTTCGTCCGTCTGACCTTCTTCAAACTTACAAAACACCAACATCCAACGTCTCTTTATGCTCACCACAATTAGTGAACAGCTGGTCCCTAGAGTCCTACAGCTCATTCGTTGGTTGATCACCCTTAATGCCTCTGAGCACTAGGCTCACTCATTGGCAAATCAGTCCTCATTAGGGATGACGCAGGGTATTTTCAGTACACCGTATTTACACATGTTTACAGATTGAAATTTAAAAATCATCATAATAATACGATCTGAAATAATACAATCTGAATCATGGTTTCCTGATTTAACAAGCTGTTACACTACAACATAGCAACATTTTCTGTCAAAATAATTTTATTTCTATCAGTAGACCCTCTTTGACAAAGACAAGAGTCTTTATGTAGATGGGGCTGCCGGTGGGCCTATTCACTATTTGCTAAAAATATTCAGCTACATCATAACAATGCTATGACATTACCGAGACCATTAAGTAAAAGATTAAGACATAGCCATTACAATTCTGGTGACAGTAAGCCATATTATATAACATAGGCTCTGCACAAAGGGGTTAAGCAATCATATATCCATTATGTACAGTAGAGTTAACTATTGCACAATGCACACTTCAATAACTTGCAATCGTCTATCCATCATGGAGTGACCTAACAAATAGTAATAGCTCGCGAGTATATGGTCATTGAAAATAATATTAGCAATATTGTGTGTGTGTGCATGTGTGTTCATGCATGTGTGTCTCTCTTGGCCTCCAGACCACAGTAGTGTGTGTGTGTGTGTGTGTGTGTGTGTGCGTGCGTGCGTGCGTGCGTGCGTGTGTGTGTGTGTGTGTGTTCATGTCTCTCCTGGCCTCCTGACCACAGCAGTGACCTGTAGACCAGACGCCTGTAGCCCTCTTGCTGTCAGCGCGGCCTCAAGCTGGGGGCGGACCAACACAGACACACAGCCAATCACAGGGATACCTTATCTAACCATACCAGGTAAATAGCCAATCACAAAGAGCTAAAATACTGTACAAACAAAACATACAGTATAAAGGGCCAACCAGGAAGCAGCATAGAAGATAAACAACCAATCACAGGAAAGATGAAAGAGTACAGTTTTTAGAGATGAATAGATGGATTTTTTAATGGAATTTGTTGGGGGCAAGGATGGACAAATGATAAGACTATAGATTTTAGAGCTGAATAGATGGATTTTTTTGATGGAATTTGTTGGGGTCAAGGATGGACAAATGATAGATAAAACCATGCGAATCCAACGTGTGCTCTCTCTGACCTAGTAGTGAAGCTTGTGAAGCTGAGCGGAACTACAATGGTCTTGCGAGAGCCAGTTTTATTTTTGGAATTCTTGCAAACCTTTTGCCAGGTGCGTGGGAGTGGAACCACCGGGTTACCATGTGAATTGCTTGAAGAAGGTCATAGATCAAAACGTCGCAAGTAAAAAAACCTCTGGAAATGTGAACAGTTTGTGGGAGCTTCTTTGTCTTTACGCTGGCGAGAGTCAGGCCAGGACTATGGGGGAAGAGTACGCTCATCATGGAGATGTTACCATAGAGACCGATTGCTCATCATGGGGATGTATACCATAGACAGAATGCCAATCATGGGGATGTTGCCATAGAGACAGAATGCCAATGATGGGAATGTTACCATAGAGAGAATGCCGATCATTCTACGCTGTGACTTGCTGGGGTGGAAGCATTAGGAGGAGAGATGCTGGACGCCTTGACAGACTGGTGAGGAAGGCGGGGTCAGTGGTGGGCATGGAGCTGCAGTCACTCACCTCAACAGCTGAGAGCAGAACACTGAGCAGACTGGACTCTATTATGGATAATCATCATCACCCCCTTAACGCCACCTTCACTAACCAACTGAGTCTGTTCAGTCACAGACTCCGTGCTTTCACCTGCAGGACAGATAGGCTAAGGAGGTCCTTTGTCCCTTGGGCCATTCAACTGTTTAACAGTATACAGAAGGACACTAAGAAGGACATCATTATTGGGGATTGGACTGCCTGAGATGCCAGAGCTGGAACCTCTTGGCATGTGTGTGTGTGTGTGTGTGTGTGTGTTTGTGTCTGTGTGTCTGTGTCTGTGTCTGTGTTTGTTTTTATGTAGCTACTTGACACCTGAATTTCCCCCTGGGGATCAATAAAGTTTATCTACTCTACTCTACTCTATTACCATAGAGACAGAACTCAGATCATGGGGATATTACCATAGAGACAGAATGCAAATCATGGGGATGTTCCATCCAGCAGGAGTCAAAGAGCTAATCATGGCATTACAACATACAATGTGCAATAGTCACTCATCGGACTACACACACATACACGCACACATACATATACGCACGCACGCACACACACACACACATACACGCACATGCACACACACACACACGCACGCACGCACACACGCACACACACAGAGAGCACACAGAGCAATATGTTGGCTTACCCGTTTAAGCATTTCCTCTTGCACTGCGGTTGCATTCAGCCCCAGAGCTGATGCCTTCAGAAGCAATCCCACAACACTGTCTGTGGATAACAGCAGTAACAATAACAATATAATAATAATAATGCTTGAAGTGAGCTTGCCTTTTGGGCCAGAGCGTAGTTTTAGTAAAAATTAACATAGGCCTACATTCTATTCTAAGTAGAAGTAAAAAAGACAAAATCTGATTTAAATGATCGATGCCTACATCTTCTGCTTGCCCACAACAATACTAAATAAATGTATTATACTTTGTCCATAAAAACCTTGCGCTAGTCCTAATGAATGTGTTGGTGCCAACAGTTAAGCTGGTGGAGTGACAGACATGCATCAGCATTTGGTGTTGTACTGTATGTGTGGTTGGTGTAGGTGACAGACCATTTAGTCAGGGAGGAACGGTAGCCTACCATGCACCCCTCCCCACAACAAAATGTCACATGATTTTTTTTAATCTTCATGATGTCCTGAATAAGTACTTGAGTGGTAACAGTAATATAACTCACTACACGCTTTAGACTTTAAAAAAACACACACACAAAAAAACCCATCATATTGTACATGACCCCAGAATGCTCTATTTGTTTTAGTTCTATGTAGTAGTACACTGCCAAGGCCTTTAGAGCCATGATGCATTTGGTTATCATAGCTTATGATATACCATATGAAAGCTTGGAGTCTGTAGTATACAGATATCATACTGTACAGTATGTGGTGTACCTGTTTGCATAGCAACAGTTGCTAGGCAAAGCATCTTCCTTAGCAAACATACAGTTCCTCTGCAATTACATTGTGTTATGATGTCTGGATCTAGACCGCTTTTCCAAAGTAACACATGACTTGAAGGATATGATGGTGTGGTAGATTCTGACTCAGTTGCTTTTGGCGTTGGGGGTGGTGATTCATGTGAGGATACTTCTGATTGGGTTGATGTAAATGAATCAGGGGTGTTTGAGATTTCATGAGAGATTAGAGTTTGTCCTGAAGTAGTCAGGGTGTTGGTTGCAATACCTTAGTTTCTGGTGAAATCAGTACATTGGTGGTGGCTGTTGAAGGATATTTTGGTGTAATTATAGGTTCTAATTCATTTGAAGTTGCTTGTGGAGTTGTGGATTTTGAAGGTAGGCCTATTTCTGTTGAAGTTTCTTCTAATGTACAGTAGTTAACTGTGCGTTTGGGATTGTTTGCTCAACTGTTGTGCTTTGTTCCATAGAGGTTGGTGTTGGTGTCTCACCTGTTATCATACCTGTTGAAGATCTCAATTGACCTGTTATCATACCCAGGGCTCTAAATTAACACCTGCCAACCAGCCAAACTCTGGTAAAAATGCAGTTTGGCTGGTGGAAAAAGAAAAGTTACTAGTCACTTAAACCCATTGGTTACTGTGTGTTTGGCTAGTAACATCAACTAGCCATTTTGGCTGGTGATTAAAAAAAAGTTAATTTAGAGGCCTGGTCATACCTGTTGAAGAACTCGATTGATCTGTTGTCCCAGATGAGGCAGTCACAATATAAGTTGTTGTGGATTCCGTGGGAAGGGCATGTGTAGTGACTGAGTCAGTGGTGCTTGGAGACTCAGCAACTGAAGTGATAGGGTTGGTAGTGGTCGCTGTAATGGCAGGTGAAGTAATGGAGGTGGGTGGAGACTCAGCAACTGAAGTGATAGGGTTGGTAGTGGCTGCTGTAATGGCAGGTGAAGTAATGGAGGTGGTGGTGCTTGGAGACTCAGCAACTGAAGTGATAGGGTTGGTAGTGGCTGCTGTAAGGGCAGGTGTGGTGATGGGGTTTGTGGTTGTTGTAGAATGGCCAGGTGAAGCGATGGGGTTGGTGGTTGGAGACTCAGCAGGTGAAGTGACAGGATTGGTGGTGGATGATGTTGAAAGGGCTGGTGAAGTGATGGAGTTGGTGGTGGCTGGTGGAGAGTCAGTTGGTGAAATGAGAATGAGTGAGTTGGTGGTTGTCACTGTAGAAAGATCAGTTAAAGTGAGTGAGTTGGGGGTGGTTGGAGAGTCACCTGGTGTAGTGACAGAGTTGGGGGTGATTGCTGTAGAATGGAGAGGTGTAGTTAATGCCTTGGTGGTGGATGTTTGATAGCCAGCAGGTGAAGTGAGTGAGTTGGTGGTGGCTGGTGGAGTATCAGCTCGCGAAGCGTATGAGTTGGTGGTTGTCACTGTAGAAAGATCGGGTGTAATGAATGAGTTGGGGGTGGTTGCAGAGTCACATGGTGTAGTGACAGAGTTGGTGGTAGTTGTAGTAGAATGTCCAGGTGTAGTGATGAGGTTGGTGGTGGTTGTAGAATGTCCAGGTGAAGTGACAGAGTTGGCGGTGGTTGTAGTAGAATGGCCAGGTTTAGTGATGGGGTTTGTGGTTGTTGTAGAATGGCCAGGTTTAGTGATGGGACTGGTGGTGGCTGTAGAATGTCCAGGTGTAGTGATGGGGTGTGTGATTGTAGTAGAATGTCCAGGTGAAGTGATGGGGTTGGTGGTGGTTGTAGAATGTCCAGGTGTAGTGAAAGGGTTGGTGGTGGGTGTAGAATTGCCAGGTTTAGTGTTGGGGTTGGTGATGGTTGCTGTAGACTGGCCAGGTGAAGTAATGGAGGTGGTTGGTGTTTGAGAGCCAGCAGGTGCTTTGAGTTGGTTGGTGGTGGTTAGCGGAGAGTCAGCTTGCGAAGTGATAGGGTTGGTGGTGGGTGCTGTTGAAAGGGCCGGTGAAGTGATGGAGTTGGTGGTGGCTGGTGGAGAATCAGTTGGTGAAGTGAGTGAGTTGGTGGTTGGCACTGTAGAAAGATCAGTTGAAGTGAGTGAGTTGGTGGTGATTGCTTTAGAATGAGTAGGGGTAGTGAATGACTTGGTGGTGGATGTTTGAGAGCCAGCAGGTGAAGAAAGTGAGTTTGTGGTGGCTGGTGGAGTATCAGTTGGTGAAGTGTATGAGTTGGTGGTTGTCATTGTAGAAAGTTCGGGTGTAGTGAATGAGTTGGGGGTGGTTGTAGAGTCAACAGGTGTAGTGATAGAGTTGGTTGTAGTTGTAGAATGTCTAGGTGTAGTGATGGGGTTGGTGGTGGCTGTTGTAGTAGAATGTCTAGGTGTAGTGATGGGGCTAGTGGTGGCTGTTGTAGAATGTCCAGGTGTAGTGACAGAGTTGGTGGTGGTTGTAGAATGGCCAGGTGTAGTGACAGAGTTGGTGGTGGTTGTAGAATGTCCAGGTGTAGTGACAGAGTTGGGGGTGGCTGTAGAATGGTCAAGTGTAGTGATTTGGTGTGTGGTTGTTGTTGAAGAATGGCTAGGTGTAGTGATGGGGTTGGGGGTGGTTGTTGTAGAATGTCCAGGTGAAGTGATGGGGTCTGTGATTGTTGTTTGGGCTGGCAAAGTGGTAGGTTCTGATGCAGGTTCAGCTGCTTGTAAGGTTGTGTCTTGTGCCACAAAATAGATGTAACAAACTCAAAAAAGTCTAAAAACTTTTTCTGTACGTTTCTCTGGTACAGGTTGAACAATGAACTGATTTAAATCAGCTTACAACCTCTGAACGATATCACGCAAGCAAGCATTGTTACCCACTAATCTGTTGTCATTTTATTGATTGATTGATAGATTTAAGATTAGATGGATACTGGGTGGAAAGTAATACAAAATTAAAGGTGAAAGGGACCCACCTCCCTGGGGCAGAGACGTGGCAGTAGGTTCTAGTTGGGCCTGAGGATACGAACCTGCAAAAGGGTGAAGAACGTGCAAGCTGTACTAATGAAGGTAATGTTCAAATGACTTGTTATTTAGATTTATTTCTGTTTGTGGTGTATGTAAATTAAGACATTTTAGTGACAATTTAATTAAATTCCTAATATACATGTAGTTTATGCCATTTATTAGGCTATTATAATTATTGCCAAATTTACATCCTAATGAAAGAGGTCAATAGAGATGTGTTGGCAGAGATGTGTTGGCAGAGAAAAGCCAGGCAGGGAGTTGGACTGGAGATGGGCCATGGCTTCATAGGTAGGGAGTTGGACTTGAGATGGGCATGTGCAGGTTTGCAACTGGTACCCGTTGGAAGAATGTGGATGGTCTGTAACACCCTCATTCATGGTCTAAGTGCCCCTTACCGACACGCCCACATTGCTCCAGCAGGGCAGACAACATGGGAGGACAAATGGATTTGTTGTCCCGGGCCAAGATTTGGGTCCTCATTACACTTCTCTATGGGTCTTTCTCAAAACCTAGGCCAGTGTCCTTCCAAGTGTATCAGCCTAATTAGTCACGCCCAGTGATTGGATACTTTTTGGTGAAATCTACAGAATATCCAATCACTGGGTGTGACTAATAAAGAGTATCCAATCACTGAGCGTGACTAATTAGGCTGATACACTTGGAAGGACACTGGCCTAGGTTTTGAGAAAGACCCATAATGTGTCACTCCACTCCAATTGAACACGTACAAATTCTGAAGAGATATTTGGGTATTCCTCCTTAGACATGTAAGTGAACTCAACATGTGGTTTAGGTGTTTAGAACGTCTTCTATGATGATTCATTTTTATGAAAGTATGTTGAGTACAAATATGTCTTCCGAAGGCCTAAACAGAGCACAGCCAAGTACTGAAATAAAATGTTCTAGTTTGAGGAACTTCTGTGAAGATGTGGGGTCATCAAGTTTGCAAACATGAACATTTTGCTGCAGACTAAACCTCTTCATGCATGTGCATGCAAGCTATAAGTCTTCTATATTGTACAGCTGTTGCGCTATGGCCTTGAGAAATGGCAGAAAAACAATGGTTGAACAAAAATTACATAGGCAGGAAAATATAGGGTTTAACCCCAAATGGTGATACAAAAGGTTTTTACATGGATTCTATTACTATCGGACCTGCTACACGACACACTAAACATCTAATACAATCTGACTTTGGGAATAACTTACTTTCAACATGGCTGCCAGAGGCTTATAATAAGAGCAGGGGTTGGCAACCCAAAATGTTCAAAGAGCCATATTGACCCAAAAAGACAAAACCCATATCAAAAACCAAATCTGCAGCCGGAAAAACTAAAAGCCTTATGCAGCATAAGACATCATAGACTGTAAGCTGTATGTCTACTATTAAAATGAGTTCTGCCAGACATTCTTTGTGTCTGGTAATATGATTCTTAGCACGTATCAGGCAAGGTCAGCTGTCCTCATCTCATAGCCTCTCCACAGGGGTGTTCAAAGGGCTGGTGCTGGGGCTCCTATTTGCCATGTACACCACGTCACTGGGCCATGTTATGTGTTCTCACGGATTGTCATACTACTATTACACTGACGAAGCACAGTGATACCTGTAATTTGACCCAGATGACTACACGGTCTGTTCCGCTGGCCTCTCTGAACTATCCACATGCATGAAGGAATGCCACCTACAGTTGAATCTCGCTCAAACTGCACTGCTGGGGATCCCAGCCAAAGATTGCGGCTGTCATGAGGTCAAACTCAATACTGTTGCCCCAAATAAGGTCACAAGAAACCTAGGTGCCATTATTGATGACCATCACATATCACCATCACCACATAGCCTGTTTCCCAGTCATGCCGCATGACCGGAATTCATATGCCACTGAACCTCTGGTACAGGCCAAGGTCATCTCTTACCTCAAATACTGCAGCTCCCTCCTGACTGATCTTCCAGCTTGAGCAATAAGACCGTTGCAAATGTCACTGCATGTTGCTCCTCTTTTTTGCTGCTCGAATTGAATACAAGGCCCTGAGCCTTGCCTGCAAAGCTACAGTAGGCTCTGATCTGGCTTACCCATGTTTTTCACCCAGCACCTATTTTCAGGGTTTTTTTGTTCAGTTGGCGTGGAATGACCCATATGTATCAGAATTCACTTCTGATAAAAAGGTCTGCTAAGCGTAATATCAGTGGAAGAGAAGTTATTGAAGTCTTCCTCTTCAATAGGCCTACTCACAGCTGAAGCTGAACTCTGATGAGGCTGGAATGACCCATCGTCCTGGACCATTGATGTTGCTGGATGTGTTCAAGTTCACCACGTCAATAGTGCCATTGGGAAAACAGTAGTTTAGAGAAGTCCAAGAGTAACCATGATTTGTATATCCAATCTGAAGAAACATGGGACAAATGGTTAGTTCAGAATATTTAATCTAAAGCAAAAACATTTTTTTAAATATAAATAACTACAATAATAAACCAATTCATAAAAATAACTATACTAGGAAAGTAAATGTTTTGCAATCTCACCCCCCATTTTTGTTGTGTTGGTGAAATGTAACCATAGTTCATTAAGGAAAACGTCAAGTCACCGTCAGAGATCAGAACCACCTGGATTGTTGCCTCCTGAAAACCAGTAAGACTTCAAGTCTGAAGGACTTGCATTTTCATTTACTTATTGTACTTAACTGCTTAATCTACTTAACTGAACTACTACATTAAACCAAACTAGAATAATTAGCAGAAACTATAGTGTGTGTGTGCGTGCGTGCATGTGTGTCCGTGTCTGTGTGTCTCCAGGAACCGTCACAAATTAGTCTAGTCCAACTGCACCGGAATGGTAACTTGCAATGCATTACTGTAACTCCTTTCAAATACAGCATATCTGCTCTTTCAAACTTCATCTTTGAACTGTTCTTTGTTGAAGTAGTAAGCTAGTCTGGGGTCCGTTTCTCGATTCTTGTCGCTGCTGACCGTCTTAAGACGTAACACCATTCCCTTGGATTTAGTAGTCGAGAGAGAGTTGAGTCACTCTTACAAAGGACGTTGCTACCATCGTTAGCAAAGACACTTTCGAGAATGCCACCCCTGGATTTGGGGAAGCTAAAAACAGGCTAGCAGTAAGCATGTGTAAGGCACAACAATGGTGTATTGTCTGAGCTGATACCTCTAAAATTCCCCAAAAATGTTCACATAGTAGCTCTAGTAAAGTTGTGAGTGGAACACACCAAAGTTAAGACATTTTTGACATAAGTTAGCTTGGAGAATGGAAGTAACAGCAATTGGCTTTAAAATTGCATTATTGTAGCTATACATCTCATATGTCCTTTTGCCTTTTCCGTGGCCTTTTGGGGTTACTAACTTACATAATTTGTCAGATAAAACACCACTCTGTCCCAAGTAGCAACAAACACCCAGGTAGCAGTGAAGGTCACGTTGGGAAAGTAGGAGTTGATGTCTTGAGTTGCAGTATGAAGAACATCTCCTGAGGTGTACTGCTGATAGGAGACGTTTTGTCTCTCACTCACTAGGGCAAATGGAGCAATAATATCTGCATATATAGCGTCATGCAACTGCATATTGATGAAACCAAATTTAAATACCTGAAAAACAACAAAACACAGTTGGTAAGGCTTCCTGCATTAACACAATGGTTAATAGGTCTGGAACACTTGCAGGTGGATATTAAGCAATACTTACATAAATGTTCTGGTACGTGCGATTGAAGTAATGGAATGACTGAAGCAGGGTCACATTGTGGTAAAAATGAGGCATGAAGGTATCCCCTGCAGCTGATCCAAATGGATACAATGCATCTAATGGAGAGAAAACAGTTACACCAGTTAACTTAAAATCCAAAGTAAAAACGTTTCTCCAAATGTGAAGTATGAGGTAGCCATACAGGTGTGTGATTAAGGCTCTCTCAATGCCTAGTGTTCTAGCCTTGCTAGGACGTGAAACGCCCAGTGATTGGATACTCCTTGGTGAACTCTGTGGAGTATCCAATCACCAGGCGTTTCACATCCTAGCAAGTCTAGAACAGTGGGTATTGAGATAGAGCCTATCTCAAAGTCAAGGATCCTGGCCTTGCTAGGACGTCAAAAAGCCCAGTGATTGGATACTCCACAGAGTTCCAATCACTGGGCGTTTCACGTCCTAGCAAGGCCAGGATCCTTGACTTTGAGATTTGGCCTTTATGTCACAGCAGACAGGTAAGTGGGAGTGAAGGGAGGGGCCTACCCTGGGCATTGGTGCACACACCTGTTAGAGAAACAATACAATTTAAAAAGTGTTATTATACACACCATGACCCCTCAAGCAGACATGGCTTTCAGATTAAATCTTCTTATCAAATCTTACCAAATGTGAGCATGAGAAGACACAATGAACCTGAATTCACCATTGCCCCTGGATTTGCCGTTATCAAATGAACTGTGAAAACAATAGGTAGATACCATGCATGTTGTGTTATTCCCTCCACTCAAAAAAATGCAGTACTTTCTTTATGCTAATCCAACCTTTCATAGATCCAGAATGATATCTCAAGCCACGATTAAATTACAATGTCATTAAAGAGCCTAGCCAAACCCCTGTGAAAATCATCTGGGGATTTGGTATCCCTTTAAAATAAGAGCTTGTTAAAATAAAACAAGATATCTTGTTATCCTGCCTTAAAGTAATGTGATACTGACATTTTACACCTCTCCTTAAGTTAAATGATTGGTGTGTACCTTTCTCCTGTACTTTCTACCGGTCTCTGAGTATGGCAGTGAACATTTTACCTCCAAGCTAGCAGTTAACATTGAGTCCTATGAGACCAGCCGGCGGTTTCAAGTCTTTCTGCCGTGTTTTTGTGGATTTAGAAACTGGAATGTCAAAATTCGCCCTATCCCGCAATGGTGAAACATCTTTTTAAAATTCCTGGATCACCACCAAAATTTTACCACTTTTTTCCTTTTGTCATTTCCAATAACTCCACAAAATTGCATCCAAATCCATTCAAGACTTTTTTTTTGTTATCCTGCTGACAAACAGACACACAGACAAATAGATAAGCCAAAGTGAAAGGAAACATAACGTCATTGGTAATACAGTAAAACTAGCCCTGTGTTATGTCATAGTGTAGTACTTTGTTAGTTAACTTTTCAATGATCATTACAGTGTGCCACAGGAGGTACGCCATGCATTATGGGGTTAAACCCTTACAACAGGCCCCATTTAATTAAGGCCCTGTTAAGTTGAATCGTATTGCCATAATGTAGCAATGGTTTTCTCTGTGATTAATTAATCATGTCATATTTAACAGTGTAACAAGACAATCAATAGCATAGGATCATTGCATGCGGAGAACACAGGCACCTCGCCTGGGGCAACCTCCCCTGGGGAGTATACATACACGGAAAGGATTTCACTGCAAATCATTCAATCAAATTAGAGAAATCCTTTTGAAAACCTCAAAAACAACATAAATACCTGAGAAGTTCTGTTCAAACACAATATGCCTTTTCGAAAATATTCAAAATATATTTAATTTACTTTTGAAAAGTTTTTCCGTCAATATATGTTAAATAACTGTTTTGATGTTTGAATTTGGGAAAGAAAAACAGATAGCATTAAACCAGTTAATTAAACTCCACCTCAAAATCAATGTAAAAAAAATAAAAAAAGAACTATGACAGTATTGAAATGCCTCTTCATATACACTAAGACCAGCTAAACAGCAGTCTAAAGACTATGATATTCACAGACAGGACATCAGCATTCACTTTAAAGTCTCTTTTTTACCGTGTGGCCCTCTTGATTGGACTATGAAACTGAGCTCAGTAAGATGAACAAGAGATTAGAAAAGCAGTTACAGCACTCACCATTTTATATATTTGGAAGGAAAGAAGAACAGCACTCACCGTATTTCATGCAGGCCAGGACAACTGTATGCTCTTAGGGTATACACACTACAATTAAAGATGCTTTTCTTACCAGACTGATTAGTACAAACTGTTTACACTACTGCAAAGTTAAGGATCCCTGTCATGTCGGAGTATCAGTGATGCCCTCAAGGCATGTGTGTGTGTGTGTGTGTGTGTGTGTGTGTGTGTGTGTGTGTGTGTGTGTGTGTGTGTGTGTGTGTGTGTGTGTGTGTGTGTGTGTGTGTGTGCATGCGTGTGTGTTTTTGTGTGTGTGATTGCCAACAATCTGTTTATAAAACAGTTCAGAAGAATGTGGCCAAACCACTGGTCCTTTTGGTGTCACACTTACAGTAAGTTGAGCGATTGCCAGCTTGATGTTACTGTTGGTTGTGTGATGTTGGTTGTGTGATGTTGACAGCTCCATCAGAAGCTGACAATTGTAAGGGAGAAAAAAACTAGTGACTGTGAAGATTGTCTTTGATCCAGGACATGTTGATGCAACAATTAAATTATAAGCAATTGTGCCCTTCCGTGCCGCTCGTCTCCTACGTGGCAGCCCTGGGTTCGATTCCCGGCCCGGGTCCTTTGTCGACCCTTCCCCGTCTCTCTCTCCCCACTCGTTTCCTGTCACTGTCTTCACTGTCCTATCGCATAAAGGCAAAATGCCCTCCCCCCCTTCATTTTTTTTGTTATGAATAATTGGATTTGTTTTCAGTTTGACATTTCACCATTCATCTGTTTCATCTTCCATGTTTGATGATTTTTCCTCCCCAGTTAGACTGTGGGTTAGGGATGTCTATTGGGTGCACTATGTTGTGTGTGTGTGTGTGTGTGTGTGTGTGTGTGTGTGTGTGTGTGTGTGTGTGTGTGTGTGTGTGTGTGTGTGTGTGCGTGAATGCGTGTGCGTGCGTGTGTGTGTGTAGGTGCGAGAGAGTATATGTGTGGTCTTATTACACCTTAAATTCTCAAGAGAAACAAGATACTTCAGCAGTCAAGTCAAACTCGTTGCAACCTGAGAGCCATGTAACATCAACATGCAGAGCAAGCATTCTGTCGTATCCTTAAATTCCCCATACTAGGAAAACAGCTGCATCAGCTGTGCACACCCTGCACTGTATTTTGCCCTCAACTGTGACATAAGAAAATGTGTGTGTGTGTGTGTGTGTGTGTGTGTGTGTGTGTGTGTGTGTGTGTGTGTGTGTGTGTGTGTGTGTGTGTATCTGTGTTAATATCTCTGTTACCTTGTTGTACCAAATGCAGATAGAGGACCTTACGGCACTCATGGGTAAGAGGTAAGGGCGTTGGACTTGTAGCCCAAAAGGTTGCCTGTTCGACTCTCGGTTAAACCCACCAGGTTATTGGGCGGAGTAATTAACCAGTGCTCTCCCCCATCCTCCTCCATGATTGAGGTTCCCTATCCATGTTACCAGGGCTCTAAATTAACTTTTTCCACCACCAGCCAATTTGGCTAGTGGACATTTTTTCTTACCAGCCAAACAGAAGTTCAACTAGCCATTTTTTTTAATCTCGCCAAAATAAACTATGCATTAGGCTAGTTTTTTTTTTCTAATTAAATGGTCATTTTGTCCAACTGTTTCCACAACACAGATACACTATAGGCCTGCATAGGCTACTATATGCCTACATAATAAGCATATTATAGGCTATATATGAAGAGTTCAGATGCAAAACCCCCTAAGTGCCTTTTCAGAAAATAATCTTAATTCATTTTTATTTAATACAAAGCTATCAAAATTACATATTTTTTATTTTATTTATGTAATATAACTATTTATATGTATTATCAAGTACATGAATGTAAACCAAACCAACAACGGGGCTCTCTAAAAATATAGAAGTGCAGGTCAGAGTTAGGGGTTTTTGCATCTGAACTCTTCATATTTTTTCGTTATTTTTTAACTTCTGCTTTATTTTTTACTTTCATTACTTAGGCCTAATTAATTTGATTAGTTTTTGTTCAATTCCTCTGAAAACAGCTGAATCACATCACACAAGCCACTCACATAACAGACCTTTAACATACAGTAACCAAGCACACAGCCAAACACTACAAAACCTCACATACGCACACCCCAAGGAAGGAGAAGAGATGAGAAGAGGAGGAGCTCTTTTCTACCATGCGCAACAAAATGACAAGAAGCCTGTGTTTAACTAAAAGTAAATAATATCTCTGGAATCTTCGCTTCCTTTGTTACTTCCACAGGTTCATTGTTGGTTGCTTTTTTTCTTTCCGATGGCGTGGGCTTTCCGACTTAGTTGCGCCAGGACTCTGAACATTTCAGAAGACAACTGAACTGACAGCTACGGTCACACTACTCTGACAGTCGGCTCTCCTCCTCTGCCCTGATCGCTATTTCGTTCCACAACCACTCATTTTTAACGTCACTATTTAGCCTACAATTACTACTAGCATTCACCAACACACAGAACCTTGCTCTAACCCCCGCCACATTCTCATCACTCGCACAAAACATAGTCTACACAACAGAAGTAGCGCTATGCATAGAACTAATCTGCGTAAGTCCTGTTATTGAAACGGTCAGGGCCTCGCTGCTTAAAAAATGCAGCCTGTTACAGCAAGGTTCATATAGTAATAATAGCAGTAGTGACGTTAAAAAGGTTGTAGCGAAAGCAACGAGCGCATAGGGACAAGAGCTGCCTGTCAGAATAGTGTGAGCGCAGCTTAGCTAACAGAAGGCTGGTCGTCTGAAATGTTTTCAATCCTGGCGCGCGCAACAGCATGGAGTTGACGCTCGATGCAATGGAAAGCCCACGGTGGGAGGCTACGTCGTGACGCTAGTGCCCATGGGTAATGTAGGAAATCTCGCCGTATAACGTTCGTCAGAGCAGCGGTTTACCATTCATAAATTACTGTACTCGGGCGCTACTAGCCAAATTGGCGGGTAGGTATTTTTTTCTACTAGCCAAAATGATTTTTCACCCGTGTTTGGCGTGTTGGCGTGTGTTAATTTAGAGCCCTGCATGTCACTGTTCCCCCACACTGCTCCCTTTCGTGTGCCATTGGGGGCTGCCCCCTTGCATGGGTGAGGCATTAATGCCATTTTGTTGTGTGTTGTGTGCTGTGGAGGGCTGTCTGTGTCACAATGACAATGGGAGTTGGAGTTTCCGTGTAGGGATTTCACTTATGCAAAGTAAAATCAAATTGTGTGTGTGTGTGTGCGTGTGTGTGTGTTCAGGAATCCTGCCCTCGCTGACGTTATTTTGAATTACAGTAATTGCTATCTGGGAATAATATGTTATCTTAACGAAACAAATAAAGAACACATACGTACACACGTCATGGATAAAAGAGTTGTTGAACATGTTTCTAAATTAACACTTGCCTCAAAGTGGTAGCTATTTTTTTTCTCTTTCTGGGGAACATTTAGGGTCTAAACTCAACTCGACTCACTGAACAACTGATTGAGCCGCACCATGTAGGCACTGGGACAGGCGCTGTGCAGTGACAATCAGGGCAACAGCACATAATCTTCTATGAAGTTCAAGAAACACTTGTGTAGTAACCGAGTGTGTAGTGTACATCCAATTAATCCAGACGGAGACATGTCACTTGTTTAGTCATTCTTTTAGTGAAGAAAAGTAAACCGGCAAAACCACAGGACAAACTGGGACGTCCCACACTAACTAGCCCCGGTGGGGCAACCCCAATTTAACATAAGTTCCTACCCCAATATTTCCCAGTATATAACACTTCTCCCCCTTTAACTGTAAACATATTATGGCACACATTAACAAAACAAAAAGTTGTACCTCCTGTCTAACTTTGGTTTGAAACTTAAAGTGCCTTGGCAGTTACTTGACACAAACATATTTTTCTTAATTCACCATACGGCGTTACCAGGTCAGTCTGTCTGGAGGCCTATGTGGCCTCATTGATCTCCTCGGTTCTGGTGCTCCCCCGAGCTGGGTTGGCCTGGGGGCCAACGGAGTGCCCGGAGCTGTTGGCTGGGCCAACGGCGTGCCCGGCGCCGCCGGTTGGGCCAGCGGAGTGCCCGGAGCTGCTGGATGAGCCAGCGGAGTGCCCGGAGCTGCTGGCTCTTCAGGCGTGCTTTGGTCCTCTTCCGGTGTCTGAGGAACTTCCACTGAGCCTGCAGGGCTGAATGCACGGTCCTTGTGTGCCCCCCGTTGACGCGCTTCCCCTCCTGCATCATAGCGATCATGTAGGTGATCCTGGTGCCTCCGCACCTGCCTGCCATCCAGCAAATCCACTACAAAGGACACAGGCCCTGTTTGGTGTTGAATAACCCCGGGCAGCCAGGGCAGACCAGTAGCAAAGTTTTTGACATAAACATGATCGCCTGGCTGAAAGACTCTGTCTTTTGCGTGCTGATCACGCCTCAGCTTTTGTGTGTCCTGCCCCCGGACCACTCTCTCTTCGATGTCTGGATGAAGAAGATCGAGGTGTGACTTTGGTCTCCTCCCAAAAAGCATCTCTGCTGGGGATACCCCTGTCGTGGTGTGTGGAGTGATCCGGTACTGGAAAAGGAAACGAGAGAGCTTGGTTTCTAGAGAATGTCCTGTCATTTTTCTCAATGCATCTTTCAGTGTTCCCACAGCTCGCTCAGCTAGTCCATTTGAGGCGGGGTGATAGGGGGCAGAGCAGACATGTCTGATCCCATTTTTCTCCATAAACTCTTTGAAAATGGCACTGGTGAAAGTGGCACCATTGTCTGTCACCACTGTGTCTGGTAAGCCGTGTATGGCAAAGATGCCTCTGAGCTTGTCAGTGGTAACGGCCGCTGTGATATTTGACATGATATGTGCCTCAAGCCATTTCGAATGTGCATCCACCAGCACCAGGAAGGTCTGGCCCATAAATGGACCTGCAAAATCCAGGTGGAGCCTGGACCAAGCACGGCCAGGCCACTGCCACGGATGCAGTGGGGCCGACGGCGGCATCTTCTGGTTGCTTCGGCACGGAAAACAGTCCTTGACCTCCTCTTCTAAAGCATTGTCCATCCCAGGCCACCACACGAATGACCTGGCGAGGCTTTTCATTCGAGAAACTCCCGGGTGGGCATCGTGCAGGGCCTCCATCACCTGTGCCTGCCCAGGTAGGGGGACAATCACTCTGGAGCCCCAGAGGATACAGCCATCCAGAACACTCAGTTCTAACTTGCGCTTTGCATATGGCTTGAATCTCTCCTCCCCTACTGCTTCCGGCCAGCCCTGCATCACCCACCTCTTTACTTGTGATAACACCGGATCTCTCTCAGTCCATGTTTTAATCTGCTTTGCGGTCACTGGTGAGTTTGCCAGTCTGTCCAACAGGAAAACTGTTTCTGGTGGAAAACCGGTGTATCTGGGTGTTTCGGGGAGTGGTAGGCGGCTGAAAGCATCAGCGTTTCCATTTTCACTACCTGCCCTGTACACTATGTGGTACTGGTATGCTGACAGGGTCAGTGCCCACCGCTGGATTCTTGCAGATGCCATGGGGGGAATGCCTTTTAACTCACTGAACAGACCCATTAAGGGCTTGTGGTCTGTGAAAATCGAAAAACGGCGACCATAGAGGTATTGGTGAAAACGTTTCACAGCGAATACTACAGCTAGTCCTTCTTTTTCCAACTGTGAGTACCCTTTTTCTGCTGTGGTCAGTGTCCGTGATACATAGCTAATGGGCTTTTCAGTTCCATCCTCCAGTCGGTGTGAAAGGACCGCCCCCAGGCCATAAGGGGACGCGTCGCAAGATAGGACAACCTCCTTCGCAGGGTCAAAGTGCACCAGCAGTCGGTCTGAATGTAACAGTCTCTTTACTTGCTGGAATGCCTCCGCTTGGGCCTGCTGCCATTTCCACGAATTGTCTTTGTGCAGCAGCTGGTAGAGCGGGGACAGCACAGTGGAGAGATCAGGTAAGAATTTAGCATAATAGTTCACTAACCCCAGGAAGGACCTGAGCTCTGCTACATTCTTCGGGCATGGGGCCTCCTTTACCGCCCTCACCTTCTCTTCCACTGGAGACAGCCCCTGAGCCGAAATCCGGTGCCCCAGGTATGTGACACTTTGAGCTTGAAAAACGCACTTCCTACGCTTGAGGCGCAGTCCTGCCTCAGACAGTCTCCTCAGTACCTGGTCAAGGTTCCGCAAATGCTCCTCCTCTGTACTTCCTGTGACCAAAATGTCGTCCAGGTACACCGCTACGTGCGGGAGATTTCGAAGCAGATTGTCCATCGTGCGTTGGAAGATACCTGGGCTGGATGCGACCCCGAATGCCAGGCGGTTGTACTTGAATAGCCCTTTATGTGTGTTAATGGTCACATATTGTTTTGACTCCTCATCTAGCATCAGCTGCTGGTACGCATGACTCATATCCAGCTTTGTGAATGTTTGACCCCCCGCTAATGTGGCGAACAAATCCTCGACTCGAGGCAGAGGGTATGTGTCGAGTTGGGAGGCCTGGTTAATTGTCAGTTTGTAATCTCCACAGATTCGCACTCCACCATCTTCCTTCACCACCGGTACTATGGGCGCGGCCCAGTTGGAGAATTCCACCGGCTCGATCACCCCCGCTTGTTGCAGCCGCTCTAACTCTGCCTCCACTTTAGCCCTCATGGCGTATGGCACTGGACGTGGTTTGTAAAACCGAGGCTGAGCTTTGGGATCCACAGATAATTTCACTGTGGTGCCACGGAGGGTGCCCAACTCATCCTTGAAAACATCTGAGTACTTGGCCATTATGTCTTGCACTGCTGTCATGTGCTTTACTTCTCCCCAGATGTTCCCCCACTGCAAGCGAATTTTTTGTAGGATATCTCGACCCAGCAGACTAGGCCCCTCCCCCTGGACCACTAACAGCTTTGTTGCTGCCTTCTGTCCTTCATAATCAATGTCCACCTCAATTGCCCCAATGATGGGAATGCACTCACCCGTGTATGTTCTCAGTTTTATGGCTGACTTTTTAAGAGCAGGTGCTTTTGTTGCTTTCCACAGTTGGTGATATGCATTTTCACTCAGCACGGACACAGAAGCCCCAGTGTCCACTTCCATTTTCAGATCAGCACCATTCACTTTCAATGTAGCATAGATGGGGTCTGCTCTGGGCTGGCTGATGGCATGGACATTGAACATGTTAAAAGAGCATTCCTCTTCCTGAG
The DNA here is from genome assembly GCF_034702125.1 of Engraulis encrasicolus. Classification (NCBI taxonomy): domain Eukaryota; kingdom Metazoa; phylum Chordata; class Actinopteri; order Clupeiformes; family Engraulidae; genus Engraulis; species Engraulis encrasicolus. The sequence continues at coordinate 42,825,642 of NC_085858.1, read as the reverse complement.
GCTCCTCCTCCTCCTGCAGGTGATGTGTAGCCTTGCCTGGCTTTTCACCCCATTCCTTCTTTTGTTTGTTTTTGCCCCTGCACACTTTGGCTATGTGGCCCCTCTTCTGACAGTTGTGACACACAGAGTCTTTGAGACCACAGTCACTTGCAAAGTGTGGTCCCCCACAACGGTAGCATTCCACGGACTTTTGTTGTTTACCCTTCCTTTCTTTGGCCACGTGATGAACAGCGTCAGATTGTGCCGCCCCACTGGCTTGTTGAATGTCTTTGGAGTTATTTGCCGCGGTTTCCATTGCCTGCGCGATCTCCAGTGCTTTTTTGTAAGTGAGCTTGGCTTCACTCAACAACCGACGCTGAATACTGTCGTCGTTAATTCCACAAACTAACCTGTCGCGCAGCATGTCATTTAGTACATCTCCAAACTCACAGTGCTCTGATAATGCCCTGAGTTCTGCCACAAACGTAGGCACTGACACTCCTTGCTTGCGTGAATGCGTGTGGAATTTAAAGCGCTGCACTATCACTGATGGCTTGGGGTTATGGTGGTCTTGCACTAGTTTAACTATGTCCTGGAAGCTTAAATCTCCCGGTTTCCGTGGGGACGCTAGGTTACGAATGAGTTTGTAGGTCTTGGCACCGCATGCACTGAGAAGAACTGACCGTTGTTTGGACTGGTCATTAATGTCATTTGCCACGAAAAAGTGTTGCAGTCTCTCGACATATTCCACCCAATCCCCGTCAGTCTCCACATACTCACTGAGCGTTCCGACAGTTGACATTTTTATGCGTTGCTCTGTCCGCTTCAAAGTTTTATCCTCGTCGCCAGTGTAGTAACCGAGTGTGTAGTGTACATCCAATTAATCCAGACGGAGACATGTCACTTGTTTAGTCATTCTTTTAGTGAAGAAAAGTAAACCGGCAAAACCACAGGACAAACTGGGACGTCCCACACTAACTAGCCCCGGTGGGGCAACCCCAATTTAACATAAGTTCCTACCCCAATATTTCCCAGTATATAACAACTTGTATTAACAATTACAAATGAATTACAAAGTATTACATTGTTTTATGTCCATTCGTCCATGGCTTGTACATTTCGTCTTGTCTTAGTCTCGTCAACAAAAAACAATTTTTATTGTCATATTTTTTGTTTTCTGGAAGCAATTTTTGTGCGTCATCATCACGGGATAAATGCACGTTTTGCTAAAAATGAAAGTTCGAGAGAAGCGTAATGAAATTTGGCATGCCTGATTTACCACCGTCATTTGGTGGAATTTCAGCACACTGGAATTTGGAACGCCCCTTAATTAACTGTACAGCATTTATTCTCCGCTCGCCTGTCTCCAGTCAGAAATGTTCTTTCTCGCTCGTACCCACCACCTCCCCTTTCACCTCCCTTCCAACGCTGTTCAATCGATTCGTCAGGTGTCTTGCCCTAGCTTCCTCCCAGTTCACATCACTCCATTGCTCTCCGATCATCATCTGCCGGGGGGTGTCCGCTCAGAGTTCGCACATATTGCACTGCCCGAGCTCTCAGTGGCGCCCCATACTCCTGAGCTCGAGCATGTTTACTGCATAGATACACCCGTCTCCAAAAGAGTTGTCGCCTATCCATCTGTTTGGAATAACAGCTAATAACCTGACTTTCAATTAATCACTTGGCTTCAGAAGTCACTCATATGAAAGCTTCAACCCTCCCGAATGAAAATGTATCTACAAAAATAAATGTCATGCACCAAAGAAAGATTGACCCTTTAATGAACACAGACAGGGCAGATTTTCACAAGACAAAAGTTTTGTCGCCTATCGAACATAATGTGAAAAGTTAACTTCATGATGTAATCAATGATAAAAGCCCTCACACACCAGGAGCAGGCATGCAGCTCCACATAAGAGCTGTATCCCTCCCATGTCTGTATCCCTCCCACTGTCCTGTCTCAAAAAAGCCAGCCAAGAGTATGTCAGGCCTAATTCTGACAAAAATGAAGGCTAATGGGACTCATACTCTGAAGTCAAGATCCCAAGATCAATCATTTTAGAACTGATAGCATCAAAACTGTATGGTGTTGGAGATGAAGAATATGAAAAAAGAGAAATGGTGCCTAAAGTGAAACATGGTACGGATACAGCTTTTATGAGGAGCTGCATGCATGCTGCAGGTGTTTGAGGGCTTTTATCATTGATTAAATCATGAAGTTAAACATGTATTGCTCTACGAATAGCGAATATGTCACCATCTCTCATTGATCTTCATTGTTTTTCATTGTGTTGCTTTCCATGATTACAATGACCCTAAACATACACCTAAGGCCAAAGTTGATTTTCTGGAGAGGTGAGAGTGATTCAGTGATTAAGTATGACACCCGATCTGCGTATTTGAAGTGTTTTGAAGTGACTTATCTGCTCATTTTCACATTATGTTCGATAGGCGACAAAACTTTTGTCTTGTGAAAATCTGCCCTGTCTGTGTTCAATAAAGGGTCAATCTTTCTTTGGTGCATGAAATGTATTTTTGTATATACATTTTCATTCGGGAGGGTTGTAGCTTTCATATGAGTGACTTCTGTAGACATTTCTCGGCTGTGGTAGTACTTCAGCACCACGGCCAGCGATCTTGCCCAATACGACACGTAATCTACCTCAGCCTCTTGAGTGCAGTGGTCCCTGCGGACACCGTGAAGCACTTTGATGGTTGGTCCACCACGTGGACAGCCACTCTCCTGCGAGAACGATACGATCACGAGAAGTCCGTTCTCCAGTGAGAACGAAGATGTATGCTTAATCAAAATTTCGTATGGTGAACCAATGAAAGGGGCGTTAACAAAATATTTTTGTCAACATCCTGGTTGACGAAATGAACACTGCTGTTGCGTGTTATTACTGTACATACTGTTGTATGTGTCATTGATCCTGTTGTGATCCTATGGCAGCGGAGAGGGAGACTCCTTAGCCAATGGCAGTGGAGAAGGCAGAGAAAACACTGTCACCAAAGTGTGTGCTAAATAACATTAATAACAGTTCCGATCAGTGGAAATCCAAACATTTTACTCCCTGAATCGGTAAAATGGACTAACATGCATATTATATGACAGCCACCACTTTAACATTGTCAGAGCCAAGATGTAATTTTTTAAAGAAAAAAGCCCATTCATTTTATTCAGAGGCTAGGAAGGTTACCAGCAGAGGGTGATGAGTTTCCTTTCCCTCCCAATTGACCCCTTTACTGTTTGTAAACAGATAGGAATGACGTAATTTGGCTGCATGCGCATCGTTGAAACAGAATTGACCATGCACCGTTAACTTGTACAGAAACTCGACTGGTGTTTTTTTCCGAAATAAGATAACAGATGGTCACACTAACTTCAGATATGCAGTGGGCACCACAGACACAGGCATTCCTGACAATGTTCTCAGTCCAGTCAGTAGTTTAATGTCTTATAGCAACAAACATCTCCTATGCTTCTGGAACAGCTTCTTCCCTCTAAAAATAGCATCACAAGTGTACTTTTCAGAATTTTTCATCAACATACACGCTTCAGGACGCAGGTTTCCTCTTTAGGGTCTGCACTGTCTGTTTGTGTGTGTGTGTTCACAGCCAGTTTTACAAACAACCTCCCCCCCTCCCTATTTTACCCATGCCTGCCTGCAGTTCGAGAGAGTGCAGCCCATTCATTCTGCATAGAGTCTGGACTCCTCCGTTGGCGCCCCTAGAGTGCAGTACCATCCGGAAGAGTGGAGTCTCTCGTAATACCCTTAAAACAGTGAGAACGATGATTCTGAGCAGGTCAATAAATGCAGTGGAGATGAACACTGGGATAAATACGTGTAATATGTACTCGATTAGGCATATATGATTTTAAAAAGTCTGACTTTATCTACCAAAGCAGACATAGGCATATAAGATTTTTTTTTTTTTTTAATCTGACTTTATTTACCACAGCAGACATAATAACATTTGAATTGACTGCTACTGGAAGAAAAAAACATTAAAAGTGTGAAGGGTAATTACTGTATAAAGATTTAGAGTAGAGTTACTTTACAAATCCCCAGGAGGAAATTAATGCCAGTTTAGGGCAGTGCAGCTTTTCAGGAAAGGCATCATGGCAGCACCTTGACAATTACCTAGACCGGCTTTAACTAAACCAGGACAGCTACCAAAAGTCTTTCACTACATACATATACTTGACATGTAGTACAAGCAAAACCCCTAAAATGAACTTTAAGTATTTTTTTCTAACTAAAGAGAAAAATTGGAGGGGGAATATGTTCACGATTTTGTAAGATTATCTTATTAGGTCATTAGGCTTATTAGCTGTCAGATGTTATGAGACCTAAACTTATTATTTATAGTCAAAACTTGGAAAATAGTTAAGTTTTCCTAAAGTGTTGTTACTGGTCAGCTACTGTAGGCCTACTTGGTTGTCAATGGGTAATTAACTACATTTCAACCGACAAAGTAACACAGCTAGCAACTATAGGTTTCAGAAAAGCAGTCCACATCTTTCAACAACTAACACTCTGATGAAATATGCTATGTATAGCTTGCAACCTCTCCATCATCTCTTCTTTCTCCGTCCTCTCTTTATCCTCGCTTGTTTCTCCATCCTCTCCGCTCCTCTCCTCCATGTCTTTTCCTTCTTTCTGTCTCAGGGCAGTTTCTCATAAAAGCTTCGCAGGCGTATCCCAGTGATGTTCACTCCACGCTGTCTCAAGAACTCCCTGAGCTGAAAACACACAGCACACCAAGGTTAAATATTATTATTATTATTATTATTATTATTATTATTATTATTATTATGATGATTGTTATTGTTAAGAAATTCTCTGCATTTTATATATGTATTATTGAAAATATCAAATGTGATAAAAGTATAACCTGTAGTTAGGACTTTTGGCTTTCTATGTTTCTGGTTAAACTTTGGTTAAACTCTGTTCCTGTGCGAGCTCTTGCTGTGAATTATGTGACATCTGTACCATGAGGAGACTTCTCTCCCAAGGTTGTCCCAGACGAGTTACCACTTAGCAGAACTATGACCTTTTATGTTTATTCTTCTTTGACGTGTTCTCCATCAGAGAGGGCCTCCGTGGAAGTTCTACATCAAAGAAGGGGCCTTCGCGGAAGGAGAGACAGACAGACCAAATATAGTAGTTTCTTCCTGTCTTTGTGTGTCTCCTATTTCCTTCTACATATGCATTTTCAGGAAAGATGACGTTAGTGTTTACTTGTTAGAAGTTAATAAAGGCATGCCACCGCTGTTAGCAGACGGGGCTTGTATCATTTCTGTAACATCTCTGTGATGAACAGGACCCCCATTCTGCTGCAGAATGTTAAAAGCTACCTCTGTCTCCTGTGTGGGTTTTCTTTCAGGTTAATTTTGATAAGGTGATACAGTGAGTATATTAACAGTTATTATTATTATTATTACTATAGAGCTCTTCAGCGTTGACGTCAACTTGTATGCGGCGTTTGGACTACCGGTTCCATGGCGATTTTTTACATTGCAAAACGCCATAGAGATTCAGGTTTGGCAAAAATATAAGTTGCACGGCAACAACGAACATTAGCGTGTCCCCGCATCCCTTTCTCATTAGTGGAAGGGATCGTATCACCATGTTGGTGTATTCACATGTTAAATCACGACGATTATAATTCAATATTGCTAACCCCTTTCTGATCATTAAAACTTCCGAACTACATACTTTCCTTTGGTTGCCATGGGTACAACCTTCCGCACGTACATGCCGTTAGATACAGGCGCCGCTTCTGTAGTCACCAAAAGCTTCCGGGTTTAGCATATGGACGCAACATCGTATTTATGTCGAAGTTTGACACAAAATGATCAACCATGTCATACCTACAGCCTATTTTTAACACCCTCGACAGTTTGCGGGGGTTCGCTAAGCGCGTGCTTGCACTCGGAGCTTATTTGAAATTTACCCCTATTCATTCCCAATGGAGGCCGGAAGCCGATAGGAACCAGGACGTCCTTAAATGCTAACATGAAAGACTACAATCTACTACATGCTTCCGCTTCCGCTGAAGAACTCTATTACCACTAAAAATAACAATAATGATCATAATAATGATTATCTTATTATTAATAGTCCTTCACTCACAGACCACAGACTTCACTGTAGTAGTCCTGCTCTACTCACCAAGGTTAAATAGTATTATTATTATTATTATTATTATTATTACTACTACTACTAAAAATAACAATAATGATCATAATAATGATTATTTTATTATTAATAGTCCTTAACTCACAGACCACAGACTTAACTGTAGTAGTCTTACTCTACTCACCTGGGGTAGGATCTGGTCCTCAATCCCAGTCTCATTCAGACGAAGAGATGATGACATCATCAGCCGCATGCCCACAACATAGTCTATGGAAGGGAACATGCTCAGTATGTTACAAACAACCCATAGGTACATGAATGAGAAACCAAGAGTTTTAAAGCGACTTCATATTATATCTGTTTGCTTATTTCACATTTTGCCGGAAGCAGGTAAGAATTAATAATACTTGTGTTGATTTGTCATATCTGTCCACTGAGGGGCGACAAAACCCATAGTGCACGGCCTTCATGTAAAGGTGGACGTGTGACAAGATACATCTGAAACAGTGGAATTCATCTGTTGTGCGACTGTTCTTGCCTTAGTTAAACTGGTTGGTTGTTAAGCACCCTGAGGTCCACCCGGTTACCAGTTCCAAAAACACATGTGTAACTCTGTGAGTTTTTCTGCTGAAGTAAGGTGGTAAAAATATGAATCTGAATGGAGAAGGCTACTTACCTAACCCAGGTGTGTCGTCAGGTTGTACTGAAGGATACGAGCCTGCCAAAGAGCACATGGACAACAGAATGGGCTCAGATCACAACTCACATCCCTCATCATGATCATGTAACATAAAGGAGATTTCTGGCCAATTTCAACATGCCTTTGCGTTCCTCACTCTACCCTTGGCTTGCCAGTATCTCAAGACGCCGGATATATTTGGTCAGCTAATGGTTTTCTTAACCTGGCTCTTACCAGACCCTCGTGTATTTCAGCTGATGGGGGGCATGGGTTTGGTAACCTTGCTCTTGCCAGACCCTTGTGTATTCCCCGCTTGGCTTTGGAGAATTTTCAGACCCAGCCGAACTAATCGGGATTTTCAGAGATGTGACGTAGGCAAAGTTTAAACGTAGTTGAAAAGGGGGAAATCAGTTGTTGCAGACAACAATGGCCGCTCGCATGGATGCACTCATCAACATCTATTCTGTCTCTGATGTTCGAATCTGCGAGTAGTTAAAGAAGCATGTCATTATAAATATCAGACAAGGGGTTTCTCCAGTCACATGCCGTTCGTTAACATACTCATTGAAACATCTTAACAGACTAAGATTCTGGATTGGTATTTGGAGTATGTTAAAACATTTAAAAAATATATTAAATAAACCCATGCCCCCATTAGCTGTCCAGTATATTGGAAAGGGCTGAACAAAAAATACCATGTCTTCGGCTACTGTGCACTACTGTCCTCAGGTGCTGTCATGCCTTCGGGTTTGTGCGTTCAATAAAACTGCATGTTAAACTTGGCGATGATATTTAACAGTTCAATTTTCACTGTAAATACAATCATGAAGAAAGCAAATGCTCACAGCTGAAGTCTGACTGAAATGAGGCTGGAATGACCCATCGTCCTGCCACATTGACGTTGCTGGAGGTCTTCAAGCTCACCGCATCAATAGTGTCATTTGGAAAGCAGCTTGGATTTAGATCTAGAAGACCAAGCTCATTGCGTGTATATGAAACCTGAAGAGGAAAAGGAGCAAAGGAGGTGTAAGAACCCAAAACGTAATAACTGCCCATAACGTAATAATTTGGGGCCATTTGAAACGTAATAAAGCCCAAAACGTAATAACTTGCCCATAACGTAATAACACTTCCCTACCCATAACGTAATAATATTCTAATTGCTAATGCTAATATTATGCTAATAACTTCCAGTACCGTAATCATTCGTGCCCATTTGAAATGTAATAAAGCCAATGACGTAATAAGTTGCCAATAACATAGTCATATTACTACTTTACCAATAATGTAATAACATTCTGTTAATATAATATTCTGAGGTATTTGGCAGGCATTATTTGCCTTACAATAACTTAAAAAAGCTCCTTTTTTACTTTTTACATTCACCTTAAAAAATGACCAAATACATCCTGTTTAGGAGAGGGTTGAGTAAATCTGCTGTCTGCCAGCATTATTAGCCTACATTATGGGCAGGTTATTCAGAGGTATGTAGCACAGATGACACAGATGACTGTTCATATTTCGTCTCACCTCCAGTATTGTCACAACACATAACAGTAACTGGATATTTTAATCTGTTATCCTCTGGATTTCCTATGTATGAAATCAAATAGTCTTACTACTACTACGTTTTTTAGTTATAATAATTGGGAGGGAAAGTGGAAAACAGCGATCCTAGCGGTTACGTTCCAAACACCAGGATGATCCTATTGAAACTCCCATAGACAAGTTTTTAAAAAAATCCCACAAAGATATGACTTGGAACTATAACACCAGACACATTTTTCAGCGTACACAATAGCATGAACTACTACCTGTGAAAATCTCAAGTCATTTTTTGCCCTTTTAGGAAAAATAGAAATTGTGCCAATCTGGTCGGAAACGGACTACAGCTCCCAGCATGCTGTGCTTCGCGCCTCGTTGACAACACAGAGAAACAAATGAACGCGAACGAACGCAAGTTCTTCGCATATCTTCACATTCTTGTAATCCTATGAGTTCCACATTGTCTTCTTATTACACATATATACACGCGATCATTTTGGTATGGTTTTAAATTCTCTAGTAGATATGATGGCTTCTGTGGTGACGAGTAACCACCTCTCTGGCTCATGTTTGGCTATGCTAATTTGGCTATGCTAATTACATGGAGTAAACAAGCCACACATGCCAGTCAGTGTAGTTCTGTATTAGCTTTTTAAAGAATATTAAAATCAGCTCAGATCAGTGAAAAACTGAACATTTTACCACCTGGTTCGATAAAACGGGCCAACATGCCCATAATATGACTGCCACTACTTCTACTTCGTCGTCAGGGCCGAGATGTAATTTTTCACAGAAAAAAAACATTCATTTGTTGCAGGGGGTTGGAACGTTGCCAGCAGGGGGCGATGAGATTACTTTCCCTCCCTATGACAAACACATACAGTATTCTCAATTTTATCAGTAAAATAGTAATGTGCATTGCAAACACTGAACTCATCTGTGCTACATACCTTTCTGAAAACCTCGGCCAACAACGTAATAACCTGCTCTTGTTATTACCTCCGCCAAGGAGGTTATGTTTTTGGTCGCGTTGGTTTGTCTGTTTGTTTTTTGTCTGTCAGCAGGATGACTCAAAAAGTTATGAATGGATTTGGATGAAAAATCGTGGAGTTGTTGGAAATTACAAAAGGAACAAGTTATTACGTAAATTATGGTGGTGATCCGGATCATTTCATATTGAGCCGAATGTTATTACGTTATGGGTAGGGAAGTGTTATTACGTTATGGGCAAGTTATTATGTTATGGGCTTTATTACGTTTTAAATGGGCCCAAATTATTGGGTCATGGGCAGTTATTATGTTATGGGCAGTTATTATGTTATGGGCAGTTATTACATTTTGGGTTCTTACAGGGGGTCAGGACTGTTTTCTTCAACAGCAATATTAACTACAAATGCAGTCACAGGGTATATACATCAATCTTGAAGTCAAATTTACTACCATTTAATACCCTTTTTCACTACCTTTAGATTTTGTTTACAACCATCACGACACTCTGATGCAAGTATTAACAAGACATCTTTTGTAATTTCTACCTCCTTAACATTACATTACACTTTCGTTTTTTGCACAAAGACGCCCGAAAGGGAGCAGTGTGGCGGGACGGTACCATGCTCAGGTTACCTCAGTCATGGAGGAGGATGGGGGAGAGCACTGGTTAATTACTCCCCCCACCAACCTGCCAGGTTGACAACCTGACGCCCTGATTGCGTACCCATGACTGCCCTCAGATACAGAATCATCCATTTTTTTGGTCAAAATGGTACAACTTACAAAAAATAATACCTAGTTTTCCGAAAAATAATACCTTTATAGCAAATTTACTACTTTTAAGGCCATTAAATTTTGGCTTTTTAATTTATCACCTTTTAATACTTTTTAAAACCCTGCATACACCCTGAGTCAGAGAGTGCAAGACCTCTGCCAAGGAAGCTGTTTGACAGAACATGTTACTATGTTCCCCCTATTTTCCCCCCCAAGTCTTTCTGCCTTCTTTTTGTGGGGTGAGAAACTGAAATGTCAAAATTCGTCCTATCCCACAATGGTGAAGAATCTTTTAAAAACATCCTGGATCCGGATCACCACCATAATTTACGTAATAACTTCCTTTTGTCATTTCCAACAACTCCACGATTTTTCATCCAAATCCGTTCATAACTTTTTGAGTCATCCTGCTGACAGACAAAAAACAAACAGACAAACCAACGTGACCAAAAACATAACCTCCTTGGCGGAGGTAATAACAAGAGCAGTCAGAGATGGTAACTTGGCCCCCTGACCAATGCTAGATGCTGTGTGATGCTGTGCGTTTAGTGCCACCCGCAGGAGACTCTACACACTGCGAGCAGACAAACAGACCTCCAGATGGCCAGGTAAGAAATCAAATGAAATAACAATACAAGCATAGTATATGAAATGTGTTTCATTATCTCACCTGTAGTCGTCCTAATGGGGGAGGTGAAATAACACCGTAGTTCAGTAAGACAAATGATACGGCACCGTCAGAAATCAGAACCACCTGGAATGTTGCCTCCTGAAAATCAGTAAGAGAGACAGACAGATAGACAGAGAGAGGGAGAGAGAGAGAGAGAGAGAGAGAGAGAGAGAACACGGAGAATAGGGAGAGATAGATAATGTGAACAATGTACTTTTGTACTTTTTCTTCATTGGCTACACTGAACTCATTGATACTTTTATAACACCCAATAAACGTCAAAATCACAAGGATATCAGACCACACTCCATTATCATGTTCAAAGGGGATGCTCTTAATTTTCTTTATTAATCAGAGCCATGGAAGTAAAACCTCAGTGTTCCATTTTTACATAACAATGGCAGCTCATGGAGCCTTTGAGGCACAGATCGCCATTGACGTTGTTCCAAAATAGTTCCAGGAATTGTCCGAGGAACACAGAAAGTGTAGGTAAATGTAGTTCATTTTAATTCATTTTTTACTTCATCTTTGCTTATTATGTGGTGGTTCTATCTATGTTAGCCTCTGGCAAACAGAAAGACGCTGCCTAGAATTATTTGAATCCTCTTGAATCATGTCACCAACCGACTTCCTGTATCCCAATTGTCACAACTCTGAGTGTGGTGTGTGCTTAACAGATGTTAAACCAATCAGAGCTCTGAAGGTTTACAATTACCTTCAGGAGGCAGACGTGCATTTTTCATTAGTCAGTCATAGTAGTTGCTGTCATGATGTAGCATTGTTGATAGCAGAATGGACTTACTTGGTCATTGGTTACTGAGGCGTTGTTGTTATCATGCACCACTCTGTCCCAAGTGGCCACAAACACCCAGGACGCAGTGAAGGTCTCTTTGGGGAAGTAGGAGTTGATGTCTCGAGTTGCAGTGGTAAGGACATCACCTGTGGTGTACTGCTGATAAGAAATGTTACCTCTCTCACTATAGTCTATAGTTGTTCTAATGGGGAAGATGAAATCTTGAGTTGTAGGTGGTTCAAAGAAGTTAAGGTATCCATGGAAAACCACCTGAAAAAAAGAAAAACAGTGAGTTGTACCTTAACCCAGTAAAGTGTTTTCAGTGACTATTACAGAGGGGTACCGTTTGTTTCGTCTAATGAATTGTTCTGAGGGGACCATTCGTATAAAACCTGGGACCATTCGTATAAGACATGGGATATTTCGTCTAGGACGTTCTGTCTACCACAAAGACCTATGCAACGTCCTTAAATTTGAACTAAACATCCTTAGGTTTCAACTAAATGTCCCTTCAGGCTGCTTATTTTGTTTTTGTTTTTGTTGATTTAAAAATGTAAATCAGCTGTTATTAACGCTCATTTTAACTGTCTTTGTTGATTTAAAAATGTAAGTCAACTGTTTTTAATGCTCATTTTGAAAGTTCTTGAGCAATTATTTTATTTGTATTACCTTTCACTTTCTTAAGAATTTGTACGTGTCAGATGTAGGCTACTTGTAATTTGCACTCTCGCTGGAATGGTTGCTTCTCACGTGCGGGATGACTAGACATAAAACAAAACCGACTGGTTTAAACACACAAACGGTTACATTTTGCGCATACAAAATAGACACAATCCCCAACACATATCCCCAGCACAATATTGCGACACACACTTTGCACAATGATAGGCCTACTAAATGAGTTCAATGTTCTTGCAACACTTTTCCCAAGAAAAGTCAGTTTTCACTTCGAGATTCCAGAGCAAATCAGCTGGTAGCCTACTGCGCTGCTCGCTTGCTGGTCAATAAACGTTGAACTGAACCGTCTTGTGTGCGTGTGTGCATGTGTGTACCAATGTATGTCCATGCCACACGATGCACAGACAGTAGCCTACCAACACCAAATAATAAAGACTGCGGTCAGATGAGTCCGCAAGGAGGACTGTGATGTTAGGTTTTCTGAGAAAAAATTGGGTCCTCATGACAACGACAGGCTTGCTGAAAACGACGACGAACACATTCGGAATAGCCTACACATTTCTTTTAGTGTGAAGTTGTTGAGAATAAAGTGTTCGCTAATGGCCGTGATCGTCCATGCTCTTATCATGCAAATGACATGTCATGCAGGCAAGGGCGTCCGTTTGATTTCAAAAGTGCTGGCCCAGACAATTATCATAAACCTGAGTAAGGTTTGAAAAGTGCTGGGTACAAGTAAATAAGTAAAGATAATGTGGCCATATTAAAAATGAAAAGCCATCTGCGCTGTCTTGTTTATTTCTGATATCCTGCGCTGAAGTCATCTTTATCAACGCAACAGTAACTGATTGGTTAACCCATCATAACTACATGTAGCCTTGCATAATGGTGCACGTCAATTTGTTGTCATAACTTCGCTCTGTCCCTTTTGATTTTCAAGCAATTCATCCCTTTTGTCATTGTCCCTGTTTTACTGTTAGTCTTATGGACCTAGGGCGTATCGACCACCATTATTTGCCTGAAACCTGCAACCTAAATACTGCGTCACATGCAGCATTCTCTGTGTCAAAGGAACCCTTTCTCCGCACCTGTGCAGCATTCTCCTTATCGCTCCTAGAATGGCAATACATGTTGGCAGACTTTATTTGGCATAATTCACAATCATCTGGATATATTTGGCTAGGTTACTCAGCAAAGCACAGCATTAACGTTAGTGAGGTAACTTTTGGCGTGCTGATACAAGCACCAACGGTGAATCAAGACGCAGAATATTGATGTACTCCCAAGCATACTGAAAAGGTCCATAGCCATTGTGTTCAACGCCCTTTTATACATTCAAATGCTCCCGCTAAAGACATCTCCTCGAGTCAACGATGAAGTGCTACCGTAGTGCACATCCCACCTAGCAGCCACGACGTAGGAAAAAAATCCCCCTGGCTAGTTCTCGGCGCAAGCTCCACGACCAGTTGCAACTTGTCCTTTAGTGCGTGCTCGAGTGAGTGTGTCTGTTCCCTCCATACTCGTTTGTTCCCTCCATACAGCTAATCAGAATGTCAACTTTGTGCAAGCCATTAACATCAGTGAAAAGGGTTAGACTGCCTTCTCACAGTGGGATATCTGCTTGAGTTTTAGGACTTTGCTCATGCAGCCGCTCATTGTTAGCAGAGGATTGAGCGTAAAATATAGTCTATTTGCCGTTATGCATCGCAGTTATATTTTAATAAAAATATGAACTTTCTATAATATACAGCTGCTTTAGGGAGGGAAATAAAATCTTCATTCGACATAGACTACCACGACAAGTTACCGTTTGGGTCGCAGTTGGATGTTTATTCAGTGGAATTATGTGCGTAATATCAGCTCCATCCATCAAATGCAGCACAATCCCCGTTACTTTCACGTGAGGTTCAAATGGACATTACTCGACAAAAATGCAATTCTGAGTACCAACAACTGAAGTAGGCTACAACATATGTACCACATATATGGGATTACCATCCAGATTTGGTGCAATTTGAGGACAAATTTGAATAGGCCAACTGTGACTTTGAATCACTTATTTCCCGGGATTCCCGGGATACGGTTTGTCTTTTCCTGGGATTTGATTCATGTCCTTTTCTTTATTTACCGTGCGTTATGCCCAGCTTTTATTGAATACAGCGCAGGTTTTGAAGTTCACCAAACGAGCATCAACTTTGTGCAAGTCATGCAGTGAGAAAGGTTAGATACCTTCTCACATAGCCTACCATCTCTTTTTTTTTACCAGCACTGACCTGTACACGGTTTCATTTATTAACTCATTGCACTTTCTGCCTAAATGATAAATAAAGTGCTTGCATTGACACGCTGTTGTTTTAATTTCACATTTTTTTCATGTTCGCTTAGTATGTTTTATCGAATTAGCCATGGATGCAGGATCATTCACTGGACTGGACACTATTGTAAGAGGTGAAATTTAGACCACAATTCAGGAACGACAGACAACAGGAGTAAAAGTTATGGTAGTTTTATTTTTATAATTTCATAACATAGGCCTTCAATTAGGAGGGAAAACCCCCACAATATCCATGGAGCCAGCAGCGTCTGTAAACTGCTATCGTCTTTGAATAAATGAATAAATAATCACAATCTGGAGACAGTCGGACGATAGTAGCCTACAAAAGTTAAGTTAAGTTACACACTCAGCCACTGCTGCCGGATGTGGGCTCGTCAATTACTTAATTCAACTATAACACGCGCAATATCCTACCTAAATGCAACTTACCCACAGTTCCCAAAGCGACCGGCCGCACGCAATGGATACCTACAGCCCATGTCCCGGCACGACAGCTTGTAGCAGACAGCTCAGTAGCCCTGCCCCACCCCAGCGCACCAGTCTACACTATTGTCCGAGTGTTGTTATTTCAAGAAAGCAAACTGTCACTGTCCGCCGGCCGCTGACGTGACATCTTTTATTAACACTAGTATTTTTTTAACAAGTGAGGAGTTCGTTGATAGTTTCTTTTAAGGGTAAAGTAGCCTACTCTTTAGGCTAGCGCTGCCTCCTCCAGCCAACCATCCGGCGCACAGTGTTCAGCCTGTAGCAGGATCGATAGGCTAATGATGATGGTCAGGGCGCACATCAGTGCTTGGGTTGTCTATGTTTTTTTCTGGAATACTGTCGCCGATCAGATAGAAATGATCCTGTTATGAACCCGAGTTTAGTAGATATCGCGCAGTGAACGAGGCAGCCTGCAAACAGTTTGAAGCGCAATGTGGCTAGAAAGTTAGAAAGTAGCCAAACTCTGTTGCTTGTTAACCTTTTTAAATTATGAGCGTAATGGTGGGGTGGCGTCCGCGCCAATGTCATATCCTGAGCGTATCGCTCGGTGCGTAATTCCAAGAGCAGTATAATGAAAGGGACGAAAAGGAAGATGATGGGCTAGACCCGAACGTTTGTCCCCTGTCTGTTGGTTTTATTTACTTTTTTCGGCTTTGTTTAATACAGTTTTTGATTCTGCATTCAGCTCCAGTGTGCGACTCCTTTCTTTCTTTTTAAATTATGAGCGTTCCACGAACTATCTTTCGTTGTGCACGCTATAATATGGCAATAAACCTGTTACTATAAACTACTGGTTAGCTATGTATGCTTTCTAATGTTGGTAAAGGCGGGATAAGCGGGATAATGTAGCCTATTGTCCACACGTGACTACGGAAAATATAGTGCAGAAGAGCTGAAGGATGTCTTCACAGACATCTTTAACATCTCTCTGGAGCAAGCAGTCATCCCATCACTTTTCAAAGCTGCTACCATCATACCTGTGCCGAAGAAATCATCACCATCATGCTTCAATGACTACCGTCCTGTAGCACTGATGCCCATAATCATGAAGTGCTTCGAACGGCTAGTCCTGTCACACATCAAAGCCACCCTACCCCCCACCCTAGACCCCTACCAGTTCGCATACCGAGCCAAGCGATCCACGGAGGATGCAATTTGCTCTGCCCTCCATCCAGCCCTCACCCACTTGGACAATAAAGACTCATATGTGAGAATGCTGTTCATTGACTTCAGTTCAGCATTCAATACCATAATACCACAACAACTCATCAGAAAACTGGACAAACTAGGTTTCAGCACCTCCCTCTGCAACTGGCTGCTGGACTTCCTGATGCAAAGACCACAAGCAGTACGGGTAGGGAACAACACCTCGAGCACCCTGACCCTGAGCACGGGGGCTCCGCAAGGTTGTGTTCTCAGCCCCCTGCTGTTCACGCTGCTGACACACGACTGCACAACGACCCACAGCACTAACCATCTAGTGAAGTTTGCGGATGATACAACACTGGTGGGCCTCATCACCAAGGGCGATGAGACTCACTACAGAGAAGAAGTAGACCTGCTGGCCAGATGGTGCAAAGACAACAACCTCCTGCTGAATGTCAACAAGACCAAGGAGATTGTTGTCAACTTCCAAAGGGTCCAAAAACAACTGCCACCACTGACCATCGACGGCGATGCTGTGGAGAGAGTGAGCAGCACCAAGTTCCTTGGAGTGCACATCAGCGACGACCTCTCTTGGACCACCAACACTACATCACTGGCGAAGAAGGCCCATCAGCGTCTCTACTTCCTGCGCAAACTAAAGAAGGCAAGTGCTACACCCTCCATCATGACAACATTCTACAGAGGAACCATAGAGAGCGTCGTGTCCAACTGCATCACAGTGTGGGGAGGAAGCTGCACGGAGAAAAACAGGAAGACACTCCAGCGTGTTGTGAACACAGCGAAGAAGATCATTGGAGTACCACTCCCCTCCCTGCAGGACATTTACACCACACGCCTCACCCGGAAAGCACTGATGATCATCAAAGACACAAGCCACCCTGCACACAAACTGTTCAGCCTCCTGCCCTCTGGAAAGAGGTACAGGCGCCTCCGTTCCCGTACCACCAGGCTGGCGAGCAGCACAATGCACCAAGCGATCAAGATGCTGAACACTCAACCCACTCTCCCTCCAATGTCAGCCTCTAGCCAGCAAGGCCACTGACAACCCCCCCCCCATCCCCCACCACCATATCTGCGACTGAACATTCCACCTGCAGTACTATACTTGTGACTGAACTTTCAACCTGCGCTAACTCACAACACGCACACACACGCACACGCACACACACACACACACACACACACACACACACACACACACACACACACACACACACACACACACACACACAAGCACACTGCACTTTCTGCACTAAACCCAAACATACACACACTGACACACACACACACACACACACACACACACACACACACACACAGACACACGAACACACACACAAGACGCACAACGCACCTTCTACCTGCACTAAACACATACACACACACACACACACACACACACACACACACACACACACACACACACACACACACACACACTGCTGCTGGTGTACTTGACAGACCTTTTAATATTTATTTTTCTTCAAAATGCTACTATTACCATGTCAGAACGCTATAAAGGACTTTTTTTAGGAAAAGCACAAAAGCACAACAAATACCTCTTAATGTATGTCCTCTACAAGTCTTCTGTCTTGCACTTTAAATGTCTGTATGAGCACTGTCTATGTCCATACTGTCTTAAGTCCATGTATAAGTACTGTCTATGTCTATACTGTCTATGTCCTTACCTAGATTAGTCTATGTCTGTATGGGAAAGCAAGAAATGTAATTTCAAATTCTTTGTATGACCAGTGCATGTAAAGAAATTGACAATAAACCTACTTGACTTGATATGTCCTTCGAAGCAGAATAACAGCACTCTGCCTTCGGCATCGGGGGTGTTATTCGCCCCGTTTTTCTTATAGTCACGTGTGGACAATACATCATCCCTTAGCTTTAAATTACTGTTGTAGGCCTACATTTTAAAACATTTCGTCGATATTGCAGCGGTGCAACCGACTGTAGTTTTAAGTTACGAGATGGGCGCCAGTCAGGCAGCAATAAGACTGCCGATACCTTTCCAAAAATGAATACAAATCAGTGACCAACACATTAGAAATAACTCAGATCGTCACAAGGAATATCTTTTCTTATTTTAGTAGTGCACATTTGCATAACCCTTGTTTGCAGACTTCAAATTGGAACAGCTCACATCAATGTCTGGCTTTAGCGATTCTTGTGAATGGTGATCTTCTCAGCGCACACTTCATGGTTCCCTCTCTCTTGCTCTCTCGGCTTGTTGCTTCCTGACAGTCTCACCCGCCATTTGAAATTAACCCCAATTTATAGGCTGCACATGTAATGCACAGGGGGTAACGCTGCTATCTCACTCCGGAGGAGGCAGATGCAGTCAGTTACAATATAGTATATATAAAATAGGCTATAAAATAGGCCAAATGATAAAAAAGGCAGCCTGAACTAAAATGAATTAAAAAAAAAAAAAAATAGAGACGCACGCACTTTCTACATGGTTCGATTTTTGTTTTCATTGCATTGTGGTGGTAGGCACACACGTTTGATAAAATATAAAAATAATAGGCTAATAAAATAGGCAGACTGAACTAAACGTCTGCCCAGTTACACGAAAGGTCTGCATGGGTTGAACGTAACGTCCTTAGGTCTTCCACGAAACGTCCTCAGGTACTCTACGAAACGCCCCATGCCTTCTACGAATGGTCCCAAGTTTTATATGAATGGTCCCCTCTGAACAAGTCATTAGACGAATCGTCTTGCAACCTTACAGAGCTGCATGCACAGCGTGCGTTAAGGGGCTACCACCTGCCTAAGAGGTAGAGTATGTAGGATTGTGGCCAATGAAGGTATTGCAATTGTGCTACCCATTGCTACTGATACCCATTCCCAAATTTGATATTTTCATGAATATTTACTGGCATCTAAAGATGTTTATTAGTTGAAATTCAATATGGCATACACAGAGATAATAAAATGCTTAATGTAAAAGTGTAATAAATACTTAAGCCATAATAGTCATTATAAATACTTAGAAATTGATGGTGGTGGAAAATACTAATGGCAAATATTTGTGAATGGGCAGCGTATTAACAAACTGGGTACTCTGCCTTTAATACCGTTTTAAATGTGTCTACTGTAAAAATGTGTAGTTCTTCAAAGAATCTTCCGTTGCCACTGTGGGGGAGCCAACTTTTTTTCTTCAAACCCTAAGAGTTGTAAAAACTCCAAGGTTCGTTAGAAAACTCTTAGTTCTTCCACACTCTTAAATACAAGTTTCCGAAAGAGCCTTTGGGGTCCTCAGTAACTTTCAAGAAGACCTTGTGCCTCTTCCAACAACTACTTTATCACCTATCAGTTCCTTAGAGAATGTTAAAGGTGGTGGCTTTTTGTTCTGTATTACACATTTAAACTATTATCCATTGTATTTTACTTGGTTGGGTACTACAAAAACAATACCTATGGAAAAAGTGCAGTTATTCTTTTCCCATAAAGCAATATACTGTATGACTTCACATTGGGGGCTGGAGACTAGAGCTGGGCGGTATACCGTTAAAAAAAACGTGATCTCGGTTTACACTACACAAGGTTCTCTTTTTGATGAGAGACGGTTTTGTTGTTGTTTATAGCCTACTATGTTATGTGCGTGAGCTTCATACTCCGTGTCACACTTCCAAAGATTCTTCTAATTCATAAGTCTCTGACACTTCATTTCAACTCTGCTATGTCCACTGTTGTTGCTGTTCTACTAGGGAATGTCACCACAATGTAAGATGTTGATTGAACTAATAAAATAATTGGTTAATCGTGCTAGAGGCTAGTGAGAGTGAAACATGAACACACATAGCATGGATGAATCATGACAAACATTTCAATTAATTTAGCCTACCTTTGATCTCACAAAGTTAAATAAAAGGCAATTCTATGTGGTGCTATGTTAACAGGCTACAACAGTTATCTGATTCTTAACTGTAATTTTAATTACCATCCCAACTGTGTGTGCAGCACTGCTGTTAAGACCAGAGACTGCTCATAAGCTAAAGTAGCCTAGCTTTCAAATGCAATGGGCAGACAAGATACATTGCTACGTTGCTATATTTGTTTGAAATGATTTGGGGGCAAAATAGGAGCGAAACACATCGCAATATGACACAACGTACCGGACAAAATACCTTCTACGTTGGATTTGGACTTTAATTCAAAGACAATATGCACACAATGTCAAGTAAATCCGTTTGTTTTCCGTGTCTGTCTTCAGTCTGTTTTGTTTCTGTCCCACTGTTGTTTACTCGCTAGTCCAGCGGCAGCAGCGCAACACACCGGATGTGTTGCCAGGTGTAGAACGACAAATAAGCAATTAGTGTTGCCAGGTGTGGAACGAAATAAGCTGTTTAGGGTTGTCTTGAAAAAAGCCCAAAACAGCTGCTTATAATCATTTAACCCTTCTTCCTTGAAAAATCTATGGCACCCTGGTCAAGATTGTAGGCTATTTTATGAAATGCTGCATTTTCTCTAATTTGAGACTTTGTTGGATAGGGAAATGTAAACTATAAATTATAAAAAATATTATTGAAATTAAAAAATTATAAAATATAAATGGAGATTAATTTAAATTCATGATTTTATCTCATTTAACATTTAATTTCAGTCTTTTCCTCAGAAAGATTAAGATTTGGGGGGAAATCGTCGCATATCAAAAAAACGTACAGAAAACCGTGATATCAATTTTCATCAAGAAAACCGTGATGCAAATTTTTTCCAAAACCGCCCAGCCCTACTGGAGACTAAAGATTCTATCGCCTCTCTGCTGAGGGGGAGGCCCCAATGTGACATCATCACTAAAGAGTATTCTGTTATTAAATAAAGGTCAATACGTATGGAATAGCGGCCAACGAGGTGTCCCGATATCAAGGGAAAGAATGGACGAGGCGGAGCGTTCTAAACAGCCCGACGGCGCAGCCGAAGGGCTGTTCGCTTTGCCAAGTCCATTTTCCCTTGATATCAGGACACCTCGAAGACCGCTATTCCGCTTATCACCCGGTTACCAGCAGCTTCGTGAGAAAGTAGATTCACCACTGCGCTTGGTACGTTGCTATGGGCACCACTTCATAATCTAGTGAGACGCGCCTCTGTCAGAGGCATGTAAGGACGCGCGCAGAATGTTGGGGTGACTTGACAACCAAATGCAATAGAATTGACGACTGGGTTTTTGACTTGACAACCAGACGCGATGGAACTAACGACGCGGTCTTGACTAGACAACCAGATGCGATAGAACTAGTAACGGCACTTCGCCAGAAAGTTAGAAAAGAATCAACTTGGACGCCCGCACGCCCGCATGACATAGGTGTCCTGCTACCGGGGAATAAAGGGCACCTGCTCAGCCAATCAGTACACGTTCCGTCTGCCCACTGGGTGATAAAGGGACTCTAACACCATTTCAGAAAAATGTCAATGTTTACCATGTCTTGAGTGCTTGAAGTAGCTAGTAATCATCAGTGGAGGCTAATCTGCACAACAATATTTAAGGGTCCTCAGAGAACTTTCCCCACAAGGGGAGGATCTTTTCATTTTCAAGTTTGGAATGTGCTCGGGTTAATATTCAACAATGCTTACATAAACCTGCTGGTACGTCTGATTGAAGTAAGGGAATGGCTGCAGCAGGGTAACATTTTGTACCGGGTCTGATGGGTGTGGCAGGAACGTGTCTCCTGCAGCTGATCCAAATGGATAAAATGCACCTGATGGAGCAGAAACAAACATCAGTTAAAATCAGATACACGATAGCCAGGTAAACAAACAAACAAACAAAATAAACACATGCACTACAGATCTATATCACTCATTGTATACAATGTCTAATGGCACACAGTGTGGTATTATCAACTTAAATAGCAAATGTGAGTTTTGGACAGCATTATCCCTATTTTCTTTCCAGGAATGCACATCAGCTATTAATGTTATACTGGTGCTACACATCTGTATGCACAGGCCTACTTTCACCCCTTATTCGGTATTGATGTATACAGACATGCAATTAATGTAATGGCAGGTGGGTATGTTAGATAGGAGAGGAGAGAGGAGCCTACCCTGGGCATTGGTGCACACACCTGCGGAAATGCAAATACATTAGCATCTATGACACATTAACTACGATGACACATTGGCAATGATGCTTAAGCAGTAGTGATATTTAATTGGTGGATCAAAATGACACTGTAAGTGCCTTTATTAGTGTGAAGTGTTTCCCAAATCAACAGCAATATGCAATGTGTAAATACTTCACAAGTCTTACCGAATGCAACCACTACAAGACACAGTGAACCTGGAGTTACCATCTTCTGTTAGCAATCCTATCAACTGCACTGTGAAAACACAAGATTATGTTAATGTCAGTGTTGTTATACTAAACAATGTACCTATAGGAAATAGACACGTAACACATTAATATCTTAAGGGGAAAAAGGAATTGTAATGGATGTTATGAATTTATGAGAAATGTTAAATCTTCTTAGATATAGAGGAGGATATTCGTAACTCGGACTGTTTGCCAAAGGTAGAAAACACTTCGGTGAACTACTGGATGGATGTCACAGTTCAAATGGCATTAGGGTGAATCTACTCTGAACCACTTCTTGAATCACTTTAAGTTGATTGAAAAAGTGGACAACAAAATTTATTGTATGTGGAAATCTATTAAAAATCGACGTGTATCTCTACGGCCTTGTGTATGAGATGCAAACATGCGCCAAGTTTTTTTTTTTTTTACCTGCCAAGGAGGTTATGCTTTCAGTCGTGTTGGTTTGTCTGTCTGTGTGTGTGTGTGTGTCTGTCTGTCTGTCTGTCTGTCTGTCTGTCTGTCTGTCTGTGAGCAGGATAACTTAAAAACTTATGAGGCATTTGGATGAAACTTTGTGAAGTTGTTGGAAATTACAGTACCAAAGGAACGAGTGATTAAAGTTTGGTGGTGATTCGGATCATGAACCGGAGCCAGGACTTTTCACCATTGCTAGCCTACAAATCTACACGCCCCTAGTGATTGCAAGTTGATTCGTGGGACAAGGGGAATTTTAGCATTCCAGTTTCTAACTCCACAAAAAGGGTGTAACAGTCAAATGTTCTATCAAACAGCTTCCTTGGCGGAGGTCTGCTCTTTCTGAGTGCATTCTAGTTCATCAATCAACTAAGGTGCCTGTACCAATGATCTTTTTCCTTCAGTCTTTTAATTAGGAAGCTATTCTTGCTGAAAAACAGATTCTGCAGTTAATCATGTTTATTTGTATTAGTTGTCCTTGCAACTATGACTGGCCTATCTATGAGAACACTGCCACACCCATGACTGTGTTAGCATTCTTCCCTTTGAGTTTACTGTCATTCTTCTATATTTAGAGATGTGAACAGGAATGGGAGGAGACTTCTCAGACAACAAGATGTAAACAGATAAGGGGGGGGGGGCATTATCACTGCATTACTGGTTACATTGATTACTGGTTACATTAAATCGTAATTAAAATCGTGTAGAAAAAGTGGAGATATCAAAACCAAAGGTAGGCCTATATAGGGAAAAAAGAGCGTCACAAGATTAATGTCTAGTCTGCATAGACATCTTTCCCAATAAGTGAAAGTGAAAGCCCCACTGGGAAACTCCAACTCCCATTTTCATTGTGGCACAGCACTCCACAGCACACAAGTGTTCACTGCAAACTGCACACAACGAAATTGTATTTATGCCTCACTTGTGCAAGGGAGCAGACCCAATGGCGCCCCAAGGGAGCAGTGCAGTGGGACGGTACCATGCTCAGGGTACCTCAGTCATGGAGGAGGATGGTGATGGAGAGCACTGGTTAATTACTGCCCCCACCAACCGAGCGGGTCAGGAGTCGAACCGGCAACCTTTGGGCTACAAGTCGCCCTAACCGCTTACCCATGACTGCCTGTATCTTAAACTACAGCTATTTCAACCAGTCTCTCTGGATTTAGAATTTTTTTTTAAAGTATCCTTGGCATGGAAGCTGTTTGTGAGAGGAAGACAGGTGTTGAAATGTTGGATAATCTTTGACAAATTAGACTATAGAATCAAATCTGAACGGTGTGTGCACAGTATGTACACTGACTAACAGTGGAAGACATTCACCCAAAGGAGAGCATATCTTAACCCATTGATGCCTGAAGCGCCTGCAGAAATGGGTGCTAAATGCCTAAGTCCTTTTTGGGAAATGGTACTTTCTGCTTATAAAAACCTAAATATCTGAGCCTCTGAAGCACATAAAAACATGAGATAATTTGCATTTAAACGCTAAGACATTCATCGTGCATTACATTGTTGCGTTATGCAGCTCCAGGCGCCAGGGTCAATGTTGCGCTACGCAACATCCAGCATCAATGGGTTAACCCCTTTGGGCAGAGCCTATATTATGACCGCATTGTTCTCAACATTATAATGTTCAAGTCATAGGCGCATCATGCACGCCATATCAGCAGTGGCCACTTTAATAGTAATTGAAAAGTTAAGTACCATAGTACTACTATACTATGACAGTGTACAGGGCCTTTAGTAGTGCACTACGACTTGGTCATTGCCATTCTGGTAACAGCAAGTTTATAATGCAGTGTCTAAACAGGTTAATCTGTTACTTAAAGTTCGTAATGTTATAGCAATGTTGTAGTTGAGTCGTTCCAGTTAAGTGTCAACGGGCCTACCGGCAGGCCCAGCTGCGCAGAGAGATGGCATCAGTCTCTTGCAACAGCTTGGGAGCCACTTTGAAACTGATCACAGTGAGATTAATAAGACACTAAAAAAGAAGTTTAACAGCACTACATCACATTACATTACATCACATTGCATTACATCACATTACATTACATTTAGCAGACACTTTTATCCAAAGCTCTCGCCATTTTATAGGTAAGGGACAATGAACAGCACTCACACACGCATCACAGTGAGATTAATAAGATACTAGAAATACCTTTTAACAGCGTTACATTACATCACATTACATTACATTTAGCAGACTCTTATCCAAAGCCGTCACCATTTTATACATATGGAATAATGAACAGCACTCACCGTATATCAGGCAGGACAGCAGGGCCTCATGTAATTGTAACTTTATACCCAAACTATTGTAAAGTTAGAGATCGCTAAGTACACACAACCATTTACACACGAATGTTAAGTTAAAGGTGACCCTTCACAGGAGATTGTCAGTGCTGGTGTATGTGTATGTGTATGTGTGTGTGTGTGTGTGTGTGTGTGTATGTACGACTGACTGGTTAAATTCAACTGTTCAAAAGAATGTGGTCCACCCACAACTGCCGGTAATGACGCACCTGTAAGACATACTGTCTGTTTCCAGACAATGGATAAGATGTAGCCTCAGGGCCAGGTGAAGTTGGCCCGGGGCCCCTTGGCATCCAGGCTGCTGTGGGCCCCCGCAGGAGGCAAAATTAGCACAAAAATTACACAAGTTGCATATGACAAAATTACAGCGTCTTACTGCTGAACTGGGAATTGAGGAGAACATAATCTGCCCACTGTGGAGAGAAGAATGAACACGATTTAAAACTACTGTACTGTCACAGTTACACTGCCATTATCGATTCCCTCCCCAAACCCCCAACACACACACACACACACACACACACACACACACACACACACACACACACACACACACACACACACACACACACACACACACACACACACGGCGAATAATCTAAAAGAAAAAAACCTTTTTGATTAAAAAAAAACCTTTTTGATTAAAACAAGCTTATCCTGCAGGCTGATTGAAATGCCCTTGTTTTAATTAAATAAAGTAGATTTTTTGGAGCTTATTCTTCACCACGTCTGGCACCTGTGTTTTTTTAGTTTTTGCCTGTGCGCACACAACCCATCACGGGTCCCTAGGCTATAACCATACCTGTGTGTGCTAATCCAACCCTGTGTAGCCTGTGTACAATAGCTGAATGAGGTCAAAGCGCCTGAGATTTAAACCGGCTGCTCAAGTACTGCCAACTGAGATGTTAACAAGTAGGCTATTTTAACTGCATAAGCATGTCAATAACTCTTTTAGTCACAGCTATTTGATAAATGAGTTAGTTAAGTTGCGTAGTGTGTGCATAACTTTTGTTGGTGTGTGACTGTGTGTGTGTGTGTGTGTGTGTGTGTGTGTGTGTGTGTCTGTTTATGTGTACAGTATATCACGAAAGTGAATACACCCCTCACAGTTTTGCAGATTTTTGAGTATATCTTTTCATAGGAAAGCATTACAGACATGTAACTTTGACACAATGATTAGTGACCTTTTAACAACATATTTAACCGCTTAAATTTCTTGTTCACTCAGAAAAAAACAAAATACAGCCATTAATGTTTGAACATGTACTCACAAAAGTGAGTACACCCCAGATTAAAATCCGATAGAGAAGGGGCTATGTTGGCTCGAATCGTCTCGAAATGAAATGAAATGAAAAGGGAGGTCATCAGTGTGCGTTTCAACCTTTCTTTGCATTGAACTTTTACATTTTGAGTCTGCATCTGGCTTAAATAGATTGGTGTGAGTTTTGAATGCAATCCTATGGAGAATATCATGATCTGCTTCAGTAGTCACAGTGCATGTTGACATGCATGTTTCTTTTAGGTGTATTTCAGATTGCCAATGTTGACAGCATTCATGCATCCCCAAACCATGTCAGTCCCACTACCATGCTTGCCTATTGAGAGGATACACCTTTTTGTAAAACTCACTTGTTTACCACCACACATGCTTGACACCATCTAAAGCAAATTTGTTTATCTTGGTCTCTTCAGATCACACGACATGGTTCCAGTGATCCATATCCTTGGTCTGTTCATCTCTCTTGAGACCAAGATAAACAAATTTGCTTTAGATGGTGTCAAGCATGTGTGGTGGTAAACAAGTGAGTTTTACAAAAAAGGTGTATCCTCTCAATAGGCAAGCATGGTAGTGGGACTGACATGGTTTGGGGATGCATGAATGCTGTCAACATTGGCAATCTGAAATACACCTAAAAGAAACATGCATGTCAACATGCACTGTGACTACTGAAGCAGATCATGATATTCTCCATAAGATTGCATTCAAATCTCACACCAATCTATTTAAGCCAGATGCAGACTCAAAATGTAAACGTTCAATGCAAAGAAAGGTTGAAACGCACACTGATGACCTCCCTTGTCATCCCTTTTCATTTCGTTTCATTTCGAGACGATTCGAGCCAACATAGCCCCTTCTCTACCGGATTTTAATCTGGGGTGTACTCACTTTTGTGAGTACATGTTCAAACATTAATGACTGTATTTTTTTTCTGAGTGAACAAGAAATTTAAGCGGTTAAATATGTTGTTAAAAGGTCACTAATCATTGTGTCAAAGTTACATTTCTGTAATGCTTTCCTATGAAAAGATATACTCAAAAATCTGCAAAACTGTGAGGGGTGTATTCACTTTCGTGATATACTGTATGTGCGTTGGTGTGTTTGTGCATGTGTACGTGTGCAGAGGCGCATCTTGCCACCAGGCAAGGCAGGCAGCCGCTTGGGGCCCCCAAGCCACTAGATAGTGAATAACAGCCCATACGTTACCACAGTAGTGGCGATTTTGGGTCAAATGTTCATTCTTTTGCATTCTCGCTTGGGGCCCCCACCTGACCCTAGAATCGCCTCTGTACGTGTGTTTGTGCATGTGCACGTTTGTGTGTGTGTGTGTGTGTGTGTGTGTGTGTGTGTGTGTGTGTGTCCGGGTGTGTGCATGCGTGTATGTATGCCAAGTGTAATTGGACACTTCTGCATAAACAAGTAAAACTGGATCCAGTTTGGGCGTCATCCAATATCAACCAACAGTAGACTGAGAAAGACTCAAGTGTGACAAGTGCTGGGCAGAGAGGAAGCAATACTCCAAGTAAAACACACACCTGCACCTTTGCCCTTATCTCCCAGATTTGTTTCCTCATACACACCTGTGTGTGTGTGTGTGTGTGTGTGTGTGTGTGTGTCTGTGTGTGTGTGTCTGTGTCTCTGTGTGTCTGTGTTTGTGTGTGTGTGTGTGTGTGTCTCTCTCTCTGTGTGTGTTTATTTCTCAATTACCGTGGTATGAGATACAATATAATAAAGCAAAAAGAGTGTGCGTGCATGTGATCATTTCTCAGTTACCATTTAGTATGATGCAGCATTACTACAATGCATGATTGTAATGCTGATGTAGCCTAATAATAATAGTGGTATTACAGAAAGACTTTCAAGGGCTGAATGTGTGTGTGTGTGTGTGTGTGTGTGTGTGTGTGTGTGTGTGTGTGTGTGTGTGTGTGTGGGGGTACAGGTCTTTTCCTCGAATGGATTCTTGAGAGGGGACCATTCGAACAAAACGTTGGACCATTAGTATAAGGCAGGGGATCTTTAGTCGAGGACGGTCCGTTTACCGCAAAAGCCTACGAAAGGTCCTTAAAATTGAACTAAAGATCCTTAGGTTTCAACTAAAGGTCCCTTCAGTCTGCCTATATTAGAAATGTAAATCAGCTTTTTTAATGCGGGTTTTCTTAGAATCAGCTTTTTTAATGCTCATTTTAACGGTTTTGTCTATTTAAATATGTTCATTTTAACGGTTTTGTCTAGCCTATTTAAATAGGCCTAAATCAGCTGTTAAGTTTTGTTTTTTGTTGATTTAAACATGTAAATCTATAAATAAAATGCACTTACTCGTTTTTACTGGTATGTTGTTGTTGTTTTTACGATTACGTCGTTACATTTTTTGACAATTTAGCCTACGTTTACGCCCTTACATTTTTTGACAACAAAGTTCGGCATGAACCAGAACACTAGGCTTATATAACAGTGTTGAAAACATTACAGAACCCATGCACCTGTGTTAAGTCCATGGCTACAGTAAAGAGAGAGAGAGAGAGAGAGAGAAGTTAAATCGTTACATTAACACTGCATAGGAGCGCTCTCTCTCTCTCTCTCTCTCTCTCTCTCTCTCTCTCTATCACTCTCTCTCGCTCTCTCTGCCCGGCGAGGCAATGTTCTTGGGCGGTAACTTTTTAGATGCGAAGCACCAGCAACAAGAGAATGCTGTCTGCCGACACTTTGATGTTTCTGATTCTGAATGACAACAAAGTTCGCGCATGAGCCAGAGCACTATGCATATAACAGTGTTGAAAACATTACAGAACCCATGCACCTGTGTTAAGTCCATGGCTACAGTAAAGAGAGAGAGAGAGAAGTTAAATCGTTACATTAACACTGCATAGGACCGCGCTCTCTCTCTCTCTCTCTCTCTCTCTGCCCGGCGAGGCAATGTTCTTGGGCTATAGTTTTATTAATTGAATAAGCTGGTAGCTGCCTATTTTGTTTCTTTCCTGTCTTTTATTGTTGGAAATCGTCCATCGATCCAGTCAGGCTGCCTATTTTATATCCTATTATTCCCGTGTGTCCTAGGCCTATTTCTTTTGTTCGAAGTCTAAATATGTGGTAAAACTGATTTACCCGCGATTCATATAGGCCTAATAATGGCACAAACTGAATGACAATCAATAGTTCGCGCATGAGGCAGAAAAAATAACAGTGTCGGAAAACATTATAGAACTCCTGCACCCGTGTTAAGTCTCTCTCTCTAGTAATGTATCTAGTATCTAGTAATCTAGTATGTAGGCTAAATCCACTGTTTTTTTTTTGCTGTTTTCAGATGTGCTTCATAAATAAAATGTACTTAGGCCTACTCATTTTAACTGGTATGTTGTCGGTTTTTTACGTTTATGCCGTTACATTTTTTTGACAATTATCTAGGTTACTTTCTACTCCTTACATTTCTGGAACAATATTTGAGGAGCTTTTTTTCACTTTTACGCCGTTACTTTACTCCGTTACATTTTTTGACAAATATCTGTAGGCCTATGTTACTTTCTACTCCTTACATTTCTGGAACAGTATTTGAGTATCCCCAGCTGCGGGCAGAGAGGCGGGACCAAGCACAGCCTTGTCGCTTTGAATCAGGGCAGCGTGCGTCTACTGAGCACATTTGGTTGTCATGCAGCGAGTTTTCTGACTTTCCGGTAACTTTTTAGATGAACGCTTCTAGCTACCGTCTTCTGTAGGTCTGGAATATACCTACGTGTGGAGTAGGCCTAGAGGTGCGCGGTGGATGTATTATTTCATCCGCAACCGCTTCTTAGAATTTCTAATCCACCTGCTATCCACCCGCCCTAATGTTTTTTCTCCAATTTCCAAAACCGAATCCACCCGCCATCCGCCTATTAGTTTTTAGTATTTAAGATGCCTTAGGCACATAGTCGATCGTCTTTTTCAAGCAGTGCAGGTCATTTACATCTTGCCAGCCTATGTTTTAAAAAAAATCTCTAACTTACAGCGATTCCCAAGTTGTCTCCACCCATCGCACAACGTGAAAGTTGAAACGTGCGGATGCTTTAATGCAGCCTAAATTTTAGCAGTTTAAATACCTCCAGTCCAAGCAGCACAATCGAAACTATTGGCTATCTAGCTTACAATTTTGGCTGGTATCCAATAAGACGAGTCAAGTGACAGCAGAGTCTTGCAAAGAGTGCAGAGAATTACGTCGCGCGTGTGTGTGTGAGCGAGAGAGGGAGAGAGAGGGAGCGATTCCAAACTTGTCTCCATCCATCGCACAACGTGAAAGCTAACGTGTATGCTTTAATGCAGCCTAAATTGTACCAGTTCTGTCAGAACCATTTCAGTCAAGAAACACAAGAGAAGAATATAAATGCAATTTCTTTTATTGAAATTATGAATTACATTTGGCGGTATAGCTCTGTTCGGAGGAACCCCCCTATTTCCATGAGCAGCATGGAAAAGCATTTAGTCAGGGGGCAGCAGCAGTTTAGGGAATTCTCACCCCAGCAGGACAGGGCGAGAGATAACCCCCCATGAACAGAGCCAAGCGACGTGACAAGAGAACATGTCACATCATACACGACAAGGTGGAGCAGGGGAGGTGGTGGGTAGCAAAAACCGAGCAGCATACAGTTGAGAGGAAGTGGATAGAATTTAAAAGGCGTGCCGAAGCCGTGTGGCCAATCGCTAGGGAAGAAAGATTATCAGCTGAGAGAATGCACCTGGATCAATTAGGAATTAATTAGATGAAGGGGAGGGCAGCAAGCTTCTTGACTACCATGGCCTGGCCAGAACTGACGTTAGTACTTTAATTTCTGTCAGAACCATTTCAGTCAAGAAACACAAGAGAAGAATATAAATGCAATTTCTTTTATTGAAATTATGAATTACATTTGGCGGTATAGCTCTGTTCGGAGGAACCCCCCTATTTCCATGAGCAGCATGGAAAAGCATTTAGTCAGGGGCAGCAGCAGTTTAGGGAATTCTCACCCCAGCAGGACAGGGCGAGAGATAACCCCCCAAACAGACTATACCTGGTAATCCTCTCTCGAATACGATGAGAGGATGTCATAGCTATAAAGATAAGCCCCCCAAACCAAATATCTAAAACTAAATTTGGAACTAAATTTGGTAAAGGCAGGGGGGTGGGGGGGCATAGCAGCAGCAGGAGCAGCAGATGGCAGCACGACGCATAGATGCAGACACTTATTGGTTACCACCAGGGGCAGCAGGGGACATGGCTTCTGGGCATTAAGAATGGCGCGCATGTCCGGCCGTAGGTAGCGTGCATAGGCAGCAGAATTCCATACCTGGTAATCCTCTCAAAGTCAGTTAAAATGAGAGGATTGGTTGAGCAGTCGAATTTAGATATCCCCCCAAAAAAACATCATGCACTAGTCCAGAGTAAATCATGCATGTGATCAGAGGAGCAGTCATATTGACTATGCCAGTAGTAAGTATAATCAAGAGGCTGGGCCAGTCATTGGCTAAATGTGGCATAAATCGTCAAGTTAACTGGAATAGGCAGATTTCTATTAACCAGACTAGACCAGCAGAAGTTTTGTTTAGCAGCAGTTATATTAGGATCACAGCAGCAGCAATAGGACATAGCCAGGCAGCAGCAAAAATACAAACTTGCCCAGCAGTAGCGAAAGAGAAAACTAGATAGGTCGGTAGATAGTTAAATAGGCCAGTAGAAATCAGGTGAAATGAACGACCCCAGCCAAAAGGATAAAATGTAACTAGATGACCAATAAGTTGGCCGCAGTTAACAATTTGGGGTTGGCAGCATCCTCGGTTAGTGGCAGTTAAGTGCCCCATCACCAGCTGTAAAATAGACTTTAGGTAGGATTAAAGACAAGGCCAGCTGTTGGACAGTCAGATGCACATAGAGAAATAGAGCGTCAACAGTGGTTAAATAGACTTGGCTGGGAGTCATTAGGATCAAGTACACAGACTGGAGGCACTAAGGCTAGGATGGCTTAATAAATAAATGGGCAAGGTGGGCATCAGCAGAAATGGGTTGGGCGGGCAGGCAGCAGCCAAATGGGCTAGGTAGCGGGCAGCAGCAAAATGGGCAGGTGGACAGGCAGCAGCAAAAAAGAACTAGGCAGATGGGAGGCAGCAAATAGGCGTGTCAACGATGGTTTGTCCGAGAATTGTTAGGATAAAGTAAACTAGACCGTGGCACTAGATGGGCTAGGATGGCAAACAAATAAATAAAACAGTGAATGGGCTAGGTGGACGGGCAGCGGCAAAATGGGCTAGGTGGACGGGCAGTGGCAAAATGGGCTAGGTGGATGGGCAGTGGCAAAATGGGCTAGGTGGACAGGCAACAGCAAAATGGACTAGGCGGGATGATTGGATAAGCTCAGCAAGCAATTGGCTCTCGTTACCGGACAGGTGGGAGGGACGCCGGCCAGCGCCATGTTTGCGTAGCCAAATGCTCTCGTTTGTTCCTATGGAAGGCTTTTTGAGTGCTCCGTCTCTTACGTGGGCTGTCTCTGGTAGCGGGCAGCATCAAATAGACTAGGCGTACAGGCAGCATAAAAATTGACTAGGCGGACGGGCAGCAGCAAATGGGCTGATTCTTTAGGATCAGTGCCGCTCTACTCCAGAGCCCAGAACGGCAGCTGATTGACAAGGACTACGAAATATGCAGTTGGCAGCACAAGGTGACAGCGAATCACTGCATCATCTAGACGCGTCAACATAGAGAACACTGCTAACATGGCCTGAACACCCACACAGGATCAGCGCTACTCTAGGATCCGGAAAAAAACAGCAGGTTGACAAGGACCACGTGACCGCACACAATAAGCTGGGCCTCCATGATGGCAACCAATAGCTAGAATGATGGACAGATACGGTTGTAGGTAAAGCCTATCCGAGAGCAGCAGGGAGACCAGAGATGGCGACAGTCAGCAGAAGCTACATTGAAACAATATGAGCAGGCAGCCGCTGGCTAGACACTAAACCGACCAATGAAGCAGCCGCTAGACTAAACCAAGTGAGCCCACTGCAGTTACGGTAGCTGCACAATACAATCCAGCAGATCTGACAGCATATAGATAATATGACTGGAGGCAGGCGCAGGACCCAATGCAGTTAAACTATATGTGAGCCAGCTGTAGTTAGACAGAGTATGAGCCAATAGCAATTGCAGCACATGGACTACTCAGGGCAATCAATGCTACCATGAACAACAGAGTCAACATGCTCACAGGGCGAACATTAGCCAGACAGCACGATTACCATCCTATGAAGCAACACTGGCGACCATTAACAAAACATGAGCAACACTAGAGTACACTTGCCGAGCAAGCAGAGCCAATTCAGACTATGAGCTAACAGTGCCACCACGACTACACAGGGAAACAATGCCAACAGACCACAGAAGCTAACAGCATTAGCAAAGGCCTATGTATACTATGCAGTTGGCAGCAAAAGCAGACGAAATCAGCAAAATTGTCCAGACACGGCAACATTCTACACTACACTACAGCAACATGATCTACACTAAAGGCCAACATGACCACTGATGCAGCCTCCCCCAGCAGAGACCACGACATGGCTCCATGAGCATGACGAGACCTAAACGTGCTAAATAAGACCCATCATGCACACCACTACCCAACATAATAGCCTACAGTTGATATTGTACGATGCAGATAGTTTAACCAAAGTGACCAGAATGAGGGGAAGAGCTAATAATGCCATACAGGCAGCACAAGCACTACTGCACAACCAAACCGAGCTAGCAGAAAGATACACAGCCATGCAAGGTCACGGTTAGGCATACAACCAGGCTTTAACAGATGAGCAATATAGCCATGCTAGCACAGCCTACATCAGCCAGTAACATAAAGACAATGCATCCCTTGCTAGTAGTAATGGCGGACTCCAGACTAAATACTTACACTACATTGGCCAAAACAGCAGGACTGACTACATACCAGCACAACAGGGCACCAGCACTGAGAGAAACAGCGACCACACTACAGCCAGGCCACAGCCAGAGTACCTACACAGCCCAGCCAGGACTATGACTATACACACTGCAAGCACCTAGACTAGCAGCCAGGAAGCAAATGGTTCACCAGAACATTATATCCTAGTCTAGGATACAGAGCTAGCAAAACTTAACCAAACAGGCCAGTAGGCCTACTATAAAGCAGCAGAGACAACATCCCGAACATTGCAGACAACTCAGAACTATGCTAATTGCAACTCCCCAAAAACTAACAGATGAATAGCCAGGAAGCAGTAGATAGCCTACAAAGAGCACATCAATCTAGGTAATAGGCCTAGAGCTAGCACACTGCAAATGGTCACAGGGGGTGCAAGGGGAATGCGTTGAACACCAGGAATGCCAAAAACAAGACGGATAAGCTGCAGTCACCAGCATATAGGCTAAACAGCTAGAGTCACTGAATAAAAATAATGCAAAAATAAATAAATAACCACAGGTCCCGAAGCACGGTTTCCAGCAACAATCAATTCAAGCCACGCCCGATTAGAAACACCTGTGGTTTTGTTACAAAGTGACAGGTGACCGGCGAGGACGGTGGAACAAACATACTGTAATTTAAAAATCGCATCGTATGACGTCTCCCTTACCTAACTATTGTGACAAAGGAAGCATAGGCTATTCAATCCAACCGTTTCAGAGCACGAAGCACAAATGCACAGGGTCGCCAGATTTCTATAGGCTACACTATACCGCCATGCGACTCAAAGCGCAAAATAGACTACAGTACTCCATGCGACAACTTTCACGTGAATGTTAAATGAAAATGGATTTATCATCCCACGGCAAAGGTCAATTAAGCACCTATATCAAACGCCAGCAGACGGTAAATGCAACAAGTTAACCATCAAATATCCACCTCCGCAAGAATTGTGAATTTATATTGTAAGCAACTGAAACATGCGTGGTGAAAAAGCAGCAAGCCAAAATCCGGTTTACCATCAGAGTGGACAATGACAAGAACCAAAGCGATTCAAAAACGGCGTGCGAGGCATTTAAAGTGATCAGATGGGAAGCCCGAGACAATGTAAATTACAGGCATAGCCTAAGCCACTTATAGGGCCTATTAACTTCTGCAACACATTGAAAGCGTTGACATGCAGCCAAAGCACAGAACATGGCATTGGCCAAACATCACCACCAGTTGCAGCTGTAAACAGATCGAATGTATTTATCACTGCCGAGGGGAAACAAAGAAAGTGCAAGTTCACCAAACGCGCAGGTGCGGAATGTGATGAAGCAGTTTGTAATATTACAATCAGCGAAAGCTCAAAGCATGGGAAATTGTAGGCCTACAGCCAGCAAAATACATAAACTGGGGTAGGCATCACAAAAATCTGTTTTAACGCCCTAGAGGACGGCACCGCACGGAGAAAACAATCAACTGTCCAAATTGAGGTGCGTAACTTTTGAAATTATAGGTGTAGGCTTACTCCCTGTCGGAACGGAGGCAGAACTAACGAGGCAACTCAAAGAAAAATGTGCAGCCTACCAGAGATGAAACGATATCGACAAAGAGAACGCTAAACAACGTGTTCAGAAGGCATACGAAAACAAGCAACCAGCAACACCAACTCCAGCAAAAACCGAGCAGCATACAGTTGAGAGGAAGTGGATAGAATTTAAAAGGCGTGCCGAAGCCGTGTGGCCAATCGCTAGGGAAGAAAGATTATCAGCTGAGAGAATGCACCTGGATCAATTAGGAATTAATTAGATGAAGGGGAGGGCAGCAAGCTTCTTGACTACCATGGCCTGGCCAGAACTGACGTTAGTACTTTAATTTTTGCCTCCTCTCCAAGCACCTTTTTAAGTGGTGGCAACCATGCATGTTTTCTGTGGAAAACATCAGGTCCTCATGGCGACGCCAGGCTTGCTGAAAACGGCGACAAACACATTCAGAATACACATTTCTTAATGGGAAGTTGTTGAGAACAAAGTGTTCGCTAATGGGCATGAAGTCTTGTCATGCAAATGACCTGCCGTGTTCAGTGGATCCCCCTTCCCGCATAGACAAGGCAACCCTTTCAACAGGGCCACGCAGAGTGGACAGTGGAATGCTGCTTGAAATAAGTCGATGATGAATAAAATATTACCGCAACGTCTACAAGAAAAGTAATGGCTATTATTACCGTTGCGCGTAAAGATGAGGAAGGGATGGATAGATGGATGAATGCTGTCCTATGGAAGGGGCCGTCAAACAGTCTACATGACATCTTCATTAAAGTTGTTAAATAAGTATCCATAGCCTACTGTGTTTGACGTCATAATGGCGTCTCGCACTACACATGCTCGGATGATGCCAGAGGCGAATAGCAAACAGCCAAATTAAGGCATATTCGACATAGACTACCACGACAAGTTACCGTTTGGGTCGCAGTTGGATGTTTATTCAGTAGAATTATGTGCGTAATATCAGCTCCATCCACCAAATGCAGCACAATCCCCGTTACTTTCACGTGAGGTTCAAATGGACATTACTCGACAAAAATGCAGCTTTTATGCCCAGCTTTTATTGAATACAGCGCAGGTTTTGAAGTTCACCAAACGAGCATCAACTTTGTGCAAGTCATTAAAACTCTTTTTTTTACCAGCACTGACCTGTACACTGTTTCATTTATTAACTAATTGCACTTTCTGCCTTCTCGTTTCACATGTGATAAATCCACTTAGTATGCTTTATCCAATTAGCCATGGATGCAGGATCATTCACTGGACTGGACACTATTGTAAGAGGTGAAATTTAGACCACGATTCAGGAACGACAGACAACGGGAGTAAAGGTTATGGTAGTTTTATTTTTACAATTTCATAAAATACAATTAGGAGGGAAAACCCCCACAATATCCATGCGACCAGCAGCGTCTGTAAACTGCTATCGTCTTTGAATAAATGAATAAATAATCACAATCTGGAGACACTCGGACGATAGTAGCCTACAAAAGTTAAGTTAAGTTAAGTTACACACTCAGCCACTGCTGCCGGACGTTGGCCCGTCAATTACTTAATCAACTATAACACGCGCAATAGCCTACCCAAATGCAACTTACACACAGTTCCCAAAGCGACCGGCCGCGCGCAATGGATACCTACAGCCGCCCTGCCCCACCCCAGCGTGTAGCGCACAAGTCTACACTATTGTCCGAATGTTGTTATTTCAAGAAAGCAAACTGTCACTGTCCGCCGGCCGCTGTCGTGACATATTTTATTAACACTATGTGAGTAACAAGTGAGGAGTTCCTTGATAGTTTCCTTAAGGGTGAAGTAGCCTACTCTTTAGGCTAGCGTTGCCTCCTCCAGCCAACCATCCGGCTCAAAGTGTTCAGCCTGTAGCAGGATCGATAGATAGCTAATGATGGTCAGGGCGCACATCAGTGGTTGTCGCAGATCAGATAGAAATGATCCTGTTATGAACCCGAGTTTAGTAGATATCGCGCAGTGAACGAGGCAGCCTGCAAACAGTTTGAAGCGCAATGTGGCTGTAACAAGTTAGAAAGTAGCCAAACTCTGTTGCTTGTTAACCTTTTTAAATTATGCGCGTAATGGTGGGGTGGCGTCCGCGCCAATGTCATATCCTGAGCGTATTGCTCGGTGCGTAATTCCAAGAGCAGTATGAAAAGGAAGAAAAGGAAGATGATGGGCTGACCGAAACGTTTGTCCCCTGTCTGTCGGTTTTATTTACTTTTTTCGGCTTTGTTTAATACAGTTTTTGATTCTGCATTCAGCTCCAGTGTGCTACTCCTTTCTTTCTTTTTAAATTATGAGCGTTCCACAAACTATCTTTCTTTGCGCACGCTATAAAATGGCAATAAACATGTTACTATAAACTACTGGTTTACTATGTATGCTTTCTAATGTTGGTAAAGGCGGCATAAGCGGGATAATGTATTGTCCACACGTGACTACGGAAAATATATTTCCTTCGAAGCGGAATAACAGCACTCCGCCTTCGGCATTGGGGGTGTTATTCGCCCCGTAGGAAAATATTTGTAGTCTAGGTGTAGTCTACTTTTTTGAAGTGGGTATAGGCCTACTGTATATTCTCGCATTTTTTGAAGTGGGTATACTGTATATATTTATGCCATTCTAAATAATGGATCAATCAATTTTAAGTTGGTATACTGAATCCCCTAAAATTTAGAAGTGGGTATACTCCGTATACACTGTGTGCAGAATTATTAGGCAAACATGTTTTTTGACCATATTGTCCATTATATGCATATTTTCTGCCACCAACCTCTATGGACATGCATACCTATTGGATTTAAGCATTCCAGGTCATGCATATTTGTATATTAAGAGATGGCGTGATCGAAGGAGCCCAATACCCAATATCAGGTGTGCATAATTATTAGGCAACTTTGTTTTCCTCTGGGAAAATAGGCCACAGAAGAGATCTAACAAACTCTGAAAAGTCTATAAACAATTTTGAAGTCTTCCAGAGGGATGTGGCTGTCTTGAAATTGCCCAGATATTGGTCATATCCATCTAATGCACTGTTACGAAGCCATCAGTGTCACATGCATTGTGCTCACAAAGTAACTGCCAGATTGAGAAGAATTGAAGGTCAAACTACCACAAAATTATTACCCTGCAGTGCTGTTATATTCCAGAACTGAAACCTACATCGAGTGTCCAGATGAACATTGTATTCAGCACTCAGAGACATGACCAAGGTAAAACAGGTTGAAACCTGAAGACCACTCAACAAGAAACGTAAGTCAAGACTGGGTCAAGAAAGGTCTTTAGACAATTTTGTCAATGGTTTTATGAACTTGTGAAAGTGACTGTTAATGGACCAGATTGATGAGCCCATGGCTAGATCGGTAATGTGCACACTCAGATGAGTTCCTGAGTTCTACCAAAGAAACTCAAGAGAAAGAACAATCTCATGGCGGGGAATGCATTGGCCACGGTGTAGTACGGGGGCGTTGCCTGAGGACACGAGTGGATGGAAAATTAACTCCCTTGCGCATGGTCATTGGTCATCCATCCACGATGGATGCCATTTTCGTACTCCGTAATTTGTGGCCAAGTAACGGCAGCTGTTGGTCAGCAGTAATTGCTGGGGGTAATTAAGGACAGCTGACAGACATTCACGCTGTCCTATGACCTGTTCCACAGTGAATAACATTTCCGTACTCCCCTCGCCATCATTTCCTACTACGCTGTTATGACGTGAGTAAGCCCTCTTGTCTCAAGCCTCTTTGGTTCTACTCAAATGCCAGCAGAATACTGCATAAATACCATTGTCTTCTTGAAAGTTGCAAACTTTCCCCTCACAGATCCAGCTATGGGCTCATCCACCCTGTCTGTCAATAGTCACTTTCACCAGTCCATAATACCTTTAAAAACTCTGTCCTAGGATATTTCTTGACCCAGTCTTGACTTAATTAACTTGTTAAATGGTTGTCTGGTGTCATCCCTTCTTACCTTTGCTATGTCTCTGAGTTCTCAACAACCTTTTCTTCTGGACACCTGATGTAAGTTTGCATTCTGGAATATGATAGCACTGCAGGGTAATAATTTTCTTGTAGTTTCACCTTAAATTCTTCTCAATTTTTGGCAGTGACATTTCATGTGAGACTGATGACTTTGTAACGGTGCATTTGATACTTCTGTGCTAACGTGACCAACGTCTTGCCAATTTCAAGAGAGCCACATCCCTCTGGAAGACTTCAAAATTGTTTATAGACTTTTCAGAGTTTGTTAGATCTATTTTGTGGCCCATTTTCCCAGAAGAAAGCAAAGTTGCCTAATAATTATGCACACCCGATATTGGGTGTTGGGCTCCTTTGATCACACCCCATCTTATTATACACATATGCATGATCTGGAATGCTTAAATCCAATAGGTGTTCATGTTCATAAAGGTTGGTGGCGGGAAATACGCATAAAATGGACAATATGGTCAAAAAACGTGTTTGCCTAATAATTCTGCACACAGTGTACCTGCGTTCTACCACTGCGTGTGGACAATACATTATCCCTTACCTTTAAAGCTGTTCTAGGCCTACATTTAAAAAAAAATCGTCGATATTGTAGCGGTGCAACCGACTTTAGTTTTAAGTTATGAGATGGGCGCCAGTCAGGCAGCAATAAGACTGCCGTTACCTTTCCAAAAATGAATACAAATCAGTGACCAACACATTAGAAATAACTCAGATCATCACAACGAATATCTTGTCTTATTTTTAGTAGTGCACTTTTGCAAAACCCTTGTTTGCAGACTTGTGCGCTTGTTCTCAATTTGGAACAGCTCACGTCACTATTTCATACTGTATTTATGATTTAAAAAAAAAGAGCTTGCATTGACACGCTGTTTTCATTTCGCATTTCTTTCAAGTTCATTTGGCATGCTTTATGGAATTAAGCATGGTGGACCATTCATAAGACTTCATTCTAAGATATCTGTTTTTATAACAAATATAGGCCTAGATGCGTACAGTAGAACAAATAACGTAACAGTGATGCGTTAATCCAGGACCAGTTTGACGTCTTAGGACAATTGTAAATGGCAGCTTTTGATTCTGCATTCAGCTCCAGTGTGCAACTCCTTTCTTTCTTTTTATATCTTTTTACATCTTTCTTTTCTATCTTTCTTTGCGCACGCTATAAAATGGCAATAAACCTGTTACTATAAACTACTGGTTAACTGTGTATTTTATGCTTTCTAATGTTGGTAAAGGCGGGATAAGCGGGATAATGTATTGTCCACATGACTACGGAAATATATTTCCTTCGGAGCGGAATAACAGCTCTCTGCCTTCGGCATCGGGGGTCTTATTCGTCCCGTATAGGCAATATTTTCTTATAGTCATGTGGGACAATACATTATCCCTTAGGCCTACCTTTAAATTACTGTTGTAAGCCTACATTTTAAAACATTTCGTCGGTATTGTAGCGGCGGTGCAACCGACTGTTTTAAGTTATGACATGGGCGCCAGCTAGGCAACAATAAGACTGCCTTTACCTTTCCAAAAATGAATACAAATCAGTAACCAACACATTAGAAATAACTCAGATATATACAGTATATAGACAGATGTAGTGCACAGGGGGTAACGCTGCTATCTCACTCCGGAGGAGGCAGAGGCAGTCCGCTACGATATAGTATATTTATAAAATAGGCTATGAAATGGCCTAATGATAAAAAACTGAACTAAAATGAAAAATTAATAATAAAAAAATAGAGACGCACGCACGCACTTTATACACGGTTCGATTTTTGTTTTCATTGCATTGTGGTGGTAGGCACACAAGTTTGATAAAATATAAAAATAATAGGCTAATAAAATAGGCAGACTAAACTAAACATCTGCCCAGTTAAACGAAAGGTCTGCATGGGTTGAACGTAACGTCCTTAGGTCTTCGACGAAAAATCCTCAGGTACTGCACGAAACGCCCCATGCCTTCTACTAATGGTCCAACGTTTTGTTCGAATGGTCCCCTCTCAACAATTCATTACACGAATCGTCTCAAATTCGTGTGTGTGTGTGTGTGTGTGTGTGTGTGTGTGTGTGTGTGTGTGTGTGTGTGTGTGTGTGTGTGCGTGCGCGCGCGCATGTGTGTGTGTGCGCGCATGTGTGTGTGTGCGCGCATGTGTGTGTGCGTGCGTGTGCGTGAACGTTTTAAAGAACCATTTGCCATCAGATTAATAGGACTTGCCATAAGATGCCAATATTACACTCCCCATTTTACACATCCAGAGATTTTAAGTCATTTAAGCATTTGTATTTTATAAAGTGTAGACAATAGTCAAGTCATCAATGAAATACACAGATACACTTATTTATACATGTACATAAACACACAATAGGCCTATGTGTTGTCGTAAGGTGAACTTTCAGGCTAAGGCAGGCATTTAGGTTTCAAGAATCATCCCCTATTTTTCCGCATTCCACTACTTTACTTTTCTGACTTCAGTATAACCCTGCAGGCTTCCCTGATTTCCTGGACATATAGAGTGCTACCAAGCAGGCAAGACGGTAGGCTATCTAATACAACTAAATAAAGAAACAACAGTGACAAAGAATCTATGACCTATCAGATGATCAGGAGTGCGTTTCTCAAAACTACAGTTGCTAACCACGTTAGCTACTTTGTTGTTTGCAATGCAATTTCCCATTGGCAAGTACACAAGTTGCTAACTGGCTAACAACTACGCTTTCAGGAAACACACCCCTGGCTTATTAGTTGAAGAAGACAATCAGAAACGTTTGAAGGTATTTGACAGCGTATGTATGCCACTTTTTTATTAATTTCTGTTTACATGTACAAGTACACTATATATGGCGATTCCTCTTACAGACAGCTCATATTATATCACTTAAAGCCACTTTTTAAATGTTATCTGGATGTATATCACGTTGCATAGTGAACAGAAGAAAATCAAGAGAGGCTGCAATGTTTCATTAAATCCAACAGCAGTGTCTTTGCTGGTTAAGCCACTCTTTGTTCTATTATTTTGATTTATATCCACCTTGCGTAGTGACATTGTCTTACTCAGTAATTGGCTGCCTATGCTCTTATGGAGCCCTTCAGCCCATGAGCAATCAGAGACCACAGGTTCAGATTCTAGAACTGAGACCAGCTGGACTGTATTGGAAGGCACTCTAACACACTCTAACTGTGTGTGTGTGTGTGTGTGTGTGTGTGTGTGTGAGAGAGAGACAGAGAGAGACAGAGAGAGACAGAGAGAGAGAGAGACAGAGAGAGACAGAGACAGAGAGACAGATAGAAAGATAGAGACAGGGAGAGAGTGAGTGAGTGAGTGATTCTGTGTGTGTGTGTGTGTGTGTGTGTGTGTGTGTGTGTGTGTGTGTGTGTGTGTGAACTGATGTAAGGCTGATTACTGAACTTAAGTGTGCTGTATGTTTACTGCATTGTGCAATCATATGCATTGGGTCTTTGTGTATGTTTCTGTATTTGTGTAGCCTATTTATGTAAGGTGACAAACACCTTAATTTAATTTGAGATTAATAGAAGTAGGCTACTCTACTCTACTCTACTAAGATAACAAATAATATACTAACATCCTGCATAACCAAGCTCTGGATCTCATGCAGTTTACCACTAGTCAAGACCACTTTCTTTCCCACCACAACCACTGCCAGTCGTGGTCTATTAGGTGAGCATGAGTACAACAGGTGTTCCATTCGTGATGTATATAAAAGATAAAATCAGAAACACATTACAAATCACATGCTGCCTTAAGGGATTTAGCACTTAAAAAGAAAATTAAGAATATATAGGTACTTTCATTTTATAAAACAAAACATTTAAAGGTGCACTGTGAAATAGGCCTATGTTTAGCAGTTGCTATGCACAATTCATGCTGCCCATTCACGAATGTTACATTTTGCACGGATACTTATCACCACCATCAAAGTCGTTATGACTGGTAAAAATTGCACTCTTCATACATGAAAGGATGGATCTTCTCCATCTCCGCCATTTTTAATTTCCAGAAATAGACATTTTTAGCTGTAAAACGTTTTGTACTTTGGTCATGCTAATAAATGTTAGTTTATTATTTAAGAAATATTCACAAATAGAACAAATTTGGGAATAGGCATCACAGTTTCAATGAACATCATTGCAAAACCTTCTCTGACCTTCAGTTCACCTTTACAATGAAGTATTCACACTATATATAGGCTATTGTATAGACCAGGGGTGTCAAACTCATTTTGGTCTGGGGGCCGCATACTACCCATGTGGACCTCAAGTGGGCCGCATTAGTAACATCATCGCAAAAAAAACGTAAAGCAGAGGATTAGTGTTCAGTACTATCACGTTTTAAATGTGTTGAATATGTAGAAAGCAATGCAATACTGAAAATCCTATGCAACATTTCCTTGACTTCATTCATTCATTGCCAACCGTCAATGAATTAAATATGGGACCGTTCATTTTTGCAGGGGGTCTGGG
Source organism: Engraulis encrasicolus (assembly GCF_034702125.1). Lineage (NCBI taxonomy): Eukaryota > Metazoa > Chordata > Actinopteri > Clupeiformes > Engraulidae > Engraulis > Engraulis encrasicolus. The sequence goes on along the minus strand of NC_085858.1, from coordinate 42,781,086 downwards.
GGTTTCCCCCAGAAAATGTTGTATTTCTTAGATGTAATTTCCTGCATTTTCACGCATTCTAACGTCCCGTTTCCAGTTTCAGCTTAATAGGAACCAATACAAATCCAATTATATTTATTATTTAATTACAACCAATACCAATACAATACGAATAAGAAGTATTGACATTTTATCTCTATATATGAGGTCTATAATACAGTATATGATCTTTATTAAATGCCTGTTACAGTACAAGTTCACCATTTATAATAGAAGTGTGATGTGCACTTTACTACATATATACCGTACAGTATAACAGAGGGACCATTGGGTTAATGTCATGCAGGTCTCGATTTTGTCCCGATTGGCGTAATTGCGCATTTCGGTTATTTCATTGAGAAAAAAAAAAAAAGTAAAAAAAAAAAAAAAAAATTTTTTTTTTTTTTTTTTTTACATCCGGGCCGGATGGAACCCTCTGGCGGGCCGGATGCGTCCCGCGGGCCGTATGTTTGACACCCCTGGTATAGACTGATGTGTTTATGTACAGTACATAAACACACAATGTTTTGCCCGAAAGGATTAACCCTGTGGTTCTTAACCTTTTTTGAACTAAGCCCCGCCCCCAATCATCTGCATCCTTTTCAATGTCCCCCTGGGGCTCCCCAACGACCTCTGGGGGGGGCTGTAGCACCCCAGTTGTAGTACTAGTACAGCTGCATGTTGCAGTATTTTATGATTTTCTGACAGATTGTACGTAATTATAATTAGATTATAAGTAATAGAGTATATCAGACACAATGAGACCCGAGATTGCTCTGAGTGAAAACTCTGATGAAGTACTCCATGTGTTGAATGTGTAGCCTTCCTCTTCCTCGCCCTGCTCTTCCTTTCTTCACTCTTCATCCTTTACTCTCTCTCTCTCTCTCTCTCTCTCTCTCCATCTTCTCCTCTCTCTTTTCTTCCTCTCTTCCCTCTCCTTCAGGGCTGTTTCTCAGTCATCCTTCGCACACGTATCCAAGACACGTCTATTCCACGCTCTCTCAAGAACTCTCTGAGCTGAAAAAAAGAGGTTGAGTTATGAGCATGTGGTTAACTCTTCCTAGTAGTGAAACAACCATGTGACCTAGCGCACAGAGGGCGTCGCCAACACATGACTAGACAGTAGGGCTGATTTACTCACCTGGGTTAGGACCTGCTCCTCAACCACAGTCTCATTCAGACGCTCAGCTGACAACACCGTCAAACTCATGCCCACAGTTTGCTCTATGGGGGATATAGCACTCAAGTGGATAATACAAAAAACATCCTATGCACCTATTCCTGTCTGGCTAAATCATTTCCCTTACTACTACTACTACTACTACTACTACTACTACCACCGTATTGGCATACGTAAGACAGGGCTCTTGTCATAAAAAATAGTGCTTTAAAAAGGGAGGTCGTCTTATTTTTTTACAGAGTACACAAAATAGCACTAAAATTAATGTTTTGACTTGAACTAAATTATTCATGCTTCTCATCAAATGCCAAAACACTCAACAATGGAGAGGTCAATAAATGGTTTCATCTACATCAAATTTGAGGATTCTATTCTTGTTGTACGTTATGCATGTCGAACATCTATCAGCTGTCAATGTCAGTGCCGTGTGGACAAAGCATGAAGGGAAAAAATAACATTCAATCGCTGAGCTTCATTTAAATTCACTTTTGAAAGTCAACAGGACATTTTTCGTTGTTTTCAATGACCATGTAACCAGTTGAAACTTAAGAGTGCAAAATGAAGTTTTGGATGCTGTTTTCATCCATTCAATGATCATCTGTGTGCACAAGTGAACTCTGCCTGTCTGGTAGCCTAACCTCAAAGTGAGGAATTATACTACTGGTATGTATGTGTTCTATTGAAATATGAAACAATTTATAAACAGCATTTTAACATACTGTAGGTAGTTTTCATAGTCATTTAAAACCTTGCAAAAAATAACCTGTTAAAGGGGTGTTTGTCTTATATTCTGGACTGTCTCGGTACTAGCATTACTAATGCTAATACCATTTTTGACATTTTCGTGCACTGGTGGACGACCTTGAACATGATGCATTCTTGTGACAGGCAGAAGAACAACCTACCCGCCTGGGAAAAAGGTGTGATAGTAGGCGGATCTGGTGTGGGCACAACCAGACTTGAGGGATACGAACCTGCCGGACAAATTGTGAACATCAAAATGGTTAATAAGGGTTAATATAGGGTGACCAACTGACCGTATTTCCTGGGACATGTCCTGATTTTACCACCTGTACTTAGCGTCATGAAATGATGAGTCATTGAAACATTAAAATCCCGTAACATACAACACACAGTTTTACTGGAGCCGGCATTTAAATTAAGCTTGAATGTCATCAACATTGCTTTTGCGTTATAGGCTACACTACGCACCTGACGTAGAAGCCTACACAACGCAAGAATATTAGAACGGAGGCGTAAAGTGGCAACACACTACGGCATGGGCACACTACGTGCTAGAGCGTGTGTCCTGTCTCTTTTTTAAATGAAGGAGCTAGTAGGCAGAAAACCATTTGAGCACTTCTGTCAGCAACATGCCGACATGCAAACATTCATAATGAATGAGTTACTATGGAAATTCCTGAATATTGGTCGCAGCCGAGTGCATTGTGCGCAAAGCAGATATTTGAAAAGTTTTCATAGTCATTTAAAACCTTGCAAAAAATAACCTGTTAAAGGGGTGTTTGTCTTATATTCTGGACTGTCTCGGTACTAGCATTACTAATGCTAATACCATTTTTGACATTTTCGTGCGCTGGTGGACGACCTTGAACATGATGCATTCTTGTGACAGGCAGAAGAACAACCTACCCGCCTGGGAAAAAGGTGTGATAGTAGGCGGATCTGGTGTGGGCACAACCAGACTTGAGGGATACGAACCTGCCGGACAAATTGTGAACATCAAAATGGTTAATAAGGGTTAATATAGGGTGACCAACTGACCGTATTTCCTGGGACATGTCCTGATTTTACCACCTGCCCTTAGCGTCATGAAATGATGAGTCATTGAAACATTAAAATCCCGTAACATACAACACACAGTTTTACTGGGGCCGGCATTTAAATTAAGCTTGAATGTCATCAACATTGCTTTTGCGTTATAGGCTACACTACGCACCTGACGTAGAAGCCTACACAACGCAAGAATATTAGAACGGAGGCGTAAAGTGGCAACACACTATGGCATGGGCACACTACGTGCTAGAGCGTGTGTCCTGTCTCTTTTTTAAATGAAGGAGCTAGTAGGCAGAAAACCATTCGAGCACTTCTGTCAGCAACATGCCGACATGCAAACATTCATAATCAATGAGTTACTATGGAAATTCCTGAATATTGGTCGCAGCCAAGTGCATTGTGCGCAAAGCAGATATTTGAAAGAGGTGAAATAAACCAAAAAACAACTATAGACGAAGCTTAGATAAAACGAAGCAAGTTTGTGAGAATATGGTAGATGAAAAAGGCTAGAGAAGATTAAAGGCAAAGACAGATGACAAAATTTGTGTGGGCCTTAACTCCAGCAGAGCATTGCATGTGTTATTCCAGGTCAATGCAGCCAAGGCCCACATACCTTTTCTGCTGATTCACATCAAGATTAACTCTATGATCAGCTTTGGGAATAACGCGTTACAAAAGTATTTTTTTATCAAATTGATTAATTAGTGGATGAATGAACGAGTGACTGTACATTAATATATGTTATCAATGTTTATTTCATCTGTTGTCAAAATTCAACATGGCATCCAATAACCCCTGCAATAGCAAACATCCTGTATCTCATCTATACCTGAACTTACTTTAGTTTGAAGTGTTGCTTGTAGGCACTTGACAAGTTTCTCAATAGCCTAGCAGGAGGTGCAGATAGGATTCAAGACAGGAGTGGAGACCTGACTGTCCATCACAAGTTGCCTGTCTCAGAGGAAGTGCATTTGAAATTTGGGGTGACACACAGCTTGTGCACAAATGTTTTCTTGCAATTAGCTAGTTTCAAAAGGTAGGCCAGTTGCCTCCAACTACCGTAAACTCTCTAGACTGATCAAGAGGTAAAAGAAAATCCTATTGATTAATTTCATAGAACAACTATCCAAAAGAATGGGCAGGAGGACCACCTTCATGGAATTCCAGATATTATAGAAAATAATGTCATCATTGAGGGAGACACATTTCATTTCATTCTAATTAAGATTCACACTTGTGCCACCTATACCTCATGATGGCAAAGGTCTCACAAAGGTGTGTATGATAGTGTGGCCATTACTAGGATCGTGGGTGTGCTCGGACTGTCATGCTAATGAACACTTTCTTTGCTGCAGCTGTCAAAAAACATGTTTAGAATCATGCTCAAACAACCCAGAATCTTGCACCAAAGACCAAGTTGCCCTCTTGCCCCGTTGCTCTGCTGTGTGTGAGAGCAGACTGGTTTTTAAAGGAGTTTGGTGCACCTGTAGCTACACCATCTCCACTCATGAGCAATCAGTAGTCAGCACACCTGCCAATAATCTTGCATATGAAACACATATGGACAGACCAAGGAACCAGCAGGGAGGACAGCCACGCCCCCTGGAGTCTTGACTTAGGTACTTGGGTTCTGGGTTCAAATTACAGAAGGCTCCTCTTCTTTACTACAAATGGCTTCAAAATTGGGATGACTTGCCGTGAGGCCAACAGAGGCCAACTGGATGAGCCATACAACAGACCCACAGACACTTGATCTCAATGGATGCTACTGATGGGTGAAGCATAATGTTAGACAGCTTGGATGATATAAGTATGTCGGAAGTTATATGAGGTACGTTCAAAGTGTGTAAAGCACATGGGTCGGCTTACTGAAGGGGAGGCCATATCAGAGTTGTGAATATGCTCTAACTATCATGCCAAAGAGCCTAGTTCTGTGAGCAGAGAGCATGGCAAGATTGTTGGCATTGGAGGAATGCAGCATCCCAGATAGAATATAAGGTTTCATAGCCTTCAGATAAGCTGAAGCCGACTCTGAAACAACTTTGTAGGCCTTTGCCTTGATACAGGCAGCCAATCCAGTGAATGTGCAATATTGCTGTACAGGTAGCATTGCATAAATAGATGCTGTATATGATGTGATTCATAGCATTGTTTTTGTTTGAACAATAATTTGGACCTGCACAGAATCTTCTTGCTTAAATTCACAAATGAATGGCTTTATAGACCTGAAAGCACCATTAATGTCAGCCATTTTGGATTTTGTAACTGATTTAATATAATGTAATGGCTGACTCACATTTATGTAACAAATATTACCAATACAAGTCAACACAATAGCTTTATAGACTTAAAAATACGAGATATGCAAAAGAAAAAAAGAAGAAAAACATTGGAAACAAGTTATTCTATTCAATGTTGCCCCGGAAATCAGAAAAATTCAACTGAACCTTAAAAAGGGCATTAATGGCGAAATTTTTACACACAATGGCAGCCATCTTAGATTTGCCACTAAATATCAAGGAAAAAATGGAAACAGGTGGCTTTGCATTCGGGGTGGTCCTAGAAGTGAAAAAAACGCCAAATGGAAAAGTCTATATGAAATGTTCCAAAACTTACATATGGACCTATACTATAGGCCTAAGGGACTACAGCGGGGAAAATCGGTAATATGCCCTCGTTAAAATGCAAGTAACGCCCACATTACAACGCATTTTTTTTACCTACATTTTGTGTGGGTATTTTGTTTTCTTTATACAATGTTCGCGGATCACCGCAAGATCAGCTATTGCATCTGATACGTTCGCACAGAGATTTTAAAGTTCTACGCAGAACATTGAACTTTCTCTTTCACGCTTCGTCTCTCGAAATGGCAGGCTGACAAAGGATGACCAAACCAGAAGATCCAGATTGCTCGTTTTCAAGATGGGTATCTGCCCACTACTTTGACTTAATTGAAAATAAGGACGCCAAGAACATTTCAGTTAGCCTAAATGCACACTGTGCTTGAAACCCAAACCGCTTTCCACGTCGAAAAACAGTACAAACAATTTGACGAAACATTTGAAGAGGTGCCATAGCACCAAAAAAAATTAGTCAGGAAAGGAGGGGATGCATCCCATTCGCACGAGACGGGGACACTGGCAGGGGCGTATCCGACGGGGGGGAGGAGTATGTTGCATTCCCCTCACTTTTGTTCAACTAAACATCACTCAAATTGAAATAAATCCATTTAAAATAAAATATTATACGTTCGCCTGTCAAAGTAGGGAAATTGAAAAGGCTTGCTGGTATCCTCGCAATCATTTTTTTCATCTATAATTAAGTTCATTTATAACACATTTTCCCACATTGTATATATATATACACTTGTATTAATTTATAATTGTATATATAACACATTGTATTAATATTCAAAATAGGCCTATTGTAGCAATGCATCTGCTCTTTTATCAATAATAATTTTCAAACTCGAAGTGCAGTGAGGTGGCTTTATGTTTCAGCCAAATGCAAACAGAGCCTGTGCTGCATGCGTCCGTAATAAATAAAAAACGGCGCTGGTGCATGGTAAGGTGTGGTAGGAAGAGAAAGGATTAATCATTGTATTGGTGAATCAATGTTATTGTATGTGGGTAAGACGCAATTCCTGAAAATGTTGGTTTTCAGTCTGCAGGCTTCCAAAACGACTTGTGGATGGCAGGTGAAAGTCATGCAACCTCATAGATTTGCACTGTAGATTGCCAAATCCTTATTTCCAGTCATTTTGGCTAAAGTAACTAAAAGTAATGCAAAAGTAGTGTAATGCCTTACTTTAAAAAAAAAAAAAAGTAATGTTGTAATGTAAGGCATTACTTTTAAATGACAGTAACATGTAATAAGTAGTGCATTACAGTTTTTGAGTAACTTTCCCAACAGTGTCCATGATCATGTCATGTCTCAATGTTGCATTTTAGTGATGGGCAACCTAGATTCATCAGTTATGGTCCAGTGGGCTAAGGCTACCACATTTCAAATGATCTGGGTTCACCTGAAAAATCTGTAGAATCACCTAGTTGAATTAGACAGGGGGAAAAAATCACATGGAATATGTGACACTGGAATGAAGACTAATGAATTCAGGTTGTCCATCATTGTCAGGGATTAAAGCAAAAAAAAGTCATCTGACTGAACTTTTTTACCGGTTAGGTACCCGATCGAGTATCACTCCGTAACCCTACGAAAACCAATGTAGCCAGGCTCTGCCCTCGTAACGAAATATACACTGGTTTTACGCAAGGAATGGTGTCAGAGGCTCAGAGCCAGCGCTAGACATAGGCAGACAGGGCAGTCGCCTAGAGCAGAATAGGCCTATGTCTTGAGGGTGCTAGTAATACCAAAAACTGCCACAAAATCAGAGCTTCAACCAACATAAAACTTTACACTTCACATTAACAATGAATATTCATTATACACTAAGTAGGTCTGTATACACTCAATATGAATGTACCTGTAGGTACTAAATCAGATGTGCTCAATCAGATGTAGGCCTACAATGCTATGCTTTCAGATGCCAATTCCTAAATACAAAAAAAAGGGAAAGAGGGAGAGGGGGGCAGCCTAGGCCACCAGATTGCACTGAACTGCAATTTGGGGCAGGTTTTGGTTATTTCCTCTTATTTCTACCCATTATTTATGAATTGTTCACAACATTATGCAGAATGGATTCACAATGAGTTTTGCTTCAAAATGGTAGCTGATCTCACAGAATTATTGACTTGGAATTGCAATGAGTTGATACAGTGATCCCATTATGGTTTTTTGGTGTTGTTGTAGTAGTAGCAGGCTATGGTATATTTTGTCTTTCACATCAGAATGGGCAAACACTGTTCTGGTGAAAGCACTGGTGCGCATTGCTTGCAGTTGGTATTTCTTACATTTAAAAAACAATGCACTGTCTGGTCATAGCAATCAGAGGGAGAAAACTAGTTGTTGGTTATTTGTATGTTTTTTTTCACCATTTTTCACTATTCATCCTGTTACGAACAACTTGTTGACGTTTACAAACAGGGTTGCGGACGGTAGTCTGCCTCTGTGTTCTACCGTTTTGAAAACCTATGGCTACTTTTTTGCCTCTCGATGTGCGGTGCCAGGCACACGCTTACCATTGATATATAAAAAAACGTCCCCAATTCCTGCACGCACTCGTGTTCTCTCATACAAGCTGACACGACGCACGCAGACACGACACAGTCACAGCCAGACGTCTATCGTTTAACAAATGTAACACACTTTCCCAAGCTTGTCGCGCAACTTTCCACTCGAATCAAGGCAAATCGCCCACCCATCAGCCCTGTGCGCAGTGCGCAAATAACTGAACTCAAACGAAACGCATAGTCCGAGAAGATGGACACAGACGTTGAGCCACTCAAAAACAAGCACGCACACACAACTGTTGCTGCACACTATTCCAGTTAGCAAAAATAGCATCAAACAATAGCCAACAACAAGCCTTGAAAGTGAAACAAACATCGAAACGGCATTTATCGACCATATGAGTCCACCCATCAGGACACTGCTTCCCAGAACAAGACGTGGCATAAAATATTGGCTCTGCCTGGGATAGCAACAGACTCCTGTAAAATGCAACCCATGTTTAACTTATTTCTTGAATATATCGGCAACAACAAAGTTAATCTGCTATGATTACAGATGAGACAGTAAAGTATCCGTTGTCAGAAAGACAACTAGAGCTAGTTCTATCATAGCCCTTTTACGCAGCCAGTCAAACGCGCTAAACTTTGAGGATGAAACGCGTGGTATCCTAGCTAGCTGCCAATGATAGCCGTCCCATTGGGGCTATGAATAATGTTAGTAAAAGCCACAATGCTTAAAATGCAAACCCTTCATGAAAAAGACATCATGCGCAGTCGAAGTACACTATTCTTTTTTTCTAACAATCTGCCCCGGCAGGTGCAACGATAATGGAAACGTGTCCTACCTTCTTCCAGCTATGCATTCCATGCATATGCATTATTAGCCCATATTGGAATCTCAGTCCAACTCGTTTAACGATTGTCATTGCACTTTAAAGACATAGTATTACACTTATTTTCTTTTCTGCCATCAGCAACAATGTTGGCTATTTTTTTTTTTTTAGTCTCTCGCGCTGCACCGCCACCGAATTGTTCACCGCTGGTGCTGTACTTCTTTTTTTTTTTTTTTGGAAGAACGGGGATGGCTCAAAACTACTGATGAGTGAATCTGTTGTAGGCCTATCACACCAGTGGTGGAGTGTATAACTAAATCCGTACACCAAACACCTCTTGTCACCTTCTCATGACCAGGAGTGCTCTCGATTTGTGTTGAGTTGGAATGTAAAAATTGTGAATTAATTGACGTAAATTATACGGACGGAAATCCGTCCAAACGAACATCCAGTTGACGGAAATCCGTCGTAGCGACGGAAAACTTGAATCCCTGCATTGTAGGCCGATAGAGGGTAAAAGAGAATAAAATACAACAAAATATCCATACACGACTAGGCCAGGCTATTCTAGACAACTTTGTGAGGCCTAAATAAATAAATATTATAAATATTACTATGGAGTTGTATGTGTCATTATGAGGCTACCTTGGTACCAATGTCATTTCTTGTTTTATATATGGTTTCTGTAGGTCATTTCATACATAGCATTGCTATATGTGAGTTAGTGTATTCAGGCTGGAAGTGCAATCTGCCCCACAGCCAGTTACTTGGAGAGGTCAAACCTGTGTAGGAGGGAATCTGTGGCAGGGTTTTACACTTTTACTTTACACTATTACAGAAATATGATATATGGGCCTAATGGATAGAATTTAGCTTGGTTGCCCAAAGTTGCACTTTGAGCAATTTGCATAATTTGCATAAATATATTGTTAAGGCAAGACTACTACAGGTGAATAGGCTAAAAATGTTAAATAATAGATATCACCATTAAACTTTCTCAGTTGATTACGGATGATGAGAGAAGAAAAACAAATATTGGATGTTTTTTTGTATTTTGATGTTTACATATGCAAATGATACAATTGTCAATTGTCAATTATACAATACATTGTCAATTATGCGCTAATTTGCATACGCCACAAATCACCTTCATATGGTGAACTCAGGCTCAAAATAACTTTTCTGTGTGTAAATTATGTATATTTGGGTGTTGAGTTGGTGAAAACCTTCTGAGGAACCTGGTCAAGAGGGAGTTTTGACCTGGATACATGCCCTGTGCAATATACCGTATAGGCCTATATTTATTGCATGGGCCCCTACGGCATGTACAGCACACACATACATTCAGTGTAGCAGAACTACAGGCTTTAAGGCCTAAAATAGCACATACTGTATACGTTTTTGGAACAAAATATGATTTTCACTATACAACATGCAGAATAACTACAGTATGCAGGCACACACACACACACACACACACACACACACACACACACACACACACACACACACACACAGGGCCGCTGACAGGTTTGGCTGGGCCCGGGACAAAAAAATATCAATGGGCCCCCCTTCCTCCTACCCTGTCCCCCCCCCCCCCCCAACCAAAAAAAACCAAAAAAACAACCACCATACCACCATCTTTTTCAAGACAGACCAGGTGGCCAGACCACACAAACTTTCGGCCTGAAAGCACACCACTATCATGTGATATGCTATGTATTATTAGGCCTACCCATTATAAAAGAAATGGCATTGGTATCAAAGTAGCCTCACAAATCAATGACGCATACAATAATTCCATAGTAAATGATCTAGGGCCTATCCATCCAACTATCCATGCATTTTTGCCATGACATTTATTTAGAAATGAAACAAAATAAATAGGATTCACATCATTAATAACACAAGTGTACGTGTAATTTACTTTAGCAATTTGAGGGCTTGCACATCAAAACGTACCTGACTGAATCAGCTCTAGTTTGCTAAACTGACTTCAAGTGACGTGTGATGACAGGAACACAGATCTTGTGCTGTGCTCCCTCATCAAAATCTTCCCACACCAGGAATAGCCAAACACAGGAACAAGTCAAGTTGCAGAAATGTATATGCAAAACGGATCTACACTGTTTCTCCCCACAAAGTTAACAGGTTGATAAAGTGTTAGCATTTGCGCTAAGCGGGATTTATACGCGCTAAGCGAAATAGCGTTGCATAGCGCTGTTCTAAAAGTTCTCCCTTGCCCTCTCCCTGCGCGCGACGCAACTTCTCATCGTGTTTATGATTGTTGGCTAATGTGCATATTCCTAGCTAAGGTCACGGATGGTCAGATTTGAAACACAATTTTTACTAAGCTGTGGTTATAAAATGATGCGACTGTGTGACTGATCATGTTTTAAACATGAATGCTGCGGTGCAGTGCGTGTCTGTTTATGAAGGGAAACTTTTGCTTTGTTTGTGTCCTCTGCTATTGTTAGTACCTGCATCATCTGAAGAACTTTTTACTGAAATCCTGGGGCTTCTGGTGTCTTCCTCTATTTTTCTCCTATCCTTCATTCTGTCCTGGTTTGAACGACTGCTTCTTCAGACACCTTGGCAAATTGGCACGAGCCGCGTTAAGTTGAAGTCGTTTTTTTCTTTCTCGTAATGACCGACCAAACCATTTGTGCACTGGGGGTGGGGGAGGTGGGGGTTCTTGATCCTTTTTTAAGGGCAGGAAAGGCAAAATATCTGCATCGTTTATTTAATGTAAATATAGCACAGTCTCCCTCTCTCAAAAAACATCTTATTTTGAAATTACCATTATTCCATTATTCACAAACTTAATTAGGGCCCAGTTCTGGGCCCCCCTATCCCAGGGCCCGGGACAAAAGCCCTTTTGTCCCCCCCTGTCGGCGGGCCTGCACACACACACACACACACACACACACACACACACACACACACACACACACACACACACACAGGTTTATATCGTGCTACTCTAGTCAGAAACATAATAGAAAAGCTGAAAACCAGTAATGGTCTTTGTGGTGTAGTTTTTGTAAATCATACAGTGTGCTCAATGGAATTGGGCAGAAGGATTGTGTTACGGGGCTGGATTGCTGGGTATGATAAACCTTATTTAAGTAGATGACCTCATCAACTCCTCTGAAACTCCAGCTCCAGAAGAGTCTTCAAAATAATGCTCAATAGTCACACAGTTGCACAGTTGAAGTAAAGCCATGCCTGGGTTAGAGACTTCTGTAGAGCAAAGATTGTAAGCACTGTTCAAAATCCAACCAGTATTTCATGCAAGAGCAAAAGTATATTGTTGAATAGTCATCCCAGTCTTAAAGTGTATATCGCAGGTTAACCACTACTTTGGATCAATGTGTACACACTGTATTCAATAAATGATCCGCATATATAAGTCCCTCCAAAAACGATGTTAAACAACGATTTTTGTTGTTTGTTGTGGCAAATGTGGGTTTAACCGTAACCTGGCGACTACGTCAGGCGAGGCCATGGGTGAACGTTCTAATTTTATTTGCCTGGAATTTTACATAGGCGAGATGACGATAACTAATGATATAACGGCCGTGGCCTGCAGGCCTATAATAAAAATCGCAACTACCGGTAATCGTGCGGCTTTTCTCATGCAGGGCACTGTAACAACTTCTAAATGATTTAGTAACTTTTGGCCAACTAGTTTTAGTAGAAATGCTATTCATGCAGGGTTGCAAATTCTGCTTGGACCTATAGGCTAGACTAGGCTATGCGACATGGGCTTCTTTTTTTACTAATCCCTTCATATTTTTGGGCTTGCTTTTAATCATTTTTAATTAACTGCCAATATCGTGTCAGCTAAATGCAATAGGCTACCTAAATTACAAACAGCACAAACGGGTCTCTTGAAATGATCTGCGTAGCCTAAAATGTGGTGCTTTTCGCCCGACTGGGGAGTGACTGTCCATGGTGCTGAAATCGCGTCAAACTTTTCCTAGGTGCAAAACAGTAGGCTAAAGTATACCACCCGAGTCATGTCGCTGTTGTAAAAATCACATGGCCTATTTTCAATCAATAGAATTACATGCAACTTCAATAAAGGTCACCCACATGCGTGTCACAAATCAATAGCATAGGTAACCCACGCGGCGGCGGGACTATTTCGGTTAACCTATATTCCTTGAAAAAAGAAAAAGTCCGTGTGTCACAAAAAAAACTGCACTGTCCGTTATTATAGGCCTACCAAACGAAAGTATCCATATAGAAGAAATCAAGTCTTCAGTTTCAATAATCCACGTTGTGTGGCGCAAATTGTAGTGTAGGCCTACTTGAAATTTTGAAATCACATGGTAGGTAGCCCTTCGAGACTCGCACTTTGAGGCAAGCGCAATCGTAACCACTCACCGCCCCCCCCCCCCCCCCCCCCCCCCCCCCCCCCCCCCCCCATTTTTTTTTTGTATAGTTCGAACACTGGTAGGCTATTTTACTGCCTCACGGTCACATGGCACCCTGTAGCGGTCATTATATAATATTGGCAATGATATTTATTTCATACCCTTACGGCATAATTCAATCACACACCGTACAGAATAGGCTACAGGGCTACCGCTACTGCGGGCTACTGAATGGCCTCGCCTGACGTCACACAATAGATTAGAATTCTTTGAACATATTACTGAAAATACACACTTTTCCTCATTATATTTCATTTTCTGATGCCCTGTTGCATGAAAAAAATGATGGATAATTGTTGAAGTGGTAGAACTATCAAAGGAAGTCCATTATTTTGAATAAAAATTAACCTGAGATATACACTTTAAAAATGAAAACAAATGGAAGGAAGACAAGAATGCTGACTGTATTTTTACCAATGACTATCCACACCACCTCAAATTCAAAATGCCATATTTCTGGGACTTGTCTGCTTATAGAACCATCCACAGCCCATTGCATCAGCAAAAGTAGGCTCTACCAAATATTACTAGAATATTTAGCATGTGCCTATTTCTATTTTAATAAATAGGCTACATGTACAATTGATTCTGCTGGGCCCATAAAAGTGATTTCACATCTGAAATGGTGTTCTTTCCATACGGTTTAACATAATGCTAACACGAAATTGCTTCAACAAGCTATCAACAGACAAACCAATAATGTTTTTCAAAAGGGGTGCCCAATCATTCAATTATTGTACCACTGCACACATACAAATTTAGAAAAAAACACATAGCCTTTACCATCTCCATACTTTTTCAGTATTTTCTTCAGGACATGTGTATCATGCAGCAATCACTGGCCTAATGCGCATGTTATTTTGTGTGATGTTGGCTCTTTTGGATTTGTTCACTGTATACTGTATGTGTATGCATGTAAGGCTGTTTGGCATGGGACATTTAATTCATCCATCTAGGTCAACACTACCTCTTGACCAGGTCCCTCAGGTCCCTCAAATATATTTTCAGCCTGGGTTTACCGTATGAAGGTGATATAAACCTCCAGATAACTTTTGTCAGTGTTAAGGTCAATGGAGAGTTGTTTAGAGTCACCCATGTAATGTGTGTGTGTGTGTGTGTGTGTGTGTGTGTGTGTGTGTGTGTGTGTGTGTGTGTGTGTCTGCTACAATCACACTTTGTTCCAAAACTTTACAGTATGTGCTATTTTTGGCCTTAAAGTCTTTCCTCAGATCAGTAAATTACTCTTGTATAGTTATTTTGTGGTTGTGTACACAGGCATACTCTAGTCTACTGTATAAAGTTCTGCTACATTTAATGTATGTGTGTGCTAAATATATATATATATATACAGTGCACACACAGAATCTTATTAGCGACTTATTAGCGGACCCAACATTCCATTTGCTTGCCTTCATTTTCCTTCTTCATAATTCCAAAGGTAAAAACATCATTGTTTTCATCCATCGTTAAAATCCATATGCAGCAACATTGAAGATGTGCAAAAGTGCTGAAAGGTGCCAAAAGCTGTGCAAACTAGAGCTAAAGTGTAGCAAAGAGCAGTGTTAAAGGTTAAATAGGCCTTCCCCAACCACCCACTCTCTTTACTCCAGCAAACGGCCAGGTGAAATACAAACTTGTACCGCCACCATCACTCTATGTGACCAATCAGCGGAGGCCCTAACACGTAAAAAGGTAAACTCAGACCCAAAACTAATATCTGTCCGTAAAAAATCTCCTAATAACAGTCATGAAGTATTATACTGTGTTGTTAATGTTTTTAAGTCCACAACTTACCTGACACTCAAAAGCAATTGTGCAAATCAGAATAAGGTCTTTACTTTCAGTTGAGACGAGTAATCGGATAAAATAAGTAAATACTGTACTCACAGGTGAAGTTTGTTTCTATTGAGGCGGGAAGGACCCATCGTCCTGGCACATTGATGTTGCTGGATGTCTTCAAGTTCACATAGTCAATAGTGCCATTTGGAAAGCAGCTGTCTATAGTGATAACGCCACCACCATAAATCAATGCAATCTGAAGAAACAGAGCAAAGAGTTAGGCCATTACATTTTCCTCTAAAGAAAACCAATTTTCACAAATAAGCAGAATAGTGAAAAAAAGTGACTAACCAGTGGTCTTATGCTGACATATTGTGGTGGAAGGGTAATATCACCGTAGTTCATGAAGATGAACAATAAATCTCTGTCAGAAATCAGAACCACCTGGAATGTTGCCTCCTGAAAGCAGATAGGATTTCAAGACTTAATAAAACCTGATATGTCCTTATTCAATTTCCAATGCAACTGGACAACATAGGAGAACATAGGGAGAAACTACTAAAAGTGTGTGTGTGTGTGTGAGGAAGATATTGTGTACAAAAAAAGGCAAATTACTGTCTGTAACCAGTAGCGTGGACGGAGTGAGTTATTTTTCGCAGAATATTGTTATTAGGGCCCGAGCACCGAAGGCGCGAGGCCCTATTGTTCTTGCTCTGATTTTTTTTCTTTTTGCTCCTTGTTCGGGACCGCCCATTTTGTCTGAGAAGCATTTGGTCACAAGCCCTTTTGCACAATGGTCGGAGATGGCAACCACTACTCAAAACCGGAGGCTTGGGTCTGGGTAGGGACCAGACACAGAATAACGCCCCCTATCGCGCCCCTAACCGCAGAGATACACCAGCGGCGACGCGACTCAAGCGACAGAGTGTAGCAGCAAGCGATACGAGAGACTGAGGAGACTAGAGTATGTCCGTACAGGCAGAAGGCAAAGCATTCAAGCATTCCCATTGGCTGTGGTCACTGACCTCTATACAGTCATTGGCTGTCGCGGCTTGTCGCCGAACCGCGTCATAAAAAGTTGAAAAGATTTCAACTTCAAATTGTCGCGCTCGTCGCGCAAATCGCTCTAGTCTCCAGAATCGCTTTTGTCTCTCGACTCAATACAAAGTCAATTACTTCCGTCGCTCGACTCGCTCAGATAGCCGCTGGTGTATCTCTGCGGTAATGCATTGAGGTTCCTGACTGACACACAGTTTGTCGTTGGGCCACGAAAAAATTATGCATATGTATCTCACTGAACCACACAATTTGGGGCTTGTTAAATGGTTATATTTACGATTGCTGTCAAGATGGCATGTTCTGTGCTAGCTAGCTGTATACCCATAGAACTAATACACAGCTGGATACCTAGCTCTGTGTAATTAACGACAGGTTGGCTAGCCGCTAGCTCGGTAGACTAGTTGTCATTCCCATCTATACTCATGAACGGCGTGACGTTTTCCATGTGCGTTACGCCCATTTGTGGGGGAAAGCAATCCATACAAGTCAATTGGTGATGTTGGGGTTTAATAAACGAAAAATACGGACCTGTAGACTAGCGTTGTTCACGCGCAACATGTCGAAAACGTGTTCTGTTGCCGGCTATTCAAATAATATAGCCAAACAGCCGTGGCTGAAGCATGGAATGTGTTCATTTAGGTTAACCGATGTAGCATGTAAGTCAATGAGACATTCGGTTTGTTTTCACCCATAAAGGGGCGTAGCGCAAATTTAAGAGCAAAGTACCCGGATGGCCGTTCATGAGTATTTAGTAAGCTACTTAAAGGGACACTGTGAGATTTTTAGTTCTGGTTTATTTCCAGAATTCATGCTGCTCATTCACTAATGTTACCTTTTTCATAAATACTTACCACCACCATCAAATTCTAAGTATTCATTATGACTGGAAAAATTGCACTTTTCATACATGAAAAGGGGGATCTTCTCCATGGTCCGCCATTTTGAATTTCCCAAAATAGCCATTTTTTAGCTGCAAAAAGGACTGTACTTGGACCATACTAGAAAATATTTGTTTATTACTTAGTAAACTTTCATGTAAAGATCAAATTTGGCAATAGGGAACCTAGTTTCAATGAGCAGCATAGTTGCAGTACCTTTTTTGACCATTTCCTGCACAGTGTCCCTTTAAAGACTTTCAAAGCTCCCAAATGTCTTGTTTTTAATGACATGGATCTTTTGGGGCAGGCGTATAATACAAGGCTGGATACCTAGCTCTGTGTTATTGACGACAGGTTGGCTAGCCACTAGCTTGGTAGACTAGGTGTCATTCCCATCTATTTATTTAGCTACTCAAAGACTTTCAAAGCTCCCAAATGTCTCATTTTTAATGGCATGTGTCTTATTAGAAATTGGGGCAGCAATTTCATTCTACATTAGTGGTCTGATAATAGCGTGTGACAATCTGGTTCTGTAAAATGCTCAAATTAGCTTACCAAGCTATCTTAAAACATTGAATGATCAGATCAATGATCAATGTGTCCGATAAGTTCATGGTGTATTTTTACATCAATCCATGTCAGCCATGATATGTATTATCATCCAGGCTTTTTAAATTAAGTAAAAACTTTCGTGCTGTACGTAGCACGGACGGCCGCCATGTTTCTTCTTAGAAAGTTTCCTGTGTAGCCCGGCCCCCCATCTCGCTCCTCGCGATTTGATTACCCCTGTCATCGGATAACTTTAAGTCTCGCAAAACGGCCGGGGTCCGCTAGACTGCCCCCGGGAGCAAATTCAATTTGCCTAGATTTCTAGGCTAATGTTTCCCAGCTGTAGAAACTCACATGTGAATGCATATAACGTATACAAACATTTCTGTAGTCCTGAAATGCCAATCTAGTATAGCGCCAATATCTGGTAGGCAAATTAACTGCTGGAAAATGGAATTTAAGGCACTTGTCCTAAACTGTACACTAGATCTGCCTGATTTTGGATGTACATCAGCTCAAAACATTGTAGATGATAAATGGAAAAAGCCTGGCTCCCTATCAACCCCTAGCACAGAGATGTTTAGGCCTGTCATATAATTGAAACTACAGACTCCAAATTTCTTGTGGATGTATATCTTACTAAAGCCGCGCATACACTGTGCGATATTTTCACTCGTGGGTCTTAAGCTTCTGCTCACAATGCAATTTCACGGTTTAAAAGTTCACGACTCACGTCCTCACACTACACGAGCCGACAGTCGGATGCGAGCGAAATGCTTCCACCGTACGACGCGACAGGCATGTCTGCAGAGGAGGGAACATGTGCACCTGAGGTGGAGATGAGGTCGCGCTCAACAGCGAATCGCACGGCCCTATTAATTTGTGCATGTGAAGTGTCAAATCGGGTCGTAGCACTGCTTTAACTGTGCGATTTACGCACAAGCCACGACCAGAATTTCAAACCGTTTTGATTTTCTTGCGACCCTGCGATTGCACGATCGTGAGGCGAAATCGCTTGTCGTTACCCCATGTACACTGCACGATGCGAGACTCACGATTGACCTGCGATTGAGCAAGAAATCGGCCCGACTCTCAAAAAGTCGTGCAAGTGCCAAATTGGGGCCAAATCGGGGCAAAAGTCGCACAGTGTAAGCCCAGCTTAAGGGAAGCAAAAAACATCCTTATAATGCCATGGCCGTTCTTTCGTTCATTCGTCTGGCACGTCTATCTGTCCGTCCGCTACCACGTCACCATGGTTCGAGTTACGGGGGGACTCGGGGGATCCGAGATCCCCTGAAACAGACACCAGAAACACCGAAAATATGATTTGGGAAATATTGGGGGGTCTCTAAACTATTGGAAAAATGATGTGTATTGACAAATAAATCGTGTGTCAAATGGGTATTTGCATACCCAACGTGTTGTGTTTAGGATACATCAAGCATAAAATTAAAACAATATGACGACGGACAGCAACTGCGAGCCTACAGTTGCTGCTTTGCAGCGGTTGCGCGTAGCGTGCCTGTGAGTTCTAGTGCTATGCACAGCCTGATCTCCAAAAATTCTGTGCTCCTGGACACGGATGTTAAGGACACGAAATCCGTGTCCAGGAGCACGGATTTTGCCAAAATTCCGTGCTCCTGGACACGGAATTGTTTTCCGTGATGGACACACGGAAGTGCTTTCTATAGGCTATTACCACAGCACTGTGTTAAATCTATCATTAGAAAATACATACCAAATGCTAATCCTAAACAAAATAGTGCTATAGCAATTTAGCCCTAACCAAAACATGTCTCACGTTACTTCCTAGAGAATCAAAACACATGTCCTGTCAGTGCCTTGCTAGCTAGCCTATTCCTAAACATATAATGGAAGGATGAGGAGTTTTGCTGCCATCATCAAGATAGGTGTAAAATGGAAGGTTGTAATGAAAAACATCATGCAACACAGCAGGAAGTAACCTAATTTTGGGTGAGTGCTTTGGCACATCTACTTTTATCTACAGAATGAAACCTGCCTGTCAGGTGACATTAGCTAGCTAGTAGAGACCGACCGATATGGGTTTTTCTATGGCCGATGCCGATATTTAGAGGTCAGAGTCATTTTTGGGGCCGATATGCTATCGTATTATCCTTAATTGGCATGCTAAAAATATACCGGTATATAAACAATATTATTTCTTATATATTTATCCATAACATATTTATTTTATTAATTAAAAGTAACATATGTTCTATTTACACACTTAATATTCATATAGATAGGCCTAGTAGAAATATTATGTAGCCTATTATATAAAAATGACTGTGTAGTGCCTAGTCAGTTAGTCTATTAATTGATTTGAATATGTTCAGATTGCCATGATTTTTCAATTCCAGATAGTAATTTCAAAACGGCAAAATACATGTTATACAGTTTCACTGTGGAACTGCCATGCCTAAACTTTCCCTATGTTTCAACAACAGAACTAATACCAGAGAGGAAACTTCCTCTGATAATACTCCATCTCCCAGCATGCTGTGCAGAAAACTGGAAATAGGAAATGCTTTTGCTCTTTCTCAAATTCACAATCAAATCAAATGTATTCATTGGGAAAACAAATGTAGCCTACATGGTGTGACATTGTTCTAAAACGTTCTCTTGTTATTTTTGCGTACTCTTTTGTGTTAGTTGGCCATAATAGAGACGTATATGCCAATTGCCAATGTAATGTTGCTTATAGAGTTTGAAAGTCCCGTCCCTTAGTTCCGCATTTCACAGAACCTAAGCTGACCATCTAGGTAGAGAGTAATGGTGCCTTCACGACCTCGGGACCTCTCGAGACAGCTGACGACACTGCTCAAGTGAGTTCTGGACTTTGGCGCATAAACGCCACTGATTCCGGAACAATCGGGAATCATGCCTGTTTTGTTTTGGTTATCTTTTCTTTTTTTTCACCTCCACTTGAGCCTCCACACCCACGACATATAATTTTAGCTGAAGTAAGCTAAATTAAACAGTCAGAGACCAGCATTGCTGTCATATGTGCATCTGCAATTGAATGACATTAACTGGTGTTGTTGATAGTGATTACAAGACGATATTTTAGCATTTATGATACTGTTTACATGTCAGTTGCATGCATGGGCGCCATGTTGATGATGCGTGTGTCGTCACACAAAACATAAGCTCGGGAACTCGTTGTTCTATACTTCCGCCTGAGATCAACCTCAATAATTATCGATCTGACATTGCGTCACCAAATGTTCACTCCCACTTTCCCGAGGTTTTAGGTCGGCTTTCTTGGGATTCTCGACTTTTTGAACGAGCTAAAAATATCTTCTGATCTCAGTTATTAAATGCGCTGGGCTACAAATATGCTGTTTAAGTGGCTAGATGAAGATTATTCATGCAGACGTATAAATATTTTGTCCAGAGTCCGTCTGCATGAAAAATGTGAAGAAACACAGCTTTCTAAAAAGTTTAGGGGTTCGTATGAAAAATTAAACAAAAATATCAGAAACAACATATGTGGAGCTCGTGGCACAACTCGAAGGGGATCGAAATATAATTTTAATGCTGCCATTGGATTACATGCTACGATTTTCGGCTAAAAACGCCGTTGAGGTCCCATGAATGAAATGGGGGGAAGTGACGTCACTTTCAAGCTCTATGGGAGCACCAAACGTGATTTGAACCGTCTCCAGAGTCTACAAAGGTGTCAGCCAGCGTCAAGCACAAACATTTTATTTTAACCTTTAAGCTTCAAAATAAAATAATACTACATTTCTGGTAGTGTGCAGATGTCTATAATGGTTATTATTGTCAACAAAGTCTGATTCTGAACTCTATGAAATAATTTACAGTATCTGTAAGGGGAGCTAACAAGCTAACCGATTCAGCCATTAAGAATGAATGGGTATCTATAACAACAAACGAAGTGCTAAAATAGTGCTAATAAAACAAGGATTCACCTTAAATTGAACAGATTGTGCCACTCTTCATGATCACATATTACCATGCCCAGTTCAGCTAAGATCAGTCTTGATATCTGACAGGGTGTTAGTGAACAAAAGAACAGTTCACAGTTTCAAATGATTACGTTTGTGATTTCGCTAACAACGTTAGCATGCTAGCTGAGCGATTTTATACAGTATCTTTAGCCAGACTTTTAAGTTAGTTTTCCCTCTTAATTCGAACTATAACAACTTATAATATTGGGGTTGACATAATCACAGATTCAAGCATATTTTCAAAAGACTCCCAACAACTCCAGAAAGTTGCAAGGGCGATTTAATAGATACAATCCATGCGTCTCAATTTCAGGGATAGTCCTTAGGTCAGTAAAAGGCACTCGTGGTCACACAACACTAGTAACTTTGATTTCAACTCTGTTGCCGTTGAAAACAAATAGACATGGGGTGAAAGTCAATCACATATCAGATTTGCATCCTTTTTTGTTAAAATTTCGCTTAGATTTTAATTTACTATTGTATTTTTAGAGCTAAACTTCACAGTGGTTATCACCAGCATTGAGGCTCCAAGTAGCTGCCCGCTGATGTGCCTGATAGAGAGGTGTGACGTTCACGAACAGTGTTGCCAGATGTGTCTGACCAAATCCTGCCCTAAAGGTTCTCAAAAACCACCAAAATGCGCTAAATTCCGCCCAAATTCAACAAATTACATTGACCTCTATGGACCCAAAATGGCTCAAAAAAACCGCCAAATGGCCAATTTTGCCCGCCAACGCTCATCCCAAGTAGCCCAATTGGGCGGGCACCCGCCCAATCTGGCAACACTGTTCATGAACGAGTCAGTGTTTTTGAACGGCTCCCTGAAGTGAACTATAGGGACAGGATCACAGCTGGGGGAGCCACTCGACTGTTATTTCGTTCGTTTTTCATTAATTTTAAGCACGTGACCTCGACCTTAAAATCGGCGCAACCAAATGAGAAAATCGGCCGATGCCGATTAATTAAAAAATAGCAAAAATCGGCCGATTAAATCGGCCGGCCGATCGATCGGTCGGTCTCTACTAGCTAGCATTTCAGATGATGTGGCTCTGAACAATAGCCTGACCAGGTGATTTTTGCATGAAAATAGTTCACTTGGAAGCTACTGGAGTTGTTCTTCGGGCGTGAAAATGCATTTAGACCCGCAATTTAAACTCGGAGAGTCAGAGCGCACCCGTGACAAAAAAGGCTTCATCTCAGTTCGAATGTTGAAGAACGCTATTTATACCTAAATCAGTGCTCGCTTAAAGTGGAATAACTTAGGAATGGAATAAGCTAGAAACAAACCGTAAAATTATACAGACAGATGCGTTTTTGGGCTTTTCAACAAGCATGTGTGTGTGACTGTTCAAAAAATGATGAAATTGGCTGGGAGTCTACAGCTAAATTCCAAAAAACGGCTGGTATTGAATGTGTTAAAACAAATTATGGCGAAATCACTGGCAACATTGTCACTGCCAACATTCGCAGACGTTGGCAAGAAAGGAAAGGGGACACGTCTTTCAAGCTTGAAGTAAAATGTTCAATTAGGCCTAGTTGGTGAACAAACATGGGATGAATGGATGCATCCATGAGCAAGTCATCTGTTAACAGGAAAATTAAATTGTATGTAATGACCAGAAAATCATTATGACTATGCTTGCGGTTATGGAATTACAGTGGCGTCAGTGAACTCGGCGACTCCCTCAAAATGTATCCGTGAAACATGCAAATAAACTAGGCTACCTCCTAGCAAGAGTTGTATAAATAGTTGGACTATTAAAAGTTATTATACTCTGTGAAATGCAGATCTGAGAGGGATGTAGTACACTTGGTTGACAACCATGTTTTCTCTGGATTTTGGATAGGTTATTTTAAAAGGTGTGAAAGGCATGCTCTCTATCACAATTGTTTTTAGATGCGTCCCAGCATCTCTCTCTGAGGGTCTGTCTGTCCGTCCGTCCGTCTGAAACGGATTCCTTCAATGTCCGTCTGAAACGCATTCCTTCAATTGTTCCTACTGTGGCCACAAGGCGGCAGAGTTGCCATTTTGGACCGGAGCGAATGCGTGCAAGCCAGAACGTATTACCAAACAGGCAAGACGGCTGATAGCATTATTGTGAGACAACTGAGGGCGGAGCGAATGCGTGCAAGCCAGAACGTATTACCAAACAGGCAAGACGGCTGATAGCATTGTGAGACAACTGAGGGGGGCATTCAATTTTCGCCATTGTTTTGCGTTTGGACAATGGGAGGCAACTTTATTTTGGTTCGTCAGAAACTCGCGGAAATGAACGATTTAGAAGTTGGCAGGCAGTTTTTGACACAGATGTTTGTGCTCGGATAGAGAGGCGTTTGCATTGCATAACGCTCCACGGCATAGAACCGTAGTTAGTTGACAGGCGACCCGCAGCGCATACAGCTCTTCCTCTAAACGTTGACCTGTAACATTTGGGGGGGGGCAATCGCTATTCCGACATACCGCTATTCCGACATACCGCTATTCCGACAGCCGACATACCGTAAGGTTAGGGTTAGGGTTAGGGTAACTGTATGCACTCTCCCTAAACTTAGTAAAAGCTGAGCAACGTAGCACAAACCAAAGAAATTGCATAACTCGCGCCGGTATTCCGACAATTCACATCAATGTCGGAATAGCGAAATGTTGGAATACCGCCATGTAACCAACATTTGGTTATAGCTTTTCTCCTTTCAAAACATTCACATTTTCATTTGTGCGTGGATAGAGGGGCGTTTGCATTGCATAACGCTCCACGACATGGAACTGTAATTAGTTGACAGGCGACCCGCAGCGCAGCTCTTCCTCTAAACGTGGACCTGTAACATTTGGTTAGCTTTTTTTTCTTTCATAACATTCACATTTTCCTCCGCTTTTCTCCAGTCCACAAACTCGGGTTCAGAGGTCTGTGTGTAGCCTACGAGCCTCCCTTTTAATATTCCCAGCGAGTTTACTTCTGCCTTTTCAGTAGGCCTACCCTAGTCAGTTTGCGCTGCGCACTGGAGAGCTGGGGCATTTGACATACGGTGTGTTTAGCCTACTCGTAGCCTACAGGGAGGTTCTTTCGTTGGCGGGCTCGTACCCCACAGGTGCTTTTCGCTGCGCTCAGAGAGAGCACAGGACAGAACGCGTCTTTCGTAATTGCTTTGTAGTCGTGTGAATTTGGTAAACTCTGGCACGGGAGCTCACTGCTTTGTGCCTTGACGGTGAAGCTGGTTTTGAAAAATAAGCGCATAATTCACCTAAAGGGTGAACCCATAAGCGCATGATTCACCCAAACGATTTTATTTATTTATTATTTGTCGATGTTTAAATTCTTTCCCACATGCACATGATGCTGAAATGGCGTGATACTAAAGGTTGATACTAATAAATGTCTGGTCATTTGTAATGTAGCCTACTTCATCTATTTGAAATCATATGGTTCTTTTCCAAATCCAAGAATGATAAGCTTATTATAGCCTAAACTGCAAAAAATAAAGCCATGTCTTGCCATTTTGCTGCCTGCCACATTATTTGGAGTGTCCATGATGACCAATAAACAAAAAGTACATCCTCAGGGGGGCGTTGACAGGTTAGGAGGAGGCCAGGGGGGTGTTTGGGGGGGAAAAATTGCATTGTTGGAACTGGCATAGAGGGACGCATCTGTTGTCCGCCTGTCGGCCTTGTTATAAATGATAAAAATGTGACAAATAGCAACCTGTGAGCTTCAATAAGCATTTGCAAATCACAGACAATCACTTTGCCAATAGGCCTACCACAATCACAGGTGAACTAAACAGGCCACGGCTAACCAGAGGACATGGTAATTATAAAAGAGACAGATATAATTTGGTTACAACTTGGTCTACATCTACATGACACCACATCATGACACATATCTTATGTGTCTAAAAAGGAACTGAACTTCTTTGGCGGAGGTCATTTCTAGTTAATTATATCGTTATCATGGGATAACGGTTTGTTTTCTCGAGATCTCTAATTAATTATGCTGTTTTCTCGGGATACCAAAGTGAATTTGAAAATATATGAGGGCCGCTCTCGGCTTCCGTAGTATTGTCATTATGGTATGTAGACAAACTATATAGACCAAAAAAATGATATAGTAACATCTAGCAATTTTGTACTTACATAGTATATTACCAGTTATTCCACTGTACATAATGAGATAAGTGTAACAGTGACCCCTTTAAATAAAACCAAAAACCAAAAGAAAACACAGAGGATAGTCCTACAAGTGGGTACACACAGGGGCGGAGTGGGGGGACTTTTCCCACCGGGAGAATTTCCCCCTTGGCGGCCCTTTTTAACCCCCCCCCATAACACAAAAACCACGAAATCTGCATTCGTAATACATGTGGATATTAGTGTTGACAAAATATCACTCTGAAGTGGAGAATTGTAGCCTACCTTGATGAAATAGGCCTATCACAGTCAAAAGCATTCACCATAGAACTAGTTGCAGGTTAGGCTACATCACTCTACTGTTCCATGAAAATGTGCACTCCACTGTCATTTTGACAGTTTGTAGGCCTATTGAAATATCGTTTAAGGAAGACAGGATGAGCACAGGCACGAAGTTTTGAGTGTGGGGATTTTTAGAAGAGTAGGCTATAGGCTACAAAAAGTCTGTATATTGTGAAATAAACCCACCATGTAGCAAAGGAGCCAAACCTACTTCAAAGCACAACCATAAGTCAACAAAATTAATAGCCAAACGGTGTAGGCCTACCTGAAAACGCTGTTTTACACACCCAGCACTGCTCACATCAGAATCTTGTGTGTGGTAATTATTTTGTTCCATTTCTTCAGACATTACATAGGCTACATCCTAAATGTGCCACATATGCAGTGGTGGACAGTAACGAAGTAAATGTAGTTTGTTACTGTACTTAAGTAACATTTTCATACTTTCATACTTTACTCAAGTATTTTTATCTTTTCGGTAGCCTTTGACTTTCTATACTTTTACTTCACAACATTTCAGAGCGAAAATTTAGTACTTACACCTTCGTTACATTTACTGACAACCACTACGTTCCTTACTCGATCCCTTTTTATAATTTAAGGCGGATTACCCGGCAGGTGAATTAATTCATTTATGCCCTGGTTTTCAAATGAAAATCAGAGATTTCACGCTTGTGTGAAGAAAGTGAAACTGAATCCGATTGGCAGACTCAGAGATTCGCCATTGTGATTGGTTGTAATGTGTCACGTGACAAAAAGCTCTACTGTACAGAATTAGTTTTAGAAGGAAAGCGAGCAGAGCAAGACCACTGATGTGTCCACTGTTGCGACTTGCGAGACGAATTGAAATAAGAAGAAACGGTACTTTCTAGTAGCATGCGGAAAGCACAGTAAAACAATAAAGCAGGCGACAACAACGTTGTCAGAGTGTATTAATCTGCGCGTCGTATTCGTTGTGTGAGGGGGGAGAGGTTTAACTCGCAGGCTGCGATGCCATCCTCTGTACTCCACCCAAAGATTTTGGCTGACGGAGTCAACAGTCGGCTATTCGCCCAGGCTACACTCGCCTGACAAGACGAAGTTTGTCAGATAGGCTTCGCGTTTGAACTGAATAATCAGCGAATTGATACTTAATGTAGGCCCTACTGCTTATTTGACTTAGCCCAGGGACGCGTTATCCTATGGTGCAACCGGTGCTGCAGCACCGGGCCCCGCCACTAGTAGGGGGCCTCCGGACGTCGTGAGATTGGACAAAAATTGGAAACGCCTCATTTTGAGACAATCCATTGTATTTTTGATGCATTTCGCCATCCGTAGGCAAGCAGAGACGCATATACATATCTTCTCACCAGGCTAGACAGGCAGCTTGCCCCCCCCCCCCAAGACTGTAGCTGGGGCCCCCCCCCCCCCCCCCCCCCCCCCCCCCCCCCCCTTTGTCGAACAAGTAGTGGCGATTTGTTACAAGTGATCTTTCTTTTTGAATTTTCGCGTTGCCCCCCCTACTGAGCCTAGAATCGCCTCCTTGCATGCACGCCGGAAACGGAGGTCTTCGGAATAACATCATTTCACAGTCAGAAGCATCAGGTTGTGTGCCATCCAGATGAAAACGGTGGTAATCATTTTTTTTGAGTTTGATCGATGGGCTAGGGCATACTGTCTAAAAAAAGATGTGCTAGAAACTCCGGCGTCAGCACTTGCTTCCAGATTGTACGGACTAACTTCAGGCCCGGCCTGGATTTAACCGCATTGATGAGAGGTTGGCAATGATAGTCATTTTTGTTAATGTCAGTGTTATAATCGCTTTATTGTAATGGTTGCATAGCGATCATGGACTTGTGCAAATCATGTAAGCTAAGCAAACAAGAGTACAGCACAACCAACCCTAACTTATCTTATTCTATGGGTTAAACATGTGGGAAATAAACTCCACGCACCCAACTGCATCTCGCGGACAAAAAAAGTCTTGCATGGCAGCGGCCAGGATCACTTGAGGTGTTATTTAAAAAAGTGTTCACAATAATGCTGCGTAGCAAGTGGACACCAACCACGCACTCAACGTTCTGACCGTCTGACCAACAACAGGGCAAGGGATGTATGAAAACAGTAAATTTGATATAGTCACATATTCCTTAAATAGCACTGTTATGGCCATTTCCCGAATGCCATCTGTAATAATGTCGCTGCTCTGTCAGCGTAGCTGAGGCCTATATATTTTGCGGTTAGGGTTTGTTGTTTCAGTTCAAACCATGCCTGGCGGTGGGGTACACACTCGCAGGATTTTTCAGTTAGCAAGTGGCTCTTTAGTACTGGGAAAAAAAAAACTTGTGTTGCTACAATCCACATCCACATCATAAACATTACGAATTTGCACCGTAGTCTACTGTATCGATTGCATACTATTGCATTGCTAATGGCACCATCTAGATGAACACGCTGACTTTCTTAATTGGTCTTGGTAGCACTACATTTTGACGGGGATTTCGTGACAGCTTCGCTTTGCTGTGGTTCGCTGCTAAGGGGATTCCCTTCTTTACGACAAGCGGACCAGCTGAGTAGGCTAGAACTAAACTTTCCTTTGTCACGGTGAGTCAGTCTTTCCCAAGGCCATTGGAGGTTAAATTATTATAACACGTGTTTAACTACGACACGGTTTCACGGATTCGACAAATTGGTCGGCAGCACAAGTAGCAAAAATAAAGAGGACTTTTTGGTTGTTGCTTCTGTTTGGAAGTTCTAGCTGCCGAAGTTTAGTCTACTCTGTTCAAAACGGGCAGTGTACAGATCTCCTCCCCCTGTCAGCTGCGTGTGACTGTGTGAACTCAGCAGGGGGTTCAGCGCAACTTTTATGCTCTTGGAGTAAACCGTTGTTTGTCCCCTGCGATGTTTCATGCGTTTTGAATACGGCTCATTATAATGTGCGTTAAGTATTGGCCCGGAATTGGTCAGCCACCGGGCCTCGGCGATGGTTTAACGCGGCCCTGACTTAGCCCTAAAGATGCAATGTCTGTGTTTATGGCTTACAATAGAGTACATAATGCCGCTTTTGTAGCGTGTTGGTTTCTCGAGTCAAGTAGCTTAAACAAAAAAAAAAAAACAGGATGTCTCAACATGCCTGCTTATTCCAAACATCCAGGCGCAACCTCCGTGATGGCCTTCTTTCCCCTCAATAGATGCCGTATTCTGAAGTAGTTGGGTATATCAACTTTACTTGTCTATAGGACTCCCCTGCTCACCCAAAAAAATGATTGCTTCAAAACTATATGGAAAAGAGGCTTGTGTAAAGGTTTTGTACCTTTAGGCATTACATGAGGGAGTTGCCATGCCCCACCCATATGTTACACAAGTGAGGCTACATGCAAACATGTATCCTAGCAACATGTATCCTTTCCCTTAGTCAGGTCAGTGGCCTACACTGGATATTGAAAGCACTGGCAATACCACAAGTGGTTGTAACAACAACAAACAGTAACAAAGTAAAAAAAAAAGAGAAAAAAGTGGACTTTGGCTAAATATTGGCCCAGTATGTCACAGGCCAAAAGGGCTTTTACATGATCAGACAGCATAAGTGTACCAATTAAGTTGTATCAAGTAGGCTAATTGAAATCATTGGCACTAGCACCCCAATAGACACCATAAAACAGTACAGTATATGGAAGATGTTCTATCTCTTCAAAGGTAGCTTAGAATCGCATAGAAGTCTGTTGGTTTCTTGAGTCTAGTAGCCATACAACAGGATGTCTAAACATGCTGCTTATTCCAAAACATAACCACGAACACATTATTTCATAAATAATATTGCTGTAATAAGTAATAATAATCAATTAATAATTAAGAGAGTCTACCAAAACCTAATTATAACCAAAAAATGATTTGCTTCAACTTTATGAAAAGTACTTTATGGCTACTAGGCTACATGAGGACTCCTTGCTGTCACATAGTTACAAAGTGAGGCTACATCGCAACCATGTATCCTTGGTGTAGGCCTTAAGGTTCCGGTTGTAGGCTATCATTAGTAGTTGTTCTACACAGGCACTAGCCAATAAACAAAGTGAGGTTGTAAAAAACAGCTAATCCATTCTTAAGTCTTAAGTGAGCCTTTGCTGTGGTTTTTGGGCCCATGTTATGTGGTCAGTTGAAATGTTTACAGACAGATAAGGGTGTTCCAATTAAAGTTGAAACTCAGATGCTATTGACATCATTGGACTTAGCAAATAGAACCATTTACATGTACATGTTTATGATGATGTTCCTGTTATGGTTGCCTAGTTCTAAAGTCTGTTTGTCCATACATAGGCTAGAGCCAACCTTAAATGCATAACTACAAATAATAGTAATAATATAATTAGATAATGACCAAACTGGCCTACCAAAACATAATTTTAACAAAAAATAAACATAAAGTACTTTATTGGCTACTACTCTAACTCCTTACTCAAATATATTAGGCCTATACTGGAATGTAGCACTACGGTTGGGTGTACGTTAACAGGCATAGGCCTATAATCATTTCAGCATAATCACTTCTTAGTACTTAATGGCCCTTTCATGTGTTTCCTTTTGGGCACCGTGTTAGGGTCAGTATGACTTTAGAGAGGTGAAAATGGAACTTCTGATGCTATAACATCCATCGGACTTACTCCTCAGTGGGGCAGGGAGTTTTCTGAGGGACTTGTTATGGCCTAGTTCTAAAATGTTGGTATAGCCTTTCACTTTTACTGTAAATATTAACATTAATCCAAGGCTTCATTTTTAAGTTTTTACTTTTCACCTTTTAGACTTAAGTATTTTGACGGCAGATCTTTTGTAATTCTACTCAAGTAAAAAAGTGAGGTGAATACTTTCACTTTTACTTGAGTAGTTTTCAATGCAGGGTAACTGTACTTTTACTCAAGTACATAACTGGTGTACTTCGTCCACCACTGCACATATGTATGATAATAATATTATTTCGACTATAAGGAGATATACCGGTAGTTCTAACAAATCAATGTAATCAAAAACAAAAAACCCACTGCTTCCGTGTTGCTTATCTGCAGTTCACTTCCGTACCACTTGGTGGAGTCTGTTTGTAACCTAAGTCAATAACCACAGAACAAGTGAATCTGGACTGGCAGACTGTAAACTGTAACAACAGTCATGCGAAAATCGGAAAATAAATAGGCTTTGATTAATCGAGTTGAGCACTGTGCAGAGCAAAAACAAATTCCTTTTATTTGTGACAACCAAAAGAATCCTAAAAATCAGGATCCGGTGCATCTCTAGCTTGAATATCCAAAATGTTAATGATACCGAATGGCCACATGAAAATTATCAGTAGAGAAGGGGTGTGGCCAGTTTACTGTTTGACACCGTCACTGAGGTATTGCCGTCTGGTACATACTATATATAACGGCGGATCATCCTTTTAAAAGTATTGGGGTGTGAAAAGTAGTAAAGTTAGCTCAAGAATAAGGACTTATACATTTTTAGGGCCGGCTGAGGAAATAAAACGGCCGCGATATTACATGTCGTGGCCACGGCCCACCGGGACACGTCCCCGATCTCCCGATGGCCACTCCGCGCCTGGGTACACATGAAAATGTTATTAGAATCACCCAATGTTAATGGCAGAATAGAATACCCTTACCTGGTCATTTTCTATTGAGACATTAAAGTTATCATACACCACTCTGTCCCAAGTGGCCACAAACACCCAGGTAGCATTGAAGGCCACATTGGGGAAGTAGGAGTTGATGTCTTGAGTTGCATTGTGTAAAACATCAGCTGAGGTGTACTGCTGATAGAAAATGTTTCCTCTCTCACGATACTCTATAGACTCAAAACCTATGTAGAATGGGACTATGTAATCTCCTGAGTTCTGTAAATTAAGATATCCATCTGTGAAAGCCTGGAAAAAAGCACAACAGTTACTTTAACTGTGAATTTCCCTACATTAATTACATGTTAAATATGTCTGTAACATGTTCAGGAGAATGTTAAACTGCATACAGAAATCTTGTCATAATTTTGATTGAAGTACTGGAGTGGCTGTGTCAGTTGAATAAGTTGCGAATTCAATGAATGGGGCATGACCGTATCCCCTGCAGCTGATCCGAATGGATAAAATGTGCCTTGTGGAGTAAAAACAGTAACATCAGTTATACAAGATCAGATATTAAAGCAGGTAGTCTAAGTTTAACCGCTTATCACCCGGTTACCAGCATTTAACCCTGTGAAACCTGAACCATGAAAGCAATGAGAGAAAATTCTATTTTTTTGGAATTTGCTTCAATATTGGTCCCTTATAAGAAATGTAAAAAAAAAAATCAAAATTTTGTTAAGGTCACTGAGATATTTAATGCATCATATATGATGCATCAGGCTTTAAATGAATGAAAATTCCAATTTCATGACCATTGAAAAATGACTTTTAATGCATTTACAACTTTTTTTTTTATTTAAAAAAGTTGTCAGACAATTTAATTTGAGGATTATCTTATAAAATATTTAGTGAGATCCTGCCATTTTTTTTAAGCCTATCCTTGTTTTAGCAGGACCATATTTTACATTTCCCACAGCCTGGTTGGGTAATTTTTTTAAATCTATGTAAAAACATAGCTGATCGAATGCTTAACAACCTATTTATGAGTGTAATATAGATCATTATTCATTTTTGATGTGTAATTTGAATATATGGGTCCATTACTACAATTGGACCATTTCTCCATTCACTTCAATGCATTTTTTACGAGATCATAATTTCAACATTTTGCATTACATTTTCAAAATTGCAAGTAAAACCTGTTTCTTAAGGCAATATCTTTGTCTTGAAGTAAAACAACTTGTGTGTTTTGTTAAACGATCGTCGTGGTATGCTTTGTAAGTTTCCCTATGGAGCAAATGCATTGATGGCTGACTTCCTGCCACCGCTGGATGGTGCTTATATGTTTCATCAGTTTTAGCACGATCTCTCTGCAACACGGTGTAAAAATATAAACTCTTCCTTGATTAATTGCACAAAGCAAGTGTTCAAATTAAAGGATGTAGAGTTATATTTCGGAAATTTGTACACAAACCTTTTGCAATTTGACGATATCTCAGCGTCGGTCAGGGAAACCGCTTCTACTCCATTTTTGCATTTTTCGCCGAGCTGTGATCAACTTGTTGTTGACCGCTGCTCTCTTGTGACGGTTTCCGTGTACTGCAGGACGTTTGGAAATGACACGCAGGATATTTTTTAGATGAATTTTTTTTGTGTCAGCGTGGAGAGGGCTTTGAATTTGATGCATCATATATGATGCGTCCGGCGAGATAGGGTTAAGTATTAATTTATTAATTTATTAATATGTTGATCTAAGGCTTCATGACAAAGTAGATTCACCACTGCGCTTGGTACGTTGCTATGGGCACCACTTCTTAATCTAGTGAAACACGCCTCTATCGGGGGTATGTAAGGACGCGCGCAGAATGTTGGGGTTACTTGACAACTAAATGCGATAGAATTGACGACTGGGTTTTTCACTTGACAACCATATGCGATAGAATTAGTAACGGGGTCTTGACTAGACAACCAGATGCGATAGAACTAACGACGTGGTCTTGACTAGACAACCAGATGCGATAGAACTAGTAACGGCACTTAGCCAGAAAGTTAGAAAAGAAGCAACTTGGACGCCCGCATGACATCATAGGTGTCCTGCTACAGGGGAATAAAGGACACCTGCTCAGCCAATCAGAAGATGTTCCGTCTGCTCACTGGGTGATAAATGGATTTGCATGCACAGACAAAAATTCCAAACTCCTAGCGGCAGGGCCGTCGTTAGGCCTATTTTAGGGGGGCTTTAGCCCCTCCTACATTAGTATTAGACGCCCCTTTAACGATTTTGGATTTATTTATTTTTTTAAATACATTTTTCCAAAAACAAATGCAGTAAAGCCCTGAATACGAACCACCAACATAGAGGATTCCAACTAAAGGGTTCATAACCATGTTAACGTCCGGGAATTGATGAAGAAAATGGCGGGTGGGGTGAAAATCGTCAGAAATACATAGAGATGTATGGGTGACATTCACTCAATTTCCACGTAAATTACTTAGAAAAATATTTCTGAAACAATGGGAATCTCTTCAGTGACTGTGGTTTATACCAAATCAAGCATGATTCTGTAGTGAAGTATTTGAAATTTGAAATTAATTTTACAAAAGTACCATAATAAGTGAACGGGAAGTTGCAAAAGTGGGCGGAGTCTTCACCCCAGACGTTTGTATAGAAGTCAATGGGAGAGAGCTAAACTACGACCCCTACAGACCGATTCCCATAAAACATGCTTATGAACCCTCTAGTTGGAATCCTCTATGCCACCAAGAAGGCAAGTTAATCTGAATACAAGTTCCTGTTTGCTTATTTATTGTTTAATGCCACTTATATCTTACTGCACAGCAATAACAGCAGGGTGCACAACAATATGTTATGTGGGGGGGACAGGTAGAGGATTGTGCTTTGTGACTAATACCTTGAGAAAAGTGTAATTACTTACACGGATGAAATCTTCCGACCCAAAGTACCAATTTTCACCCACAATACTGTGTAATAAATCCATTTGACATTGTCTTGAAATTATAGTTGAGCTTTAATATTTGTCTTAACAGTTTGAAAACACACATGACTTCATGACTGAATTACTGTGTACTTTCTGGGTAACAACAGGGTAACAGAGAGAAGTTACATGGTATCTAATGGGTAAAAAGGGGGTAATTACAAAGTAAATACCATTAATTGGGTAACAGCAGGGTAACAGAGAGAAGTTTGATGATTAGATGGTTAGAAAATACGCAGTAGTTTCATAGTAATTCTTGAGATATGTGTATTACATAGTATTTACTTTGTAATTACCCCCCTTTTTACCCGTTAGATACCATGTAACTTCTGTCTGTTACCCTGTTGTTACGCAGAAAGTACACAGTAAATACTGTACCGTAAAGTAAAGCGTTACCATTAAAAAAGCTATAATGGAGTAAAAATGACCTAAGTAAGGAACCTGTTTGAATGAATCGCTTCCTGACCACTGCTTCTCCTGGAGACGCGCAGTTAGTAACTCCTTAAAGTTCCTAGTCCTTGTGTAAATTATGCTCTCTGCATTTTCATCTAATCATTTTAACTTCTGTACATAATATTCATCAGTTAAAAAATGTTTTGTTTAGCTTACATATAAGGAATGTTCATTAAAATATGAATTAAAAAAAAAATCACTGTAACTAGTGTTTATAAATCGGTATGGTGCTCTTAAAATAATTGTTCAAGAAGACACTTTTGCACACCTCTGTAGGTGGGCAGGTGCGTAGGATATTATCCCAGTGGGGTTGTCATTCAAGTGTAAAGAAATCCTGCACACTGTCCATTCCACCAACAAACTTTAATACAAACGCAAGCAGGTANTTGGAGTGCTTCTGGGTCTTCACCTTTTTTCCTTGGTGCTCATCAGTGTAGGGGCTCTCAAACTTGGTCCAGGAAGACAGATGCTGAGGCACTCAAGGTTGCAATTTTTTTTACTTTTTTATTTGGCTACAATGCCTACACGTTTCGGCCCGTATGGCCTTCTTCAGGGCGTATCAAGAGAAGAAGAAGAAGGCCATAAGGGCCGAAACGTGTAGGCATTGTAGCCAAATAAAAACGTAAAAAAATTTGCAACCTTGAGTGCCTCAGCATCTGTCTTCCTCGACCAAACTTTAATACAACATTAAGAAGGTCGGATGACCGAAACAATGTTTAATAATTTACAATATTACAATATGTTTAATAATTTAGTTTGTTGGTGGAATGGACAGTGTGCAGGATTTCTTTG
Organism: Engraulis encrasicolus; assembly: GCF_034702125.1. NCBI lineage: Eukaryota > Metazoa > Chordata > Actinopteri > Clupeiformes > Engraulidae > Engraulis > Engraulis encrasicolus. The sequence goes on along the minus strand of NC_085858.1, from coordinate 42,745,143 downwards.
CTCTTAAAATAATGAATTCATAGACAAAACCTTAGCAGGTGAGCTGAAAAAATTTCGGCGCACGCATTTTCTTCCTCTGGGGCTAAGCCCCCCTGTCTCTCAAACCTAGTGACGGGCCTGCCTAGCGGCTAGGTGTTTAATGGAGAAATCCAGTGTGAAATGGCTTAAATAGTGTTAAAACATGATGCTGTGTCCTAACTTGTTCCACATACCTCACCTCCATACGTCCCCTGCATTCAGAATTCCAGTACTAGCTAGCTGATGCTAAAATTGGGCTTCTGCCATGAGTGGGTCGGCTCCGAAGTAGCCATCGTTATCTCTATTTTCCATCCATTTACGAGGCTCAAAGTTACTCTACTTGATTCCGTAGAGTCGCAGGGTTGTTGACATGTAAACCAAGACCGGGCGAAACAGCAGAGAGTTTCTCCTCTCCTTGCGGACTTCAACCTCCGGGATTATTCCTGATACCCGAAGGCGCTGCAGTATAAACCGAGGCCTCGCGAGAACGAAAGAGAGGTGGCCTACGCCTAACCGCAGAAATACACCAGCGGCGATCTGAGCGAGTCGAGCGACGGAAGTAATTGACTTTGTATTGAGTCGAGAGACAAAAGCGATTCTGGAGACTAGAGCGATTTGCGCGATGAGCGCGACAATTTGAAGTTGAAATCTTTTCAACTTTCTATGACGCGGTTCGGCGACAAGCCGCGATAGCCAATGACTGTATAGAGGTCAGTGACCACAGCCAATGGGAATGCTTGAATGCTTTGCCTTCTGCCTGTACGGACATACTCTTGTCTCCTCAATCGCTTGTATCGCTTGCTGCTACACTCTGTCGCTTGAATCGCGTCGCCGCTGGTGTATCTCTGCGGTTATACTCAAATTTTTTGGGTTGGACAATCGCCGCAATTACCACCGCTTCATAACTACATAACTACATGTCTACTTACTACGCTACATACCATGTCAATGTTCAGAACTTGGTTAGGACTGTCTTTGTCTTAATCACGGCCATGATACATTTAACTTGGGGTAATAATGGATGATAAAATAAACTGGAAGCCACACATCAAATACATAGGCTACATAGTAAAATAGCAAGGAGTATTTCAGTAATAAATAAAGAAAAAAACATTTTTAGATTTTGAGTCACTCTATATTCTGTATTGTTCTTTAGTTCTTCCTTACTTGGACTTACTGTGTGGAAGTCTGGGGCAATGATTATTAGAGATGCACCGGATCCTGATTTTCAGGATCCTGCCGGATACCGGATCCACTTCTTAAGATCCTGCCGGATCCGGAACCGGATACCGGATCCTACGAAAGGGTTGAAACACATAGCCAACTCGCACACGTGGGCCCTTTTTATTACGTTGGCTCAAACTTTTTTTAAGACTCATTGGCTTACTGCCACACTGCCTTTAACGGCCGCTTCCAAAGGGCTTTCACTCCATGCAGTGATTGGGGTTGTGAAAGACTGACTGAAAATCCTAGGCTACGTAAAAAGTAGAGATGCCCCAAATCCTGATTTTTAGGTACAGTAACTGCCGGAAACCGGATCCACTGCTTAAGATCCTGCCGGATCCGGATAGTCTGAAAAACTCTATTATCCTGCCGGATCCGGAACCGGATCTTGGATCCTGTACATCTCTAATAATTATAAAAGTTAATTATGTTCTATAATTGTTATTCAAAAAAGAGCAATACGTGTTATTCACAAAGTAGGATATATGGACCATACTCATTCACTATTTTTGATGTCAAAGATTTTTAAATTTGTTGATATAGTGCAATACCAAACTGCTCAACACGTACAAAGCAAAAAATAAGTTGCCCAAAAATATTCAACAATTGTTTATATATAACTTTAAAAGGATTAGGAACAGAACAACCATGAGGGGTTTCTGTGTTTCAGTTTGTTTAGTAAGACTGTGGAATGCTTTGAATGTACAGCTAAAAAAATGCCAAAGTATGCATCAATTTAAAAAATTTAAACAGTCAGTATTCCAACGTTATATACATGAACATATGTGTATGTTGTGATACAATGTTTGTTGCTTTTTGTTGTTGTTTCTTTTGTTTATTTAGTTTGTTTTGTAACTATGGATGAAAAATCTGTATCATAGTTGAGGTGTGTATTACACCATCTGTGTTTTAGTTTGAATTTATAGGGGTGGGATTTAAAAATGCTATGCTTCATCCCATTCCTTTTCAGATGTACGTAGGGGGTTAAAGTTGGTTTCTTTTCCCCTTTGCTGGTATTAATTGTTTTAAAGTTTGTTGTTTCTCGTAACATCTAAAATAAATCATCAAATCAAATCAAATCAAAAATCAAATCAAATCAAACATTGAAGGTCAATGGCAGAGGCACTGCAAGGGCGTTATGGAAGCCCAGATATCCTTGATGCTTTGCTGTCAGCTGTTTTTGTTTGTTTGATCTGTTGACCCACACTTCACTCTTCAATATACCCTGTAGATTTTCATGCAACGTTTTCTAATTTCTTTCTTTTTTTTCTGAAGAAGATGGTGATTTTATTACAATATTCTATGTGAATAATGTAAAAAGCCAACATATGTGCAAATAAACAAATGAATGATTGGAATAGTTCATAATGTGGGCAATGCATCTACAAGCCATGACAGTGAATCATTATTGATGGAATTACTGAAATAAAACTTTTTAATGATATGCTAATTATATGGCCAGTACCTGTATACCGTAATGTTTAATCTATTCATGCTGCACACAGAGTCCACCTTGTCCTCTCTTCTCTTTGCGTGGGGACATACTCCCCAGCATCCAGCATTATTTTTATACATTTGTGGTGGGTAATCGTTAGTTTCTGGCAATAATATTTTAGGTTCGGATGACTATTCACCTTGTTTGGAAGTGATTGCATGAGAGCAAAGAGTGGCCCCAGCACTAGAGAGCTGACTTGAGCCCAATTTACAACAATAGACCTATCAGGGGAAAATATCGAGCCAGAAAGACAGGGATGGTCGTTCTTGCGGACCAATTTTGTCTGCATGCAATCTGTGACCTGTTCAGTAGCCCTACAGTGCCCTATGCTATTCACCATTCCTCTTCACTTCAATCACAATTCCTTCAATCACAATTGAGTAGAATATAGTTATTGCATCTTATTGTATTTAGACGACCCCCACACCCTCCACCACTGACAACATGACAATGCGAAACATTGACAGGGAAACAGCTACAGAATCTAGCCAATTAGGAAACAGGTTCTGACCACGCACTAAACTGCTCCAATGGGACTTTCAATGTCGAACACCTAGCCGCTTTCATTTTTGAATTCTTGTCTGTGTGTGCAGCACAATGTTTCTAAGCATGAGAAAACCAGTAGGAGGCAGTAAGACAAGTGGGTAATTGATATCATGGCAGACAGGTAAGATAAGGGGAGGTGCCTACCCTGGGCATTGGTACACACACCTGGGATAGAAACGCAAAGACATTAGCCTCCCTGATACAGAATACTGTACATTCATCGTATTAGCAGCCATCATAATACATTTCATGACAAGACATTATCGATAATGTTGTTCACAATGTAAGACTTTAATCATATCATGACTTTTGTTCATTCTATTGAGTCATCTGTGGCGTCATATACTTCTTTGACTCAAAGGGGGATCAAAATGGTAAATGCCTAAACCATCTCAAATGATTACTGAAGCATTACACAAATCAAAAGCAATATGCAATAAATATTTCACAAATCTTACCGAATGCAACCACCACAAGCCACAGAGAACCAGGAGTCACCATCTTCTGTTAGCAATCCTATCAAATGCATTGTGAAAACACAAGATAATGTTAATGTCAGTGTTGTTATGCTAAGCCATTCACCGCTCATCAATAGGTCTACCTACAGGACTACAAACAGTGACACAGTGAAAGTGAAAAAGGAATTGTGATTAATGTTATGATTTTATGAGAATTGTTAAAGCTCCACAGTGGAGGACATTGGATGTTAAAGCTAACCATAAATGTCAGCAGCCATATTCCATAGTGTAGCAATGTACAGTATACATATGTAAGGGATAACAACCAGTGACCGATTCCACAAAGTTGCGAGACAGCGGCTCCCAACACCTGGCGATGTTAGGAGCAGAGAGACAAGAGTTGCCTCCGTCAAGCCATTCATTTCGTGGAAACGGTCGACCTCAAATGCTGTTATCCCGCTTATCTGCCGTATGGGTATACCGGGTACTTTTTAAAAATCTATTACTGTCTGTAAAGTTGTAGGAACCAGGCACCACAATTTTGTCAGCAAGATAGACACGTTGCTACGTGGGCATCTAATTCAGAAGCGTCTAGAATCTTTGTTTGTAATGCTGACATTGATTATTTAATTTTCCGTGGATGATGTGCATGGTTTCTACAGCGTTATCCCTTATATACCGTCGGCATCCCAAACAAAGATTCTATGAGTGCTTATCTTAGTTGCATGCTTGATGCCTGACCGGTTCAATGAGATAAGAAAATTCCATTGTGAAGGCAGATAAACAATATATATATATATATATATATATAAAAGGCAAGTAGAAATCAGTTGACTGGAGACATTGAAAATGGACTAGCTCCGCAATGTCTGTTTCTCCAGTTAATCTCAGACTTCTGTTGTTAATTTTCGGCTTCAATACACTTTTCACACAAGCCTTGTATGCGCCTCCTTTTTGCCATTATCTTGAGTGATTACTACTTTTTGGGAGTGCACTCACCAAGCAATACACGGGTGTTATGGCTCATTCTTTTGAAACTCGGTCGTCGGTAGATCCGATGTTGTTCTCCCGACAACCGTTGTAAATGCGTTCTATCGAAACAGCTGGGGACAATACAAACGTCCGAAAACACTAATGTTAAACAAACTCGGAGTACACAGAAGCGCTCCGAGTTTGTGTTTCGGAACCCCGATTTGAGTACCCATTCTTTTGCACTTTTCCGAGGCGGAAGACGGAATTTCCGACAATCGAGTTTCAAAACAATGCACCATTAAGAGCAGGCACAGACGCCGACCTTTGTTGGTTTTTTGTCCACCACAGACCATTGGCATAGGCAAGACTGAAGTTGAAACAATGTATAATAAAGCTTCTCTGTCCTCACAACTTCATGGTATGAGGATGGTATTAGGTCGCCAAAATATCGGTTGGCAAGGCCAACTGTTTACAATGCACAGCGTCTCATGCTTGTATTTACATTTCCTTCACCCCAAAGGACATTACTTACAGAATTTGGAGACTTGACCAAACTCTTCTACTGAACTGAATGCCACGCTACCTCCGTTTCCTTGTCAACATGTCGGCCGTGCGTGCAGTATCCATCATTCAAGCACTGCATTTTTCGCCATTGTTAGGGGATCATCCGGGTGCTTTCAGTGCACTAACTCAACCGAAAGCTTCCTTATGAGCGACCTAGACACTGAAAGACAGTGCCCGAAGTGCACAAGTGCGTGCATTGAGACACAGGGACAGATTCTTCTATTATCTCACCACCATGCCTCTATTTAGAGAAAGTGGACATAGCAGAACTGGAAAGGGCAGAAGAATAGTGGGTGATGTCTATGACAGATAGAGCTGAACAGATAGTAAAATACTCTGTATGTTTGGCACCACATATTTATGTGAGCACGCGTTTCAGTTATGAATGTTAATAAATCGAAAGTGCTCAGTCGCCTGACACATGGACATCCCAGTTATGTCATGAAAATAGCCATGGCCCAGAGGCTGTTCCCCAATGTGGACAAGCTGGTGAAAACTAAAATGCTTCTGTCTTCGACATGTAAAATGCCTCCTCATGTTTCATACTGTAGTGCAAGGAAGTGATGGGGAAATAAAGGAGATAGGTATGTGGAAATATGTGTTGGAGTTAACTGACAAAGTTAATGTGCCATCAGTTGTTTATTGTAATGTTAGGTATTTTTTAATTATTTTTCTTTTCTTCTTTTTCATTATATTAATTTCTACTAATTCAGTCACCTGAGCTTGACATTGACATTCTCTGAGTTTTGTTGTTGTCTTCAACTTGCACCACAACCGAAATACTGCCAAATGTGTTTACAGTTTGAAATAATTTGGAAACTGTTATGTTCACTTCAACACTTCAAGCCTATTCCATTCCTGATCATTTGAAATGCTTGTATGGCTTCTGCCTCTTCTTGCGACTGTGCGGACTTCAATGCTGTGGCAAACAGATAGTAAGCTTGGCTTTGAGAAACAGTGGAAAATAGAATGTACCCTTGCATAATAGCTAGACATACAGCAACCTGATCACTGCTTGGCCTTGCTTTCGGTGAGACTGGGGGTGATATGGAACAGCACACAATACACTTTGACCATGAATTTGGGAAATTGGGAACTATTGGGAAGTCCGACCCGGGTCATTTCCCTAGCCCTGTCGTTCTCGCTCTTATTCATTACCGGTCTAGTCTTGTTGGTCTAGTCACTGTTCTAAAATATATTTTTAAATGCTCTCTACATGGAAGCCGTTTGCAAGTGATTGGCAGTGCGTTGACAAAGTACATTGTACATTGAAGTACATTGACAAAGTAGTAAAGAACCTACAAGCATGGCTACAGTTGAAGATATACATTGAAAGGAAAGCAATGTTCTTACCTTAAGAATATGTCTTGAGACGAATTGTCTGCCTCTTAACTGAGCTATGAAATCACAAAGAGGTGAGAGATGAGAAAAGCTGTCATAGCACTCAGACATTTTATACGCTGGGAACCAGAAACAACACTCACCGTATGTCAAGCAGGACAGAATGTACAGTATGTTTACTGTATGAAAACGACAGTGGAGTGAAGTTTAAGTTCCCTTTCACATGAGTGCGTAGCTGATGGTCCTGATTATTTGTGTTTGTGATCAGGCCTGGCCTGGGAGAACAAAATGGTCCGGGCATTTTTGGCCCAGACCGGCCCCTCATAATCAGCGGGGCACATCCGACTACTTATTGACCAAGCGGCCTATGCGAAAAGGCGCAATATTCATGCATGAATCTCTCTTTCAGCTACCAAAAAACACCAGGAAATGTGCTCTGACTATATCAACTATTTATTTAAAATGAATCTTAGTTTGGCCAGTGGTTTAGAAATGCAATAGATGACCACACTCACAGCAAAAGTAATCTAGGCCTACTCTACTTCTTTCTCTAACTCAACCTCATCCTGGCCTGGTTTGACTAGATGAGAAGAGAGAGATAGATTATTTATCACAATGTATGCAGCACTTGCAAAATATTCAAATTAATATAGTATTCAGTGTATCCTACTCATAAATTGACCTAGATTAATGTTAAATTGAGGGTTTCTTCTAACAGGTGCATTACAAGAGGGGTTAATTCAAAATGCATATCTCATTGCATATGGAAGCTACTTTAATAGCTTGAATGATGAAAGGAAATCATGAACAACTGTAGCCTATCACCACAATGTTTTAGTGTGTCAAATATGTTAAGAAAGCATTAACATACTGAAGTTTCAAAATGAGCAGTGCTGAAAGTGGTAGGCTACATATAAAATAGTCTACAGATAAAACTGTATCAAAAGCTTATTCAAAAGAAATTCTTCAATCATTTATCATTTCTAATTGTCCTGGATAAAATAACAGCTGAGAGAGAGAGAGATGTTAGGTCTTTACTTATAGAATATGGTTTGATTGTGCTCCAAGAGGAGTTACAATGAGTTTTAAAAATCCGTTTGCCAAACCTTATCCACACGTGAGACGCGACAACCGTTACACGACATATGGACATTTTCACTGCGTGGTAAATGTGATTACGCAAACGATCGCTGAATATTTAACGAGAGTAGGCACGAGTTTGACAGTCTTCGAAATGCATTTGGTGCACGGAATGCTTTAGAACAACACCACTGGTGTTCCATTTAATGCTATACATTTGGCACACTGCCGTGGCTACTATATTGTTAATATTATTCACGTCAGTGGTTTGGTGTATGGAATGTTTGTCTTCTCAATAGCCTATGTCCGCGAGTCGTGCGCCCGTTTCAAAGCACTCAAGCACACTTATGGTGGTGGAAATGAATGGCCTATTTAATATTAGTGTTTAATGCTGAAGCGAGAGTTGCAGAGAGGCATGGAGTATCCTAAAGTTTGAAAGAACAGATCTTGACTTGACTCATACATGTCAGGGCTCGTAGAGGCTACTACTGCCGCTTTCACCTGCTGTCTCCTAGCGTGCTCCTTCACTTCCAACATGCAGAAGTTGTTGTCCCTCTCCTGCTGCTACAACACTACATGCGTGAACACATTATCTTGCCTCTGCTGCAAGTTTTTTTTTTATCCCTTTTCCGCAAGCTTTTCCACACCACCTTTTAGTTTTAGTCTCTCCATCGCTTGTGTCTCAAATTTGCGCGCGTAATGCAGGGTAGGGGTGGGGCCGCAATGAATACTTAAGTCCGACTCAGGTGCACCAATGGGACACCCCCTCCCTCTACACCCTTTATGTGTGGTCTGATGTCATTGGAGGAGCGCCGAGGGCCGTCAGCACGAAATTGTGGGCCGCCGGTCACATTTTTAAAAAAACATTAATAAAAATTATTTTAAAAACCGACATCACCGGCCCTCTAGGGGCGTCGGCCCACCGGGATTTTGCCCGGTTTGCCAGATTGCCAGTCCAGCCCTGTTTGTGATTATGATTGTGATTGCACATTTGCTGCATACCTTCAAGACTGTAATTTGACCATAACCAGTTTAAAGAATGTGGTCAACCTTCTTTTCATTAACACTCTTGAGCCCTTGCCAGCTTCTGGTCAAATGTGTGGGAAAGTGTTTTACTCCCTGAATACTTCCTGTACACATATTAACACGTGTATGTATATATTAAATTATTTTTCTTGAATATCCAAGGCTTCTGGGGCGCTTTGTGGCAATCTGTTATGCCTCAACATTTGTGACACACATTGTTATAGTGCAGGCATCACCAACGTGGTGCCCGTGGGCGCCATGTAGCCCTCCAGGAGTTTCTGAGGTGCCCACCAAGGATGTCAATAAACACTCACGACTACAACATTTTAGTCGCAGTTAATGCTTTTCTTAATTTGAATATGAGATTATTTCTTTATAGCCTATACAGAATATTTCCTTATAACTTAGAAGCAAATAATCATTCAATCTAGTGTATTTTGGAATGATGTCAAGACATCAGCAGGGATTAAAGTTTTCCGTCGCTACGACGGAATTCCGTCAACTGGATTTTCGTTTTGACGGATTTCCGTCCGTATAATTTATGTCAATTAATTTACAATTTTTACTTTCCAACTGAACTCAAATCGAGAGCACTCCTGGTCATGAGAAGGGGACGAGAGGTGTGTTTGGTGTAGGCCTACGGATGTAGTTAGGCTATACACTCCACCATTGGCGGTGTGATACAACATTCACTCATCAGTAGCCTAGTTTTGGGTCATGCCCTGTTCTTCCGTGTTTCAAAAAAAAGTACACGAGCGGTCAACAATTCTGTGGCAGCGCAACGCGAGAGATTAAAAAAATAAATAGCCAAAATTGTTGCTGATGGCAGAAAAGAAAATAATTGTAATACAATGTATAAAGTGCAGTGACGTTTCCATATCATTGCACCTGCCGTGGCAGATATTTAGAAAAAAAAATGAATAGTTTACTTCGACTGCGTATGATGTCCTTCTCATGAAGGGTTTGCCTTTTAAGCATTGTGACTCTTACTAGCATTATTCATAGCCCCAATGGGACGACTATGGCAGCTAACTAGGATAGCCTACCATGCGTTTCATCCTCAAAGTTTAGCGCGTTTGACTGGCTGCGTGTAGAGCTAGTTGTCTTTTGACAACGGATAATTCACAGTCTCATCTGTACTCATAGCAGATTAACTTTGTTGTTGCCGATATATATATTCAAGAAATAAGTTAAAATGGGTTGCATTTGGGTCACGGATAGGCTATCCCTGGCAGAGCCAATTTATGCGTCTTGTTCTGGGAAGCAGTGTTCTGATGGGTGGACTCATGGTCGATAAATGCCGTTTCGACGTTTGTTTCACTTTCAAGGCTGGTTACTGTGTGACGCTATTTCTGCTAACTGGAATAGTGTGCAGCAGCAACAGTTGTGTGTGCGCTTGTTTTTGAGTGGCTCAACGTCTGTGCCCATCTTCTCGGACTATGCGTTTCGTTTGAGTTCAGTTAGCCTATTTGCGCACTGCGCACTCAGGACTGATGGGTGGGTGATTTCCCTTGATTCGAGTGGAAAGCTGCGCGACAAGCTTGGGAAAGTGTGTTACTTTTGTAAACGATAGACGTATGTCTGTGACTGTCGTGTCTGCTGCGTCCTGTCAGCTTGTAGAACACGTGCGCATAGGAAGAATCGGGGACGTTTTTTAAATCAATGGTAAGCGTGTGCTTGGCACCGCACATCGAGAAGCAAAAAAGTAGCCAGTAGTTTTCAAAACGGTAGAACACAGAGGTAGACATACCGCACCCTGTTTGTAAACGTCAACAAGTTATTTGTAACAGGATGAATACTGAAAAAGGCCGAAGGGTGAAAAACATACAAATACTTAAAGCTAGTTTTCTCCCTCTGATTGCTATGATCAGGGCTTTTTAAATGTCAGAAATACAACTGCAAGCAATGCGCACCAGTGCTTTCACCAGAACAGTGTTTGCCCATTCTAATGTGAAAGACAAAATATAGCCTACTACTACAACAAAAAAACCCATAATGGGATCACTCACTGTATCAACACATTGCAATTCCAAGTCAATAATTCTGTGAGATCAGCTACCATTTTGAAGCAGCATTCATTGTGAATCCATTCTGCATGATGTTGGGAACAATTCATAAACAATGGGTAGAAATAAGAGGAAATAACCAAAACATGCCCCAAATTTCAGTTCAATCTTTGCAGTCTGATATAGTATCCATTATCCCTCCATTCTCGGCCAGTTCTAGTCAATCTGGTGAGCGGCCTAGGCCTGCCCCCCCTTTTTCCTTTTTTTGTATTTAGAAATTGGCATCTGTAAACATAGCATTGTAGGCCTACATCTGATTGAGCACATCTGATCTAGTACCTAGAGGTACACTCATACTGAGTGTATAATGAATATTCATTGTTCATGTGAAGTGTAAAGATTTATGTTGGTTGAAGTTCTGATTTTGTGGCACTTTTTGGTATTACTGGCGCCCTCAAGACATAGGCCTATTCTGCTCTAGGCGACTGCCCCGTCTGCCTATGCCGCTGGCTCTGGCACCATTCCTTGCATGTATGTTTCGTCATGAGGGCAGAGCCTGGCTACATTGGTTTTCGTAGGGTTACGGAGTGATACTCGATCGGGTGCCTAACCGGTAAAAAAGTTCAGTCAGATTACTTTTTTTTGCTTTAATCCCTGCATCAGTAGAGGATTTTGAACAAAAGTAGCCCTCGGGTATCTGTCAGTAGCCCTCGGGTAGCCCTTGGTAGCCCTCTTACCTAGAAAGGTTGGGGACCCCTGTTATAGTGTATATTCTAACATACCTGGCATATACCAATAAAAGATAAAGCAAAGTGCAGGTAAGACATTTGTTTTTGGGTTTTTTTCTGTATAGGCCTATGTTTAATATAAAGAATGTTGTAAGTTTTTCTCCAAAGAATTTCATTTCATTCATTCATTCATTCATTCATTCATTCATTCATTCATTCATTCATTTAATCATTCATTCATTCATTTTTCAAAACATTAGAACTGAACATAACAACTTTTGCCTTCAAGACCAGCTGTGCACAGCATGTGCAAGTTAGTGGAGTTTGTGTCAGACTACTTGGATATATGGGAATTTTGTCTTTGATTTGGTTCTCATCTTTGCCTTGATTTTGTGTGCGTTTTAAAATAGTGGGTTTTAGATTTGCTGTGTTTTTTATATTGCACGTTTTGGTGTCCTGATTAATAATAATGATGAATAATAACTGTATTTTTATAGCACCATATCATACAATTATTATTATTGTTATTATTATTATTATTATTATTATTATTATTATTATTATGAAATGCAACATTCTAGACAAACAATGAAATGCACATTCTAGACGACCAGTCAAAGCACTGACAAAAAACAATTGAGATGATATAGCATGAAGTCAAGAAAGCTATTCACTCCAGACATACCAGAAACCTTGCTGAAGAGGGGCAGTTTCATAAAGAAGAGGGTGACAAGATACATCCAGATTGTTTTAAAAAAAAAAAAATCTGATCTGCAACTACAGGAAATGTCAGGTTAAGGTTATTGCAACTAACTGAGGATTAAAACCTATTGAATGCAAGGGTGTACTTACTTATGCCTTGCTGTCCTGTGACTGTTTACATCTTATGGCCAATAAAAATATGGTAACATGTAAATGTTTGGGTGGAATTAGTTAGAACAGACTGCTCCTTCTTGTGATTTCTGGGAAAATCAGGCCGTTTTATGACCAATTTTTACAGAAATGTAAGAAATTCCAAAGGGTGTACAAACTTTTTCCTATGAATGTACACACATGACACCTCACCTCCCTCTATGTATGTTTTAATGGTTTGAGATGTCCTTCAATTAAGATGAGACTTGAGGACTGAGGCTGTAGGAAACAAGCAGAGAAAGGACATTGATATGTAGGCTACCCTTCAGTGTAGGCTACTCATCAGTGTTTGGTTTTAGCCTGCGCTAGTTAGTTAGTTAGAGCTTAATTTGTCACTGTGGGGCAATTGTTGTTGCATTTCACTTGCTGGCACAATACACATGAGACAGAGTGAGACATATAGTAGACAAGCCCATATAACATAAAAACATAGAACACATAAATTGGTATTCACACTAGCACACATTGGATGGCTGCATACTACTTGACCTATCGCTTGGGTAATAAAAGTGAACTTTGACCTATTTTTGGACAGGAGGGGGGACAAAAACGATGTCCAGAGGGCAGGAGTTGGAAGAAATTTTGGTAGCACATTCATTTTCACTGAATTTACACGGCCAGTAAGGGAGAGGGGCAGGGACGACCAGCGGGCAAAGTCCTGTTTGGTGCGCTCTAGGATGGATATGAAATTGCGTTTGTATATGTCTGAGAGTTTTCTAGTGATTATGACTCCAAGGTATCTGAATTCGGTCTTGGCTATCTTGAAAGGGGCAGCAGATGGGGGCAGGGCATCCACAGCAATATTTAAAGGGAAGAGTTCACTCTTGTTAATGTTTAGTGTGTATACAGAGATCATGCCAAATTGCTGAATGCAATGCAGAACCTGGGGAAGTGAGATGGTTGGGTTGGAGAGGTAAAGTATTATATCGTCTGCAAATAGAGAAATTCTTTGCTCTATCCCTCCTCTCATAATACCATGAATTCTACTGTCTGTACGTATAGCTATAGCCAAAGGCTCAATGGAAAGAGCAAAGAGGAGTGGGGAAAGAGGGCAGTCCAGCCTAGTCCCACGATGAAGTTCAAAGTATGGGGAGTGCATGTCGTTTGTACGCACCGACGCCAGGGGAGATGAGTAGAGGAGTTTTACCCAGGCAATAAATCCTTCTCCAAGACCAAATCTACGCAAGGTGGCAAACAGGAAGTCCCACGCCACTCGGTCAAATGCTTTCTCTGCATCTAATAGGGCAAGAAGCTCACTGGACCCATGAACGGAGTTGGTGTAAACAGTATTTAGGACTTGTCTGATGTTAAAAAAGGACATTCTGTTTTTTATGAAGCCTGTTTGGTCACCATGGATTAATTGTGGCAAGACTGACTCTAATCTCCTGGCCAAGACCTTTGCTAAAACTTTGGCATCAGCTGGACAGAGGCTTATAGGTCTATAACTGCTACACTCAAGAGGGTCTTTGTCTTTCTTTAAAATCAGAGAGATTGATGCTTGCCGGAGAGATTGTGGGAGCAGGCCGGTTTTGAGGGTGTCATTGAACATGTTAAGCATAGGTTTTTTTCAGAAGGTCCAAAAATGTTTTATAAAACTCAATGGGGAACCCATCTGGCCCAGGAGTCTTACCACTTTGCATAGACTTAATTGCTTGGGCTATTTCATCTACAGTAACAGGCTGATCTAGCTGTGATTTGGTGTCTTTGTCTATTGAGGGAGTGGGGAGAGCATTAAGGAATGCATCAATCCTCACCTGATCTGTAGTTGATTCACAGCGATATAGCTCCTTATAGAAGTTTTCAAAGCAGTTATTGATGTTAGACATGTCAGTGATAATACCTAAGTCAGGGCATAATACCTAAGTCAGGGCATTTGATTTTGGTGATTAGGTTTTAAGAGTAACGCTGTCTTAATTGCAGAGCCAGGAGTTTACTAGGCTTGTCCCCAAATTCAAAGTATGATTGCTGTGTTTTCCGTAACATCTGGACAGCCTGATTGGTGGATAGTAAGTTGAATTCGGTCTGGAGTGTAATCCTCTGCCCATAAAGCTCTGGTTTGGGAGAGACTGCATATTGCATATCTATATTTAGAATGTTCTTAGATAATTCCAGTAAACAAGATTTACGTTGCTTACTAATGAATGATGAGTAAGAAATCATATGACCACATAGAATGCCTTCAATGCTTCCCAGATGATGGATAGGGTTGTAGGAACACGTCGATAGCAGCAGTGAGATTGATGACAAAGTTGTGGTCTGATAGCATGAGGGGGTTCATTCGCCAGGTTTTCTGGGTGGGGGGTTTACCTGATATGAGTAGAGTTAGGAGAAGTGGGGCATGATCTGAAATAACAATGCTCTTGTATGAGCAGGACTTGATATTGGATAAAAGTTTTTGGTCTATGAAAAAGTAGTCAATCCTGGAATAGGAGCGATGGACATGGGAGAAGAAAGCGTATTCTCGTGCCGTGGGGAAAGAGAAACACCATGGATCAGAAATGGAGTAGTCATCTAATAAGCCTTGAAGGGCCTTAGCTGTAAGTGAAGTAGGTGCTGGTTTAGTGGAGAAGCGGTCCAGAGCGTGTAAAACGCAATTGAAGTCACCTCCAAGAATTAAATGATGTGTATTAAGGTCAGGAAGAAGAGAAATGATTTTAGAAATAAAATTATGGTCATCCCAGTTAGGTGCATAAATATTCGCTAGAGTGACTTTAGTGGCATACAGGAGACCGGATACAATGACATACCTCTCATATGGGTCCTCAAGTATACTAGATGGTGTAAATTGGACCGTGTTACGTATAAGTGTTGAGACACCCCTGGCCTTACTCTGAAACTTGGAGTGAAATTGTTGGCCTATCCAGCTCCTACGTAAACGATGGTGGTCAGCAACAACAAGATGTGTCTCCTGCAAGAATATTATGTCTGCTTTAAGTTGTTGGATATGGCTGAAAACTTTATTACGTTTAACTGGGGAATTGAGTCCCTTCACATTCCAACTCAAGAAAGTAACTGAACTGTCTTGCTGCTTGTGCTATTCATTATGTTATGAGTATGAGAAGGACGGGTAGATGTATCATGTACCTGACAGAATGAATTAATCCAGAGAGAAGGGGAGGGTAAGAGGAAACAGAATATTCAAAAATGTAATGAAAACTGAGAAAAATACCATCAAGTCAAAAACACAAACTAAAAATAGAGGGGTCAAAATGCACCCCTCTGCTGACAGGGGAAACACCCTGTCAGTGCTGTAGCCCAAACTGACAATAGTCATACTCAAAGAAAAACCTATCTTTGAGAGCACTGTGAACATAACTGAAATGCTATGAAGCATTATGTAGTGTTAATAATACAGTTCCTATTAGCAATGGGAATGAGAGCAAAATAAAATAAAAACCCAACTGAACATGGACAAAGGAGCCATGATAGGCCTCAATCAAGAAAAGAAAAAAAGGAAAAGGGTTGAGTGGGCCCATGTATGGATTAATAGTAGTAGTGAGTATAATTGGCAAAATGTTTGTAATATGAAGCTAAGAAAAGAAAAACAAGTTGTATATATGAGCCGGCATATGATCACACACGAACACCTCCGATGAGCAGGCAGCCACACAAGTTGAACACATAAGACCTGTAACCTAGAGCCGGTCTGAACATGAACAGGAGGAGGACCAGTTCTGTATGATATCCGCCTGACACTCAGTCCTAGAAAGTACTTGGGGGCTATGCATGGTCATAGAAGTAGTGTAAAGTCCCAGAGAGTGATTGTGAACCATGTGTAACCAAGTGGTAAGGACAGGAGAGTTCTAAACTCCAAATTTCACAGTTTTTCTTACTTCAACCAAGACTACGCCACCCTGGGATAAGAATGGGAACTACAGCCCAGGGACTGTATGAAAACCTTAGATTTGACCCCCACACTAGTTCTGTTGCATTAATGAGGAAACGTGGATTCTGTAATAAAATAATCTCTTTTTATTGACAATTTCACATATAAATATAAAAATCCGGACACTTAAAATATTTCCCACAACAATGCACACACACACACTGACGCTCACATCCACACTCACACAAATCAGTACAAAAAGGGAGGATTCTGGCACTTTGCTAAAAAATAAATAAAGAAGTGCATGAATACATTAGTATGATCAGCCATAAACGGTCAATTTCCCAATTTGTACATATGACCTAAAGCTCATGCAATGTACCATATGGGGAGGGCTGGTGAGTAGCAGGGTCAATTCAGAGGACACAGGCCCTGATGCTGTGGGATTTTCTTTCAGAGGAGTGGTCAGAGGAGTCGACTGAAGAGGTTCCTGAAAGTCCTCTGGTAACTGGGCTGCACCTGGGTACCATTCCATCATTGGCACTGAATTCAGCCGCGCTTACGCGCAAAAACGGAGTTTCAACTAACAGCAGCTTAAACTTGAGGCAGACGCCGTTCCACCACTGTGGATCAGCTGCGTCTTGGCTACTTTCATTTCAGCCGCGCTCATCAAAGCTGGCGTTGCGCTCGTGTACGTTGTACATGGGAAGTCCATATCGACGATTGTCGAAAATGCGATCATGTTGTAGACTCGGGCATGCCTTGTCAAATCGAGTCTTTATCGAAGATATTAGGTGACCATCTGTAGGTGAGCGGTAACGCAACCGCACTTTGATTGAGAGACCAGCGTTCAATCCCCGCCATGCGTAATGACAGATCATATCTCAATCATCATATGGAGAGTCTCGTCCGAACCTCGACTGCCATCATTTCAATGCGCAAAAGTAAAATGCTTGCATCATCTAAGGTGTTTTACTTTTATCTTTCAGAAGAATTTTTTTTATGATAAAAGGCATAGACTAGGTAAAATGTTAGGCAGAGATAATTGAATCATTGCAATGCAAACTCCAAGCGTAGGCATCTGCAAGGTGGTTGTGAAGACGTTTTTTTAAATTGCCTATGCTGAAAATAGCCTAAAGGTCTGGTAGACCTATTACTTGACAGAAAATGAAGCCAGCCACAAAGCGACATCAAAGGAGAGAATAGGCAAAAGTATGTTATAAAGTTTTCATTTCTAACATGTCGCCATGCAAGACTTGAACCCAGGACGACCACTTATTACGCAGCGCACCTGCCCACTGGGCCATTCACGTCTTCATTGTCATGGAAGGAATTGTCCAATATCATCTTAGTAAATCAACACTATGTTTTTTAAAATGTGCTGATTATCAGAAATCCCGCGAAATGAAAGGCAATGGTAACTATTGTAGTTTTTACTGGCATTATCAACACTATTAAAATAGCGTGACTGGTTCGCTTTGATCTCGTAAAATGATGGCGGGAATCAAGCGGAACGTACCCGTTGTGACAGCTGTTTCCTACAGGTTCATGTTTTGTGTAACACTGATTAATTTAGCTTGGTGTTAAACCTGGGAGCTACCAGGTTAATGTTGGAGCATAAATTACCGTTGCAACTCAGCTGAGTTTCAGGTTAGCAAGGCTGATGGAACGGATCTCTGTCTAAAAATAGCGTAGTTTACCGACTTGAGCTCGGATTTGGGTTTACCGCCGTTGATGGAATGGTCCCCTGGAGAGGCACTTTGCTAAAAAAAACTAAATAAATAAGTGCATGAATACATTAGTATGATCAGCCATAAACGGTCTATTTGGGAAATGTCCCATTTCATGGCAGGCTAGATAACTGAATAACTCGATGTAACTTATTGCCTATTTATTATATGGTTGTGACGTCATTGGTCGAATGCTCCATTCATTTTAACGGGGCTCCCCAACGTTCGCACGTCTGTTATTTTTCGATAACGGACGGGTTGGTCTATAACAGACCGCTGTCAATGGCAACAAGACTTTTCACTGCTAAAGCGACTTTTCAACAAGACTCTAATCAGCTGCTGTGATAGACAACACCTGTTGTCCTGGCTACATAGCTGTTGCCTAGCGGTGTTCCACAACGGCACTGTTTTGTTTTGCGCAGCAACAATCTTAACATTAAATAGGCCTAAAGAAATGTCCCCGCCATGTGTGAGTCATTTAAGTATATCCATATAACAAGCGGGTTAACTTTCGGCGAGTCGGTCGCTTTGTGGAATAGCAGCACTTCAGAGAGAACAAGACCCCTCCGCTCCGCGTCGGGGTCTAAAGATTCTCTCTGTCGTGCTGCTATTCCACGGTAGCGACCTTCTCGCCGAACGTTAACCCTTACTTATTGCACATATCATCTCTTACTAAAAGTGAAGTATATTCCATAATATAACTACACCTTCTTTATGGTTTGGTGTAGGGTTTATCGTGACTGATTTTCTTACAAAGTGATGGAATACTATTTTAGACTACGTTACTCCCTCTCCTACAGAGCTATAGATCACATCGAAATCCCTTCATGAGCAGATTTGTTGTGCTTGAGCACTTCATCGGTTTCCTTTTATCCTTTGTCAAAATGTTGATACCCTTGAATACCCTAACTGGTAGCAGAAGAGCTGCTGACTGTGAAAACATCGACATTTTTACATTCATGTCCACTGTTGACATAGTCTCGTTATTGTCCCTGCGTTGTAACCAAAGCGCTCTGTTACACCGCGCTATTCTGTTTACACCTGGTAGTTGCACTTGAACTGTCATTTGAAACGTTCCTTGGTTTTTCAAATCCACTTTCAACCGTTTTCAAGGTTTAGCTTGAGACTAAATCAAATGCTAACCCACAGATTAGCTATTCGAAACTTGTGAAAGACAATTCCTTACCTTGGTTGTCTCACTGCACTCTCCTGCAGCAACTGGCACGGCATTTTTCTTCAGTTTCAGACGCTGAGTCGTCTGGCCTGCTTTCTTCTCCTTTGTACAGTAGGAAAAAAGTCCTCTTGGGCAAAAGGAGAGCCACATACACGATAATCCAATCGCCGTAACTCCTCCACTCCAGTGTCTGGGTCCCTTTTCAGCGCGACAAGCCACAGTTTCATAACGTCAACATTATGAAAAGGAAGCCGGTGAAAGCTGAAGTTAGTCCAGCGTGTCATTTTGTTTTTGCATCCAGGATATGCGCACGTTTGAACCATTGTAGAATTCTACTGCTATTGGAAAAAAGAGAGATCAAGTTCAACCAAGAACTATGTCTTGCAATCACTATGTTGACTGGCGAATGAGCTAAGCTAGGTAACTAAAACCACTGAGATGCAGACTGGTAGCGATGCAATCCGATTGGCTGAAGCTTGAAAATGGAGGCGCATTGCGATGACGTCACGCCGGTGGTTATCTTAAAAAATAGATAAACAAAGAGCCCGGGAGATTTAAACCCTGAAATGGGACGGCAAGGGAGTTGAATCACAATGGACATGTTAAGAAAATATTGATTATGCGTCTGCGACGGGTTTTTGTCTGTGCCCCGTTGACTCCCGTTGTATGGCGGGTTGTGGAACTCGAAAAAACCTAATATCTCACGAAAAGCTTCAAATCGAAGAAAAGTGCCACAGGTATGTAGCAAAGTGTAAGATACACCATAATTAAGGCCACAATTGCAAAATACCGACCTATTTCTTTCATTGCTACAACTTAACGCCGCCTGCACTTTTGGAGCTCTTTGCAATTACCGCCTTTTTGCTTTGTAGGGCAGAGTAGGCTTACATTATTATGCAGCCGACAACATACGGTATAATGACAACGGAATTTGAAGCTCATCCTGTTTTAAACATGTGTACACTTTCATTGATTAAAAATGTTAAAATGTTTGGGTAGCAGATTATGTAACAGATGTGCAATGCTGGGGTTAGTCCATGTAGTGAAGATATACTGAAGGTTAATCTGCAGTCCTGTCTGACCATTGAGGGTGGACCTTACCTTGTGTGTTTGTGTGTGTGTATGTGTGTGCGTGCCTGCGTGCGTGCGCGCGAAAGACAGTGTCTGTGTGTATGTACATAAATGAACTGATGTAAGGCTGAGTGCTGTACAAGTGTGTGCTATATGTTTACTGCAATGTGGCAATAATGTGTATTAGGTATTTGTGTATGTTTTGCATTTGTTTTGCATTTGCCTATTTATGTAAGCTGTCAGACCCCTGAGATTAATAAACGTATTCTACTGTACTATATTCATTGGTTTTTGCTTCATCCAATCATTGGTGTTTGGTTTAAAAAAAAATCCTTTTGACTGGCTAAAAATAACTGACACCTACTGCTGCTACGGTACATGTTCAGAAAGGAAGTGGTTTTCAAGCCAGAAATACCCCTCTCTCAGCACCTCTCTCACCTCAGAGTAAACACGTTGCAGGCAGAGTTGGAGCACTTTGTTGCATCCACGAACGCAGACTGAAGGAAACAGCAAACAGTCAAGCAAAATGGATTTGCGAACATTTTATTTTTATTCCGTATGTGTTTTGATCCTGACTAGGTGCTGTGCTCAGGAGAGTGCCAGAGAGCGTAACTCTCTGTACTACGTCTACACGGCCCTGTCAAAGCCAGTCTCTGCTCCTGGCATCTTTGAGTTTACTGCCATGGGACTACTGGACGGAGTAAAGATCGATTACTACAACAGCGTGGACAAGGTCAAAGTCCCTCAACAGGACTGGATGAAAGCCAAGCTGCCAGCTGACTACTGGGAGAAAGGGACTCAGTCTCGCGTGAGTAAGGAGCAGTGGTTTAAGGTCAATATCAACATTCTGATGGAGCGCATGGGACACAACACATCTGATCTCCACACTCTAATGTGGATACATGGCTGTGAGGCTGTCGGAGAGCCAGGCGCTTCTCTTCAGTTTGTGAAAGGTGTTGATGAGTATGCCTATGATGGCTTGGACTTTCTCTCGTTTGATGACGACTCAATGCAGTGGGTGGCACCTGTCAATGCTGCTCTACTAACAAAACGGAAGTGGGATGACGTGCCGATCCTCAACCAGTACACCAAGGGCTACCTGGAGAAGGAGTGTGTGGAGTGGATGGATAAATTCTTGACGTACGGGGACCAAGAATTCCAGAAACGGCTTACGGATCATCCACCAATTCCTCACCTCTTGATTAAACATAGTAGGCCTTCTTCAGATAGATACAAGTTAACCTGTATGGCCACCAGCTTCTATCCAAAGGACATCAAGATTTCCATTCTGAAGGACGACTGGCCTGAGTGCGATGGCCACTTGAATGATGTCCTGCCCAATGGGGACGGAACATACCAGGTCAGGGTGAGTGTGACTGCGAGCAAGTCACAAGCTGATGCCTATCAATGTAAGGTGGCACATGGGTCCTTAAGCAACCCCATTGTAGTCAAGTGGAATCTAGAAGTTACTACCCCACAGCCACTGTCCACCGCCACCTACGGAGCCACCCGCCATCCCAGACTATGGACTACGGAGGGCACTGTTGATGAAACCCCTCAGCTGAACACAGCCACACTGGCCAAGACTGGCTCCCAGAGCTGCGCTGTTTGGGCGCTGGTCACTGCATTACCAGTGATGCTTCATGCATTGATTTAATGGTGAGGAGAGGAGAGCACGGAGATTAAAAAAAAAAAAAAAAAAAAAAAAACACTTCTTCAACCAGGAGGGCCGGCAATTTACTCTTTCATTAATCAAATTAATGTTTTATACATGAGCTCTGAATTGTTCTGATAATTCTGAATTGTTTAATTGAATCTACAGTTGTATTTGTACAATTGCATTTTGTGCTAGGCCTACACATGATTTTGTGTTTTACTGTGTAATACTGTACTATTTTATTGTCACAATTACTCATGGGGCTATGCACCACATGCTCTGTTGCAACGACACAGCCTGTCGATGTTCCATCCATGTCACAACCTGAACTCTGCATGGAGGGTTAGGGGCTGGGGACTTCCATACGCTAACACACAGAAACAGGATATGCGGTCAAGGAGATGAGCTCAGAGTTCTGATGTCTGCAGAGTACTGTCTCACCCTTTTCCTGTATTGTGCAATGGTGGTGGTGTGCAGAATACTGTCTCACCCCATCCCTGTATTGTGCAGAATACTGTCTCATCCCTTCCCTGTATTGTGCAGAATACTGTCTCACCCCATCCCTGTATTGTGCAGAATACTGTGTCACCCCATCCTTATATTATGCAGAATACTGTCTCACCCCATTCCTGTGCAGCCCTGGCTGTCTCTCTACGCCCAGTTATACCGTTGAGCTTTCACTGCTGTTGAGCTTTCTGGTTTCCTATAGAGAAGTCGATGGAATCATGACCCAGGTCATTTATTACACTGTTCTGTCATATAATTATAATGTGACTTTTGGACCTACGTTACTTATTTTACAGTGTCTACATGTGTTTGGTGTGTGGTATGTATTCTTTTTATGCCTACATTGTTACATTGTTTTTATTTTGCTTTTGTATGTTTATCCACTATTATTGCCTTTTTGTATAGACATTGTTCTTCGCATTTTTATCTCGTTTTGATACATCCAATAAAGAGCATCTTTCATGAACCTATGGGGTATCTTAGCTATTTAATCATTACTTATATATTTCTTAGTGACATTTTTTTATGTTAAACTACTGTAGCTAATGAAGTGTAAAACAGGGGCGACGCCAGACCTATATTAAAAGGGCACGTGCCTGGGTATTGATTTGCTGTGCCTCGGTATGAGTTTCACACAAAAAATAGCATAGCATGATAG
Source organism: Engraulis encrasicolus (assembly GCF_034702125.1). Classification (NCBI taxonomy): domain Eukaryota; kingdom Metazoa; phylum Chordata; class Actinopteri; order Clupeiformes; family Engraulidae; genus Engraulis; species Engraulis encrasicolus. The sequence continues at coordinate 42,722,150 of NC_085858.1, read as the reverse complement.
CATGACAGCGAAATCTCGCTTGATACACAATTAATATTATGGTTGGCAATTGTGAAGAAAAATAATACGGGACACTTCATTTCAGCGGGGGTGTGGGGGAACCCATACTTTAATTTCTAAATACGTCCCAGATGATTCCGTATTTTAAGGAAAGGGTTGGCAACCCTAATGAAAATAAAATGATAATAATTTGAATACATGTACTATGTACAGAAGGATTTTGTGTTCCGGATGACATTGCGTTTGGGTCTGCATCCAAACACGAGTCCGCCAGTTGAGTTTGTCTGTGCTAGATTATCGTCCTCAGTAGACATGACCGTAGCCAGCCATGATGTCACGGCGAGGTTCTTATCTTTCAGGGATTTTTAAAAAATCTCTGTTTTGCTCACACGTTTGTATTGACATCACTTTCGTGTATGTGTGAGTGTGTGGTACCATGGCAAAGGTCTGTTTCTTCCCTTCCCAACGGTATGTATATCACGTTTGTGCGTCAATATTAATGTCAACAAACAGTAGCTGCACAATTAAGTCCTCATCATAAAATGGAAAAATTGACCGATTTGCCAATTGGTTTTCTCTGCAATTGTACAGCATACAGGTGATTGCTATACGAATGGAAGGCTCATGGTGAGATCTTTCGAATGGTATGCATGCCATGTCGGTATCATACGCGTACAGTAGTCCCATGATATGGCAGTCTTTAAGCACAGAAGTAGGCCTATAGGTGTGTCTTTGAAAGACAGCACCTTTTTATAGCCTGTTATAATTACATTTTCAATTGGCCTACTTACTTTGATGAATCTTCTACTTGTGTTTGTGCACAGACATTTTAACCTTTACTTGAACATTATTAGGGGTGATCCTTTCTGTCCCCCAGCCCAAACTAACTTGTGGATGTGAAAAGATAACATGATTGGGCAACCAATATAAATTAGTACACACACAGAGGAAAATAATAGGACCAATACATAGATGTGACAAAGGGAACGGGCCCGGCAGTTAGCCCAGGGGCGCTGACAGATTTGGCCAGGCCAAGTCATCTGAAAGGTGTTAGTGTTGCCACACGTCCAGGTTTTTCCTGTATTGTCCCAGTTTTTATGGTCTGTCCGGTTAAATTCCTGGACTGTCCCCATTTTCTACAATGCACAGCTTAATATTACCCCATTGAAATAAACACATCATTAATGATTCATGCTCGCGCATCAATGTGTCCAGGTTTTTTTACCACTGAAATGTGGCAACCCTATGCTGCACACAGGCTAATAACACTTGAAACAACAGCTACTCTGTGTTGTACGTAGGCCTCAGTCTAGTGGAAAATAACATCCTTCTGTGGAAGGCAGCCTCACAGGCACGGCTGGGCTGGGGGAGAAATAGGGCCCGGGCACTTTTGGCTTAAAGCCCCCCCCTCATGATTAGCAGCACAGAACTGACTCAACGGTGGGCCTCGCACCCTCGCGGGGCCCTATTTTTAGAAAAAAAATATATATATATATTTCTGAAAATAGGGACCCACGAGGGTGCGGGGCCCACTGACCGGGAAATGCCCACTATGCCAGATGGCCAGACCAGCTCAGCTTCTGCGGAAAGAGGCAGCCTCACAGTACAGGATGTAGTCGACAAACGTTGCTCGGCTCAGTGTACACTCATGTTCGTAGATTTAAAAAAAAAAAAAAAAAAAATAGATGAGGTGCCATGACTGCTGTGGTGTTCGGGGGTGGGGAGAGCACCTAGTAGGAACTCCCATGCTGGACAGGTCAAAGGGTAGAGGTGAGACAAACTGCAGACTGGTGTTGGGGGGTGGGAGGAGCAGGGTTGCGTGCTGCTTGCTGGTGGTACGTGCTGCTAGGGTGACCACCAGGAAATGCCCGCTATGCCAGATGGCCAGTCCAGCCCTGGTTGTCCCCAGAGCCATACAGAGGGGAGAGTCGGGCAATCTTCGCCGTGTGCTTAGGCCGACTTCCTCTTTAGCAAAATTAGCTGTTTTAGCTTGTCAGTACTGCTCAGCGTTGCGAATGTTAGTTCCTAGCAGTGGGCGTAGCACATAGCAAATGCAATGCAGGGAATATGACAAGACTTGCTGTTCATAGTAATAACTTCAGATAAACATCACAGATGGTAAACTGTTGTGATTATCAGCACCGAGACTGTTGTTGGTTTACATATTTGTGGTGATTACCCCGCAGTATAGTTCGTTAGTCCTTATTTTTGGCTGTTAATGTGGTGGTTCTATGTTGAGTCTATGGAAAGACAGCCGCTTTAGGAACACCCTTATCTCGCTGAAAGGCGGAGCTGCCATTTAATTCCTGGTCCTCCAATTGCGTAACTCTCCCCTCTGTATGGCTCTGGTTGTCCCTATCTGTGCACGCCTATATGATTGGTATTGGTATTGGGGGCTGTACCGTAATCAGCATTGGCAACTCATGACCTCTCTATACTACATATATTTTCTAAATTCAGACAAATGTCAAATTGTATATCATGAAAGGTCTAGTGGAAAATAATGTCCTTCTGTGGAAGGCAGCCCCACAGGATGTGGTAGCCTAACGCACTGCTTCCCAACCTTTTTTAAGTAGGGTTGTGGTTGGGGTGGTGCGTGCGTGCGTAAAGCTGCACATCATTGAAGTGCATACTATGGGTGATAGATGTTTTAGTAGAAATCAGGTCACGATACTACCACAGCTAACCATTTTCTGTATCAAATTACTTTTATTATTGTCTTGTCAATATGTGATCAGTATTGTATCAAGGAGTTTAGAAAATATTAAGTAATAGAAATGTGCATGGGGGAGTTGAGGGGGAGGGGGGGTGTCAGTCCGTGCAATGATTAAATAAAAAGAAAAGAACAGGAAAGTAGAAAAAATTGAGTGTGATCCATTTCTACTTCATTATTTCTGAGACGCACCAACAAGACGGAAGAGCGCGGTGTGTTGAAGATAACTATGCATGCAAATAAATGTCCAACTTCAGCATACAGTGGTTCTATGACAGAGTCAAAAATTCAGTTTGAGCGCGCTAAGCCCCCCACATTTGGGCTTGCATGCCCACGGGGACCACAGGCTACTGTGGACATGACAGGCAGAGAGCCCCCTGTAGGCTACTGTGGACATGACAGGCAGAGAGCCCCCTGTAGGCTAGTGTGAACATGACAGGCAGAGAGCCCCCTGTAGGCTACTGTGAACATGACAGGCAGAGAGCCCCCTGTAGGCTACTGTGAACATGACAGGCAGAGAGCCCCCTGTAGGCTACTGTGGACATGACAGGCAGAGAGCCCCCTGTAGGCTACTGTGGACATGTTAACCAGAGAGCCCCCTGTAGGCTACTGTGAACATGACAGTCAGGGGTCTGTACAACAAAGCTGCTTCAGGAGTAAGTTAAGAGGTAAATCATCTAATAGAAGAGCCTGGAGTCCTCATTTTCTTTAACTTAACCTGGTTTACTCCTTAATCAGCTTTGTAGTATACTGTATAGACCCCTTTAGAGTTTGTAAACAGGGATGACGTAATTTGGCTGCGTGCGCACCACTGCCTCAAAATCACTCGTTCACTTGTACAGAGACTCGAGGTGTTTTTTCCTAAATAAAATAACGGATCCTCGCGCTAACCTCA